>NW_027326423.1:0-300000 GCF_048164855.1 Canis lupus baileyi
AGAGAGAGAGAGAGAGAGAGAGAGAGAGAGGCAGAGACACAGGTAGAGGGAGAAGCAGGCTCCATGCAGGGAGCCTGATGTGGGACTCGATCCCGGGTCTCCAGGATCGCGCCCTGGGCCAAAGGCAGGCGCTAAACCGCTGCGCCACCTAGGGATCCCCTCTTTCCCACTTCAAATAAATAAGTATTCTGAGAAGCAAATCAAAGTTCCAGAATGGAAAAATGCAAAAAACGAGGGAGAGGGAGAAAGAGAAATGAATTCACTTTCTGTGATATTTATTAGTGACGGTCCAATAATGACAAATCCATGAATGTCATTAAAAACAAAGAGTTAATGAACGGTATGGAAACCGATCCCCTCAACTAACAGATAAGGAAACTGAGAAGACAAGAGAAGTCTCCAGGTTATTCTTTTGCACACTAACATTTGAGAACCACTGGCTAGGCACCAAGGAGAATTGATTTACCTTAAAATAGCAAAATTTGAAATCCTATGTCCTTTCCTATTGTCAGATCATAATAAATAAAGAAATGAAACAGCAAAGAGAGAGGGAAGGAGGCAAACAGAAACAAAGTGCAAATCAAAAATGAGATTTACATAAAGTTTGTCTTTCACAAATTTATGGACAAAAGACTCCATACTGATGGAAATATGTTAAAGAGACACAGGTGTCAACTGAAAGAGCTCCCCTGGCCAGAGCGGAGACAATATAAGCAACAAAATAAGTAGTGTTGGATTATAACCCAAAGTGTAAAATAAATATCCATGAATCTATACTAATATTAAAAATTGTAAAAGAAAGAAAGAGGGGCACCTGGGTGGCTCAGTCAGTTAAGCTTCTGCCTTAGGCTCAGATCATGATCCACGTCCCAAGGCAGTCTCCCTGTTCAGCAGGGAACCTGCTTCTCCCTCTCCCTCTGCCCCTCTCGCTCATGCTTTTTCTCTCCTCTCTCTCTCTCAAATAAATAAATAACATCTTTGAAAAACAAACACAGAAGAAAGAGAAATCTCCCATGTAGAAGAATTTCAAACAATTTGTGCAGACATTCCACCCTCAAGTGGATGAGCGTAACTTCCCACTCTTATGTGTGGAATACACATAGTAACTTCCTTCTACAAAATAGATTATGAAAAAGTTATAATAATAATAATAATATTATAATAATAATAAAGAATCACTTTACTATGGAGAAAGCTGACAAACACTACCTCAGCAAGATGATCAGATCGATACCAAGACTGATAAATCATGTTGATAGTATCTATACTTTATATGATATAATAAAAATGGCAGTATATCTCTGTATATAATCCGCAATCCCAGTTCAATCATGAGATAAACAACAGACATGTCCCACCTGAGGGAAATTTTACAAAATACTCTACTTCTCAAAGTGTTCCAGTTCAACAACAACAAGGAGAGGCTGAAAAATTGTCACAATCCAGAGGAGCCTAAGAAAACATGAGGACAAGTGTAATGTGATGTGAGGGATGGTAACTTAGCAAAAATTAAGGAAATCTGAATAAAGTATGGTCTTTGGTGAATGCGAATATTTTAATACTGATTCATTAGCTAATATTTGTACCGTACTAATATAAGATATTGATAATTGGAGAAATTGAGTGCAAGCCCATGAGAATTCTCTGTACTATCTTCTCAATTTCCCTATAAATCTTTGTTTTTTTTTCTAATCAGTAAGATTTATTTTGAAAATTGACTTAAATGTATCAGGCTCCAAGTATGAAGACATTTTAAGAATAGTTTAATTAATTTTTGCCTTATTCTTAAAGAGTTCCTTCGATGGGAACAAAGTAAGAATTTTATATCAGAAGGAAAGAAAAACACTTATGAACACCTCCTCAACCTGAAAAGCAGGAAAGGATATTAAATAGCAAAAATCAGATAAAAATACTTCTTTTATAGTAGACACCATATTGCAAGTGCCTTTAAAATTAGCAATGCATAACATTTATTTCCTGGACATTTGTCTTCCAAAGAGTTCACAGTGCTTCAGTGTCAGTTAAGAAATGATTCATGTGAAATTTTTATTAAACCAAATTTACTGGGAAATTACTGCCCAGATAATACTTTATTTTGATTTTATTGAGTTCCTTTCTAATCACTGAGCCTTTTAGTTAGAGCTTTCAACTATAGCAAATGCCTTAGAAGGCCAATTTTTAAGTTACTATTATAATACCCTAATGGAATCACGTATCATTTTCCTTCGCTCAGATATGGCATACAGTAGGCACCTGATAAAATACTGAATGAGTGAATGGATAAAATTGCTTTTTATCATTTCATTCAGCAATTTCATTCTTATCTTTGTCCATTTCATGTTCTAATGTTTATCAACATCAACTCGAGATGTTGATTAGGGATTAGGGATCCATTAATTTATTAAGTATTTGGTGCATAGCTACTATGTGCAAGGTGCTAGGAATACCAAGTTAACCAGACATAGATGCAGTCCCTAGCTCCCTCCAGGCCATGCTGGTGGGAGAGACGGATACTAACCAAAAAGTGACCGAAAGACAACTAAACAAGATTATAGTAGCCAATATAAAGGTAAATATACAGCTTGCTACAAGTACATATATAAGAAGGCTTAGTCTAACTGGGGCCTCGGAGAAGATGACCAGAAGAAGCAACATTTATATTAAGACTTAGAGAAAGGAGAAGGTAAGTGGTGGAAGGAGAATATTATGAGGAAAAGGAAGGTTTCTGCCTCTGAATTGTAGGGCTCTGGGCAAGTCCCTTGAGCTTAGGCTCTGAACCTACTTCTTTCTCTGCAAAACTGTGACAGTAATAATGCCTGTGCCATAGAGCTCTAATGATAAAGAGTTGGACTTTATTTGTACAATATCTAGGACGTTAGTAAGTACTTAATAAATATTTTCTGGTGGCCATAACAGCCTGGAGCCAGGCTTCCTGAGTTCGAATCCACTTAACTAGCTAGGTCAAATGACCTTGGACAAGATGTTTTCTTCCTATCTATCCTTTAGTTGGCCCATCAAGATAACAGTATCTGCCCATAGGGTTGTTGGAGGATCCCATGAGTTCTTTTATGTGAAGCATGACACAATTCTTGGCACATAATATGTGCCATATGAATGTTAACTTGTATTAGCAATAAAGAAATCCTGCAACAGTCTAATGAGGTGTTTAGAAATTATTCTATAGCTTTTAAGGGAATTGAAATTCAAAAAGAACCTAAATGCCTGTCCGTGTTTACGTAGCTAACCAGTTCATTATCTGAAACCCAAACTCACAATTTCTGATTCTAACCTCACTCCAAGAGGCCTCCGCAAGCCCAAGGAAAAATTGCCTTCCTGGGATCTCAAGGAAGAATCTTTAACATAATAATATGACCATTGGTAATAATGTCTCTTGGTTCTTTCCAAATCCATAAAGATGCATTTCCTGATGAGTGACTGAGCTGTGAAGAGATGAGGAACCTTCAGCCCTCTGAATTACTTGTGTCAGAATATTTTAACCATAGTACTGCGGATAGTAAATTATCCTTATTAACAGGAAATATGTCTCAGATTGGAATCTGAGGAATCAGATGGGCAGAGAAAAACCGCTTTGACTTGCTCTTCATCTTTTAAAGACAAAGGAGAGCTTTTCTATGTACAAAGTCAGTTGTCAAAATAGCCTTAGGGAATAAGAGTCTGCAGCATCGAATCCGGCTTCACAGCCGGGACGCCCGCGCTCCAGGTCTTCCTGATCCCAAATCCCTGGACCTGTCCCCCAACACACGCTGCCCCCAGAGGTCATTTGCAATTGCTCTCTTAGGAGCTCCGGGGAAGGGGGAAGGAGCTAGATAGGAAGACGGGACGCGTGGAGGCCGAGAAAAAAAAAATTTTTTTTGAGGCCGAGAAAATTAAGGCCATTCCACTTTTAATCCAGTGTTAGCACACGTCCAGCCATCCCACGCCCCTGCAAAGAAGAGCTGAAATTTTCATTACTTCAGTTACAGGAAAAAAAAAAAGTTTACAGCTTAATGTCTTTGAAAGCCCCACATTAGCATAAGAACTGAGCCCAGGCCTAGGGCGGGAAGCCCCTATTAGAATGAGAACAGAGCTCAATGCTCTTGAAGGCCCCATATCAAAATGTAAACAGAACTTGAGAAATTGCTCCAGCCCTTCGGGAGGTCCCCGAGACCAGCCCTTAAAACTAAGCTAAAACCCACCTCGGGGTCCAAGTCCCTGCTCCACTGTGTCGGGTGTACTTGGACGCAAGCTCGAGCTTGAAAAAAAACCCTCGTGCGTTTCCATCGGTGTCGGCTTCTCGGTGGTTTCTCGGATTTGCAATCTTGGGCACAACAGTCTGAGATAAAAAAACAAAACCAAAAGAAGCTTGGACGTAGGCAGAGTGAACGCAGGGTTCGGAGAGAAGCGGCGGAGACCCGGGGGCTTGGGGGCTCTTCTGTGGAGGCTATCCCTCTCATTACCCACCTCCACACCATCCACCTACATGATCATCCCCCATGGGATCGTCCCCATAGCATCCCACCTACACCATCCCCGACACCCCACACATTCCCCACCCACACTATACCCACACACCATCCTCCCTACACCATCCCCCACACTCCACCACCATCATACCTCTGCCCCCACACCATCGGACCCCAGCAAGGACCTGGGGAAGCTGTCCCCTGTGGGACATGCTCAGCCTCCCCGGGGTTCTCTGGAGAGCCGGCTCCCATCAGAATCCCTGGTGTCCCATAGAGTACAGAGGTTGCAGGGAGGAGGGAATGCCGGGAGCCCACGACTGGGTGGATGCAGGTGGGTGGAGCACGGTATGCACTGTGCCCTGCCTCCTCCCACTGCCCCTCCTGGAGGGCGGCACGCCCTGCACAGGACACCAGCCTCTAACCCAGAGGGACCTGGGCTGGCCTGGCCCCGGGCTCTGTGGGGGCTGGGGTGATTTGAGCCTCACAGTTCCACACTGCCTGCAGAGTGAGTTTCGCAGGTCTTCACCAGAGACGTTTGCCACACGCTTCTGAGACGCAAGTTAACAATGCAGACCTGGAGGGTATCTCCAGGTGCAGTAGAGTGTTAATCTTGGAACCTCCTGACTCAGAATACGGCTACCTTCTCACTGCCATAGGAATGCTGCTAGATGAGAGCTGGCTTCTAGGCCTGCTTCCCGGTGAGAGCTGAGTTCAGGACAGAACCCTCCCGCATCCTGCCTGACTCTAGACGGAGCTGCTAACATCCTCATGGTAGTGACTGAGAGAGGTTGTGAGAAAAGCATGTGGAATCGTTGTGCCTGAACTCCCGTTTATCTGAGTTGAATACAGCGATTTCCAACAGCCTTCTTCAATCAGAGTGTAACTAGGTTCCAACTCGCATGTACAGTGGGTAGCAGACATCTGCCTCCCATGCATACACACTTCTGAGAGTTGAGCTTATGGCCTGTAACCTTACATCCTGCCTGCCGGTACCATTCGCTTCCAAAAGGCCTAGGCTCGCTGCTTCACGGAAGTGTTGGGAGAGGTAATTGGAATCTCCCGGCACACAAGACGAGTGCCTCCAAGCCCAATTCAGCGAATTCCCAGTAATTCCTGTGGTAGACTGGTGCTACATACTAAGTTCCATACGTGAGAAGGTAGCTGAACGCCTTTTCCTAAAGCATCTTACTTCTGAGAGTTGAGCTCACCCTCAGTCCCTCACAGTTCCACACTGCCTGCAGAGTGAGTTTCGCACCAGAGACATTTGCCAGAGGCTCCTGAGACGCAAATTAACAATACAGACCTGGAGGGTATCTCCAGGTGCAGTAGAGTGGTAATCTTAGAACCTCCTGACTCAGAATACGGCTACCTTCACACTGCCATAGGAATGCTGCTAGATGAGAGCTGGCTTCTAGGCATGCTTCCCTGTGAGAGCTGAGTTCAGGACAGAACCCTCCCGCATCCTGCCTGACTCTAGACGGAGCTGCTAACATCCTCATGGTAGTGACTGAGAGAGGTTGTGAGAAAAGCATGTGGAATCGTTGTGCCTGAACTCCCGTGTATCTGAGTTGAATACAGCGATTTCCAACAGCCTTCTTCAATCAGAGTGTAACTAGGTTCCAACTCGCATGTACAGTGGGTAGCAGACATCTGCCTCCCATGCATACACACTTCTGAGAGTTGAGCTTATGGCCTGTAACCTTACATCCTGCCTGCCGGTACCATTCGCTTCCAAAAGGCCTAGGCTCGCTGCTTCACGGAAGTGTTGGGAGAGGTAATTGGAATCTCCCGGCACACAAGACGAGTGCCTCCAAGCCCAATTCAGCGAATTCCCAGTAATTCCTGTGGTAGACTGGTGCTACATACTAAGTTCCATACGTGAGAAGGTAGCTGAACGCCTTTTCCTAAAGCATCTTACTTCTGAGAGTTGAGCTCACCCTCAGTCCCTCACAGTTCCACACTGCTTGCAGAGTGAGTTTCGCACGTCTTACCCAGCGACATTTGCCAGAGGCTTCTGTGACGCAAGTTAACAATGCAGACTTGGAGGGTATCTCCAGGTGCAGTAGAGTGGTAATCTTGGAACCTCCTGACTCAGAATACTGCTACCTTCACACTGCCATAAGAATGCAGCTAGTTGGGATCCCTGGGTGGCGCAGCGGTTTGGCGCCTGCCTTTGGCCCAGGGCGCGATCCTGGAGACCCGGGATCGAATCCCACGTCGGGCTCCCGGTGCATGGAGCCTGCTTCTGCCTCGGCCTGTGTCTCTGCCTCTCTCTCTCTCTCTCTCTCTCTCTCTCTGTGACTATCATGAATAAATAAATAAAATCTTTAAAAAAAAAAAAAAAGAATGCAGCTAGTTGAGAGCTGGTTTCTAGGCATGCTCCCATGGGAGAGCTGAGGACAGGGCAGAACCCTCCCGCATCCTGTCTGACTGTAGGCGTAGCTGCTAACATCCTAATGTTAGTGGCTGAGAGAGGTTGCGGGAAAAGCATGTGTAAGCATTGGGCCTGAACTCCTGTGTATCTGAGTTGAATACAGCGATTTCCAATGGCCTTCTTCAATCAGAGTGTAGCTAGGTTCCAACTCCCATGTCAGAATGGGGAGCAGACATCTGCCTCCCATGCATACACACTTCTGAGAGTTGAGCTTATGGCCTGTACATCTCCATCCAGCCTACTAGTATCCTTCGCTTCTAAAAGGCCTAAGCTCGCTGTTTGACGGAAGTGTTGGGAGAGGTAATTGGAATCTCCCGGCACACAAGACTAGTGAGACTAGGAGACCTTTCTGTCCTTTAAGTGGGGGCAAGAATCACACGGGGTGGGTGGGCTGGTGCTGGAGTCCCCCACCTGGGAGCATGTGTGGACTCCGGGTGGGGGCGTGTGTCCTGAGGTTTCAGCCTGAGTGACGGTTCTGCGGACAGCAGTGCTGACCTGGACCTGTAGCTCATGGGCTCCTGCTCTGGGTACCCGCAGGGCAGCTGGACCCCGGCCTCGGGCCCTCTAGAGTCCCAGCACCTGGTGGAGCCTGCCTCATGGTGTGAGTGCGGGTGTGGCCCACCGGTTTACCCCTCCACTCCCCACACTGGTGTGTCCTGGGATCCCCAGGGCTGCCCTAGTTAAGCGACCTGTATCTGTGTGACATGCTCAGGGCCCAGTAGGCCACATCCAGCTGTGAGAGGGCTCGCTGAGCCCGGTGCCAGAATCCAGGGTTGTCGAGGGCCATGGGGGCCTGATTCCATTAGTCTTTCAGTTGGGACTGGTGTGGGCTCAAATCAACCCAGCCCCCACAGAGCCTGGGCCCAAGTCAGCCCAGGTCCCTCTGGGTTAGGGCCTGGTGTCCTGTGCAGGGTGCCCCACCCTCCAGGAGGGACAGAGGTTGGAGGCACGGCACAGTGTGTCCTCTGCACCACTCTCCTGCACACACACTGTCCGGGGCTCCCTGCCTTCCCTCCTCCCTGCAACCCCTGGTACTCAATGGGACACCCAGGCTTCTGATGGGAGCAGGGTATCCAGAGAACCCCGGGGAGTCTGAGCATGTCCCACAGGGTGCAGCTGCACTGGGTCCTTGCTCGGGGCCGATGGTGTGGGGGTGGATGGTGTGAGGGCATGGGTATGATGGTGGTGGGGTGTGGGGGATGTTGTAGGGGGGATGGTGTTGGGGTATAGTGTGCGTAGGGATTGTGTGAGGCTGTGTGTGTGTGAGGGGGATGGTGTAGGGGCTATGCCATGGGGGATGATGATGTTAGGGGATGGTGTGGGTCTGGGGAATGGGAGGATGGTGTGGGGGGCCGGTGGACACAGGGCATCCTCTTTCTCTAAGATGCATACTGAGACGTCCACAGATAAAGGTGACCCCAGTCTGGGGTATGCTGTGACACCTGTCCCTGGGGCCCCGTGTGGTGAGTACAGGGCCCTGGCTGGACCAGGGGCATTATCTGGGGGTCATCACACAATGTATGTTTACAAATTTCAAATTGTCTCAAATTTAATGCATAGAATTTAGAAATATATAAAGTCCTGAGGGTGGGTATCACCCTGACCCGTCCGACCCTCATCAGATCTATGTGTGTCTTCCTCCAGTCACCGCCATTCACCCTGCCCCCAGGTCCCCTTACTGGCCCGACGGCCCCCACCCCAGCCCCCTGCTTTTCAGGGGGCCGTCCCTCACCCTTTTGGGGTTCAGCTAACATGGCAATCCCTGGAGGCCCCGTCCTAGTGGCCTCCTCATCCCTGAGACCCCGAGGGTGGGGGCACGGTGTTTATCCCCAACAACCTACCATGCAGCCGTGTGTTGTTGGCTGCTGTTCTTCTCCCAGGCTCTGAAGCCCCATGTTCCCTACCCAGAAGCTCCCGGTCCTCCCGGGTCCTAATCCCCCTGGCCCCTCAGCCTCACCCTACCCCATAGTAGTCCCAAAACATGACGTGACTGCTGAATATCCTGTTGACGTCCAGGTCCCCCAGCGTGATGTCCCTAGAGGAGACCAGGGCCTCCTCCTTCATTTCCTGTGGGAAAACCGGGGAGGAGGAGCTGGAGTCAGGGACACAGACCCTAACCTGTCTGTCCTGGGCAGGGAGCCCTGGGGCCACCATGGAGTGGGTACTGCCAAAACCTCCTTCCTTCCTCTGGGAGGCCAGGGATGGTGGGAGTGCCCACCGTGCCCATGGGACCTGTGTGACGGCCTGTGCCCAGCTGTTGTAGGGAGGGAGGTGACTGAGTGTCACCCTGGGTGGGAGGGGATAGCGGTTCAACCAAGGTGGGAGGGGACATGGGGGTGTTGTGCCCAAGATTGCGAATCCGAGAAACCACTAAGGAGCTGACACCAATGCAAACACACAAGGGTTGATTTCCAAACTCGAGCTTGCGTCCAAGTACACCCAACACTGCGGAGCAGGGACTTGGACCCTGAGGTGGGTTTTAGCTTAGTTTTAAGGGCTTGTCTCGGGGTCCTCCAGAAGGGCTGGAGCAATTCCTCAAGTTCTGTTTACATTTTGTTATGGGGCCTTCAAGGGTATTGAACTCTGCTCTCATTCTAATAGGAGCTTCCAGCCCTTGGCATGGGCTCAGTTTCATTCTATTGTGGGGCTTTCTAGGATATTAAGCTGTAAACTTTTGTTTGTTTTTTTTTCCTGTAACTGAAGTAATGTAAATTTCAGCTCTTCTTCACAGGGGCCTGGGATGGCTGGTCTTGTTCGAACACTGAACTTAAAGTAGAAAGGCCTGCATTTTCTCGGCCTCCTTGCATCCAGTCCCATCCTATCTAGCTCTTTCCCCTTCCCTGGAGCTCCTAAGAGAGCAATTGCAAATGACCTCAGCTTGGCAGCCTGTGTTGGGAGATAGGCCCAGGGATTTGGGATCAGGAAGACCTGGGGCGTGGGCGTCCCAGCTGTGCAGTGGGATTCCATGCTGCAGACTCTTATTCCCTAAGGCTATCTTGACAACTGACTTTGTACATAGAAAAGCTGTCCTTTATCTTTAAAAGATGAGGAGCGAGTCAAAGTTTTTTTCTCTGCCCATCTAATTGCTCAGATTCCAATCTGAGACGTATTTCCTGTTACTAAGAATAATTTACTATCCGTAGTACTATGGTTAAAATATTCTGACACAAGTAATTCAAAGGGATGAGGGTTTCTCATCTCTTTATTCACAGCTCAGTCACTCATCAAGAAATGAGTCAATTTTCAAAATAAATCTTATTTATTAGGAAAAAAACAAAGATTTATAGGGAATTGAGGGAATTTATAGGGAAATTGAGAAGATAGTACAGAGCATTCGCATGCATTGGCACTCAATTTCTCCAATTATTGATATCTTATATTAGTACGGTACAAATATGAACTAATGAATCAATTTTAAAATAGTCGCATTAACCAAAGACCATACTTTATTCAGATTTCCTTAGCTTTTGCTAAGTTACCATCCCTCATATCACATTCCATTTGTCCTCCTGTTTTCTTAGGTTCCTCTGGATTGTAACAGTCTTTCAGCCTTTCCTTGTTGTTGTAGAATTGGAACACTATGAGAAGTAGAGTAGTTTGTAAAATTTCCCTCAGTTGGGACATGTCTGTTGTTTATCTCATGACTGAACTGTTTTTGTGGATTATATACAGAGATATACTGCCATTTTCATTATATCATATAAAGGATAGATACTGTCAACATGATTTATCAGTCTTGGTATCAATCTGATCATCTTGCTGAGGAAATGTTTGTCAGCGTTCTCCGTAGTAAAGTGATTCTTTTATTATTATTATTATTATTATTATTATATTATCATTATTATTTTAGGTTTTTCATAATATATTTTGCAGAAGGAAGTTACTATGTGTTTTCCACACATAAGAGTGGGAAGCTATGCTCATGAACTTGAGTGTGGTATGTCTGCACGAATTGTTTGAAATTCTTCTACATGGGAGATTTCTCTTCCTTCTGAGTTTGTTTGTTTCTTTTTCAAAGATGTTATTTATTTATATGAGAGAGAGAGGAGAAAAAGCATGAGCGAGAGGGGCAGAGGGAGAGGGAGAAGCAGGTTCCCTGCTAAACAGGGAGCCTGCCTTGGGACCTGGATCATGATCTGAGCCTCATGCAGAAGCTTAACTGACTGATCCATCCAGGTACTACTCTTCTTTCTTTCTTTCTTTCTTTCTTTCTTTCTTTCTTTCTTTCTTTCTTTCTTTCTTTCTTTCTTTTTCTTTCTTTCTTTCTTCTTTATTTCTTTCTTTTATTTTAATAATAATTTTATTTTTTATTGGTGTTCAATTTGCCAGCATACAGAATAACACCCAGTGCTCATCCCATCAAGTGCCCCCCTCAGTGCCCATCACACATTCACCCCCACCACCTGCCCTCCTCCCCTTCCATCACCCCTAGTCATTTCCCTGAGTTAGGAGTCTTTTTTTTTAATTTTATTTATGATAGTCACACACACAGAGAGAGAGAGAAAGAGAGGCAGAGACATAGGCAGAGGGAGAAGCAGGCTCCATGCATCAGCAACCCGATGTGGGATTCGATCCCGGGTCTCCAGGATCGCACCCTGGGCCAAAGGCAGGCGCTAAACCACTGCGCCACCCAGGGATCCCCTGAGTTAGGAGTCTTTATGTTCTGTCTCCCTTTCTGATATTTCCCACACATTTCTTCTCCGTTCCCTTATATTCCCTTTCACTATTATCTATATTCCCCAAATGAATGAGAACATACAATGTTTGTCCTTCTCTGATTGACTTACTTCACTCAGCATAATACCTTCCAGTTCCATTCACGTTGAAGCAAATGGTGGGTATTTGTCGTTTCTAATGGCTGAGCAAGGCCCACCTGTTCTCTCTCTTCATCTTCTGAGTCTTCTAAGATATGAATGTTATTTTTTAATAAGTGGCTGACTTCCCTACGTCCGTCTCTGTGGTCCATAACCTTTCTTGTTTTTATGGCTTCCACGTGGGACTGCATCTCAGTTATAGCATTTTTAACGTTGGCCTGACTAGATTTTAGTTGTTTTACTTCTGCAGTAAGGGATTCTCTAGTTTTCTTCTGTGCTCTTTTTCCAGCCCAGCTGCTATCTTTATAATCATTGTTTTAAAATGTAGTTAGACATCATATATGTGTATTGATGGACTTCCTGGCTGTGAGTACTATCTCATGTTATTTTATGGAGGTGAATTTCTCCATCTCATTACGTTTTCCAGAAAAGAAAGAGGGAAGAAAAAGAAAAACCAAGGAAAACAATAACAACTGCTCTCCAAAAAAAAACACCAGATTATTTTGGCCTGCGTTTCAAAAGATTCTAAACCCCAAATATGAAACACAATTAAAGTACCATGAAAGTAAAAATAAGAATTATATAAGGTACATACATAAAATTAAAATAAGTCAATTAATAAAAAAAATCAAGGAAAATAAATAACAATAAAGCACAAAGTACAAAGGAAGCTATATCCTACTTTCCAGGCACAGCTGAATCTATGCATCCTCTGTGGTCCGACAAATTGGTGGCGGTGAGTGGTCTGTGCAGGGTCTGGGGATGGGCTCTGGCACTGATTAGCAGGTGCACATCTGTGTGGTAGATGCACCTGCGGGATCAGAGGTGGGGTGGGCATCAGCACCTCTAGCCTCCAGTGGGCGGCACAGTGCTGCTCCTTGAGACACCCCCCCCCCCCCCCCGATAGGCCGGATGCCGGTGGGGTCTGTGGGTCCTCTGGCTCTGGGGCTGAGCATTCTGCCCCCCAGTCTGCATGGGCCTCCACAGAAGAGCTCCCAAGCCCCTGGGTATCCGCCGATTCTCTCAGAACCCTGCGTTTACTCTACCTGCGTCCGAGCTTCTTTTGGCTTTGTTTTTTTATCTCAGAGAGTTGTGCCCAAGATTGTGAATCTGAGAAACCACCCAGAAGCCGACACTGATGCAAACACATGAGGGTTTATTTACAAGCTAGAGCTTGTGTGCAAGTATACCGGACAGAGTGGAGCAGGGACTTGGACCCCGAGGTGGGTTTTAGCTTAGTTTTAAGGGCTGGTCTCAGGGACCTCCAGAAGGGGTGGAGCAATTCCTCAAGTTCTGTTTACAATTTGATATGGGACATTCAAGGGCATTGAGCTCTGTTCTCATTCTAATAGAGGCTTCCTGTCCTTGGCCTTGACTCAGTTTTGTTTCTATTGTGGGGCTTTCCAGGACATTAAGCTGTAAACTTTTGCTTTTACCGGTAACTGAAGTAATGTTAATTTCAGCTGTTCTTCACAGGGACCTGGGATGGCTGGACTTGTGCTAACACTGAATTTAAGTTGGAATGGTCTTAATTTTCTAGGCCTCCACGCTTCCAGTCACATGCTATCTCGCTCCTTCCCCCTTCCCCAGAGCTCCTAAGAGAGCAATTGAAAATGACCTCAGCATGGCAGCCTGTGTTGGGGGACAGGCCCAGGGATTTCGGATCAGGAAGACCTGTGTGCAGCTGGATTCGATGCTGCAGACTCTTATTCCCTAAGGCTATCTTGACAATAGACTTTGTACATAAAAAAGCTCTCCTTTGTTTTTAGAAGATGAAGAGCCAGTCAAAGCATTTTTTCTCTGCCCATCTGATTGCTCAGATTCCAATCTGAGACATATTTCCTGTTAATAAGGATAATTTACTATCCGTGGTACTATGGTCAAAATATTCTGACACAAGTAATTCAGAGGGATGAGGGTTTCTCATCTCTTTCTTCACAGCTCAGTCACTCATCAGGAAATGCATCTTTATGGATTTGGAAAGAACTGAGAGACATTAGTACCAATGGTCCTATTATTTATGTGAAGGATCCTTCCCTGAGATTCTTCCCCTGTTTCAACTGACACTGAAACACTTTGAACTCTTTGGAAGACAAATGTCAAGGAAATAAATGTTATGCATTGCTAATTTTAAATGCACTTGCAATACGGTGTCTATTGTACTAGAAGTATTTTTATCTGATTTTTACTATTTAATATCCTTTCCTGCTTTTCAGGTTGAGGAGGCATTATACGTGTTCTTAAGTGTTTTTTGTTCCTTTGATCTAAAATTCTTACTTTGTTTCCATCAAAGGAACTCTTTAAGAATAAGGCAAACGTTAATTCAACAATTCTTAAAATGTCTTCACACTTGGAGCCTGATTCATTTAAGTCAATTTTCAAAATAAATCTTATTTATTAGGAAAAAAACAAAGATTTATAGGGAAACTGAGAAGATAGTACAGAGCATTCGCATGCACTTGCACTCAATTTATCCAATTATTGATATATTAGTACGGTACAAATATGAGCTAATGAATCAATATTAAAAAATTCGCATTAAACTAAGACAAAAAAAAAAAGACCATAGTTTATTCAGATTTCCTTAGTTTTTGCTAAGTTACCAATCCTCAAATCACATTCCATTTGTCCTCTTTCCTTAGGCTCATCTGGATTGTGACATTCTTTCAGCCTTTTCTTGTTTTGAACTGGAACACTTTGACAAGTAGAGTATTTTGTAAAATTTCCCTCAGTTGGGACATGTCTGTTGTTTATCTCATGACTGAACTGTTTTTGTGGATTATATACAGAGATATACTGCCATTTTCATTATATCATATAAAGGATAGATACTATCAACATGATTTATCAGTCTTGGTATCGATCTGATCATCTTGCTGAAGTAGTGTTTGTCAGCTTTCTCAGTAGTAAACTGATTCTTTTTTATTATTATTAATTATTATTATTATATTATCATTATTATTTTAAGGTTTTCTTATTAGAAGGAAGGAAGTTACTATGTGTATTCCACATGTAAGAGTGGGAAGCTATGCTCATGAACTTGAGGGTGGAATGTCTTCACAAATTGTTTGAAATTATTCTACATGGGCAATTTCTCTTCCTTGTGGATTTGTTTGTTTGTTTCTTTTTCAAAGATGTTTTTTATTTATTTGAGAGAGAGAGTAGAGATAAAGCATGAGCGAGAGGGGAAGAGGGAGAGGGAGAAGCAGGTTCTCTGTTGAACAGGGAGCCTGCCTTGGGACCTGGATCATGATCTGAGCCTAAGGCAGAAGCTTAACTGACAGAGCCACACAGGTGCCACTCTTTCTTTCTTTCTTTCTTTCTTTCTTTCTTTCTTTCTTTCTTTCTTCCTTCCTTCCTTCCTTCCTTCTTTCTTTTCTTTCTTTCGTTTTTCTTTCTTTCTTTCTTTCTTTTTTCTTTCTTTCTTTCTTTCTTTCTTTCTTTCTTTCTTTCTTTCTTTCTTTTCTTCTTTCTGTTCAATACAGCAACATCTGAGGAATTCTTCCCTCAGATGGGAGCTACATACTAACTTCCAAACCTGAGAACCTACCTGAAAGCTCACTCTGGGGAACTTCCCTCTCAGAGATGAGCTGAAACGTGGTCCTTCCCAGTCCACACTGCCTGCAGATACACTTATAAACATCCTCACTAGACATGTTTGTCAGAAGCTCATGGGATGCAAGGGGCAAGCTGCAGGCTTCAAGGTTGTGTCTCCAGGTGCAGTAAAGCGGTATTCATGGAACATCCTGAATTACAATGCTGCCACGTTCTCATGCCCATCAGAACGCAGTTAGTAGAAAGCTGGCCTCCAGGCATGTCTCCTTTGAAATCTGAGCTCAGGGCAGGAGCCTCCCGCATCCTGCCTGCCCGTAGTCGTAGCTGCTAACATCCTTATGTTAGGTGTTCGGAGAGGTTGGAGAAATGCCAGTGGAAGTGTCAGGACTGTACTCATATGTATCTGAGTTCAATAGAGCGATTTCCAATGTCCATGTTCAATTAGAGTGTAGCTCCTGTATACCTCGTCTCGATAAGTGTCTAGCAGACATCGGCCTGCAAAGCAAACACACTTCTGCAAGTTCAACTTATGGCCTGTACCTCCCCCATCCTGACTGCCTGTATGTTCCGCTTCCACAGCATTTCGTTGTATGCGGGACAGTAGCAGAGTGAAAACCACGTGTCTCCCTTGTAAATTTTGTGCGTAGCGGACAGCTGCCATCAAGGCATGCACGCTCCTTTGGATTGAGCTTATGGCTTGTACCTCCCACATGCTGACGGCCTGTACACTTCACTTCCAAAGGATTTCGTCCAATACGGGATGCAAGTTTTGCGAGAGGCAAGTGTCTCTTAGTTTCATCCAGCGACTTCTGAGGAATTCCTCCCTCAGAGGGGTGCTACATACTAACTTCCAAACCTGAGTACCTAGCTGAAAGCTCTCTCTCTGTGGAATTTCCTTCTGCGAGATGAGCTGACATGCGGTCCTTCCCAGTTCCACACTGCCTGCAGATGCAGTTACGAACATCCTCACTAGACATGTTTTCAGAAGCTCATGGGACGCAAGGGCCAGCTGCAGGCTTCAAAGTTGTGTCTCCAGGTGCAGTAAAGCAGTATTCATTGTAAGCGTACCGCCTTACAATGCTGTCACGTTCTCACGGCCATCCGAACGAGCTAGTAGAAAGCTGGCTTCTAGGCATGCTTCCTTCTGAGAGCTGAGCTCATGGAAGGACCCTCCCGTATCCTGCCTGCCCATACACGTACCTGCTAATATGCTTATGTTAGGTGCTGGGAGAGGTCGGTGAAATGCATGTGGAAGTTTCAGGCCTGTACTCCCGATTATCTGAATTGAATACAGCGATTTCAAACGGCCTTCTTCAAAGAGTGTAGCTAGTTTCTAACTCCCATGTCTGAGTGGGTAGCAGACATCTACCTCCCAGGCGTACACACTTTTGAGAGTTGAGCTTATGGCCTGTATTTCCCACATCGTGCCTGCAGGTACACTTCGCTGCTAAAAGGCCTAGGCTCGATGCATGACTGAAGTGTTGTGAGAGATAA
Organism: Canis lupus baileyi; assembly: GCF_048164855.1. Classification (NCBI taxonomy): domain Eukaryota; kingdom Metazoa; phylum Chordata; class Mammalia; order Carnivora; family Canidae; genus Canis; species Canis lupus. Next base: position 16,761 of record NW_027326423.1, read on the forward strand.
GTGGAAAGTCCCGGCACACAAGACTAGTGCCTCCAAGCTCAATCCAGCGACTTCCTAGTAATTCCTTAGACAGGTGCTACATACTAATTTCCATACGTGAGAAGCTAGCTGAACCCCAAGTCCAAAAGAGTCTCTCTTCTGAGAGTTGAGCTCACACCCAGTCCCTCACAGTTCCACACTGCCTGCAGAATGAGTTTTGATCATCTTCACCAGAGACGTTTGTCAGAAGCTTGTGAGACGCAAGTGGAATAATGCAGGCCTGGAAGGTGTCTCCAGGTGCAGTAGAGTGGTAATCTTGGAACCTCCTGAATTAGAATACTGCTACATTCTCACTGCCATAAGAACGCAGCTAGTTGAAAGCTGACTTCTAGGCATGCTTCCTTGTACGAGCTGAGGTCAGGGCAGGACCGTCCCGCATCCTGACTGCCAGTAGACATAGGTCTTAGCATCTTTATGTTAGGTGCTGGAAGAGGTTGTGTGAAAAGCATGTGGAAGTGACAGACCTGACTCACGTATATCTGAGTTAAATGCAGCGATTGCCAACGTCCTTATTTAATTAGAGTGTACCTCGGTTCTACCTCCCATCAATAAGTGTCTAGCAGACATCTGCCTGTAAAGCATACACACTTCTGAGAGTTGAAATTATGCCCTGTACCTCCCACATGCTGACTGCAGATACACTTCGCTCCTATCAGGCCTAGGCTTGAATTGTGACAGAAGGGTTGTGAGAGGTTAGTGGAAGGCGCCGGTCCACACGCCTAGTGTCTCCAAGCCCAATCCAGAGATATGTGAGGAACTGCACTCTACAATTGGTGCTACATAGTAAGTCCCATACATGAGAAGCTAGTGGAACGCAGTGTCCAAAGGGTACTTTCTTCTGAGACTTGAACTCACCTCCAGTCCCTCATAGTTCCACATGGCCTTCAGATGAAATTTCGAACATCCTCACTAGACGTGTTGGTCAGAAGCTCATAGGACAAAAGGAGCTAGCTGCAGGCTTCAATATTGTGTCTCTAGGTGCAGTAGAGCGGTATACATGGAACCTCCTGACTTACAATGTAGCTACATTCTCACGGCCATATGAATGCAGCTAGTGGAAAGGTGCATTTGAGGCATGCTGCTGAGGATCAGAGTCACTCGGTCCAGGTGAGGCCCAGGTGGGGCCAGAGTCACCTGGTACAGAAGAGGCCAAAGTGAGGACAAGAGTCACCGGGTCCAGGTGAGGCCAACCTGCAGGCCATGCAGAGGAACCATGTCCCAATGATGCCCAGGTAGGGACCAGAGTTACCAGGTCCAGATGAGGCCAACCTGCAGGCCATGCAGTGGAACCATGTCCCGATGATGCCCAGGTAGGGACCAGAGTCACCAGGTCCAGATGAGGTCCAGATGGGGAGCATATTCACTAGGTCCAGGTGAGGCCCAGTTGAGGACCAGATTCACCAGGTCTGGTTGAGGCCTAGAGGGGTACCAGAATCACCTGGTCCAGGTGACATCCAGATGGGGACCAGAGTCACCAGGTCAGGGTGAGGCCCAGAGAGTTCCACAGTCATCATGTCCAGGTGAGGCTCAGGTGTGGAACAGAGTAACCAGGTACCAATGATGCCCAGGTGAGACCAGAGTCACCAGATCTGGGTGACGCGCAGATAGGATCAGAGTCACCAGTTCCAGGTGAGGCCAAGAAGGAGTCCACAGGAATCAGGTCCAGGTGGAGAACAAAGTCACCAGGACTGGGTGAGGCCCAGATGGGGACCAGATTCACCAGGTCCAGGTGAGGCCCAGGTGGTGACCAGAGTCCCCAGGTCTGGGTGAGGACCAGGTAAGGACCAGATTCACCAGGTCCAAGAGGCCCACGTAGGGACCTGAGTCACCAGGTATGGGTGAGGCCCAGGTGGCAAACCCACTCACCAGGTCCAGGTGAGGCCAACCTGCAGGCCAGAGTCACCAGATCCAGGTGAGGCCCTGGTGGGGACCGGAGTCACCAGGTAGATGTAAGTCTACAAGAACACCACAGTTACCAGGTCCAGGTGTGGTTCATGTGGGAACGAGAGTCACCAGGTCCAGGTGAGACCCAGGTGGGGACCACAGTCACCAGGTCCAGATTGAGGACTAGGTCGGGGGCCCAGAGTCATCAGGGCCAGGTGAGGCCAAAGTGTGGAGCAAAGTTATCATGTCCAGGTGAGGCCCAGTTGGGGAAAAGAGTAACCATGTCCCATTGATGTCAGGTGGGACAAGAGTCACAAGGTCCAGACGAGGCAAGTGAGGAGTAGATTCACCAGGTCCTGTGGAGGCCCAGTTGAGGACCAGTGTCCCCAGCTCCGGGTGAGTCCCAGAGGGGGACCAGAGTCACCCGGTTCTGGTGATATCCAGGTGGGGACCAGAGTCACCACGTCAGGGTGAGGCCCAGAGGGGGACGAGAATCACTAGGTCCAGGTGAGGCCCCGATGTGGAACTGAGAAACCAGGTCCCATGATGCCCATATGAGGACCTGAGTCACCAGGTCCAGGTGAGGTCCCTGTGGGAACCAGTCACCTCATCCAGGTGAAGCCCAGGTGAGACCACAGTCACCAGGTCAGGGTGAGGTCCAGAGGGAGACCAGAGTCACCAGGTCCAGGTGAGGCCCAGGTATATAAGAGAGTAACCAGGTCCCAATGATGCCCAGGTAAGGACCAGAGTCAACAGGTCCAGGTGAGGCCCAAATATGGATCAGAGTCATTTTGTTCCAGGTGAGGCCAGATGGAGACCACAGGAACCAGGTCCAGGAGAGCCCCATATGGGAACCAGAGCCACCAGATCCAGGTGAGGTCCAGGTGGGACCACAGTCACAAGGTCCAGGTGAGGCCCAGGTGGCAACAGGATTCACCAAGTCCAGGTGAGGCCCAGGTGGTGACCAGTCACCAGATCCAGGTGAGGACCAGCTAAGGACCAGATTCACCAGGTCCAAGTGAACCCCAAGGGGTGACCAGAGTCACCAGGTAAGGGTGAGGCCCAGAGGGGGAACCAGAGTAACCATTTTAGTTTGAGGCCCAGAATGGGACCAGAGGTCCCTGGTCAAAGTGAGGCCCAGGTGTGGAATAGAGTATCCAGGTCCCAATGATGCCTGGGTGAGGAACACAGTCACTAGGGCCATGCAGGGCCCAGATGGGGATCAGAATCACTAGGTCCTGGTGAGGCATAGAATAAGACCACAGTCACCAGTATCAGGTGAGCCCCTTGTGGGAACAAGAGCCACTCTATCCAGCTGAGTCCCAGGTCCATGTGAGGCCCACGTGAGGACCAGATTCATCAGGTCGAATTGAGGCATAGCTGGGGACAAGAGTCACCAGGTCTGGGTTAGGCCTAGGTGGGGCAAGATTCAGCAGTTCTGAGTTAGGTCAAAGTGGGGATGAGAGACACCAGGTCCAGGTGAGGCCAAACTGAGGACCAGAGTCACCAGATCCAGGTGAGGTCCATGTTGGAAAGAGAGTCACCAGGTCCAGGAGAGGTCCAGGTGGGGACCAGAGTCACCAGATCCAGGTGAAGTCCAGGTGGGGACCAGAGTCAACAGATCCAGGTGAAGCCCAGGTGGGGACCAGAGTCACCAGGTCCAGATGAGGCCCAGGTGAGGACCAGAGTTACCAGGTACACGTGAGGCCCCGGTGGAGATCAGAGGCAACAGGTCCATGTGAGGCCAGCTTGGGGACCATGGTCAACAGGTCTACTTGAGGCCCAGGTGTTGAACACAGTAACCAGGTCCAGGTGAGTCCCCGGTGGTGACAAGAGTCACCACGTCCAGGTGAGGCCCAGGTGGGGACCAGGATCACCGGGTACAGGGGAGGCCCTTGAAAGAACCAGAGTCAACAGTTCGAGGTGAGGTGCAGGTGGCAACCAGGGTCAGCAGGTCCACGTCAGGCCAAAGTGGGGTTCACAGTCACTAGGGCACGGTGAGACCCAGAGTGGGACCAGAGTCACCTGGTCCAGGTGAGGTCCAGTTGTGGAACACAGTCACCGGGTCCCAATTATGCCCAGTTGAGGACCATGGTCAACAGGGCCAGGTGAGGCCCAGATGGGGATCGGAGTCACCAAATCCAGGTGAAGCCCAGGTGGGGACCACAGTCACCAGATCCAGGGTAGTCTCAGGTGCAGACCAGAATCACCAGGTCCAGGTGAGGTGCAGGTGGCAACCACACTCACCAGGTCCCAGTGAGGCCCTGGTGGGAACCAGAGTCACGAGGTACATGAGAAGCTAGAAACACTGCAGACACCAGGTCCACATGATGTCCATGTGGGAACGAAAATCACCAGTTACAGTTGAGGACCAGTTGGGGATCCGACTCACCAGGTCCAGGTGAGACCCAGGTGGGAACAGGTGTGGCCCAGGTGAAGACCAGAGTTAATAGGTCCAGCTGGGTCACTGTTAGTGAACAGTGTAACCATATCCTGATGCTACCCAGGTGGGTACCAGAGACACCAGGTCCTGGTGAGGCCCAGGTGGGACCAGAGACATGAGGTCCAGGTGAGGTCCCGATGGGAACCACAGTCACCAGGTCAGGTGAGGCCATGCTGAGGATCAGAGTCACCAGTTCCAGGTGAGGCCCAGGTGGAGCCAGAGTCACCTGGTACAGAAGAGGCCAAAGTCAGGACCAGAGTTACCAGGATCAGGTCAGTCCCAGTGGGGAATAGAGTAACCATCTCCCGATGATGCCCAGGTAGAACCAGAGTCACCAGGTCCAGATGAGGCGCAGGTGGGGAGCATATTCACAAAGTTCCGGTGAGGCCCAGTTGAGGACCAGAGACACCAGGTCTAGTTGAGGCCTAGAGGGGTACCAGATTCACCTGGTCCAGGTGACATCCAGATGGGGACCAGAGTCACCAGGTCAGGGTGAGGGCCAGAGGGGATCCAGAGTCATCATGTCCAGGTGAGGCTCAGGTGTGGAACAGAGTATCCAGGTCATAATGGTCCACAGGTGAGGACCAGAGTCACCAGATCTGGGTGAGGCCCAGTTAGGATCAGAGTCACCAGTTCCAGGTGAGGCCAAGAAGGAGTCCACAGCAATCAGGTCCAGGTGGGGAACAAAGTCACCAGGACTGGATGAGGCCCAGATGGGGACCAGATTCACCAGGTCCAGGTGAGACCCAGGTGGTGACCAGAGTTACCAGTTCTGGGTGAGGACCAGGTAAGGACCAGATTCACCAGGTCCAAGTGAGGCCCACGTGGGGACCTGTGTCACCAGGTATGGGTGAGGCCCAGGTGGCAACCCCACTCATCAGGTCCAGGTGAGGCCAACCTGCAGGCCAGAGTCACCAGATCCAGGTGAGGCCCTGGTGGGGACTGGAGTCACCAGGTAAATGTGAGTCTACAAGAACACCACAGTCACCGGGTCCAGGTGTGGGTCATGTGGGAACGAGAGTCACCAGGTCCTGGTGAGACCCAGGTGGGGACCACAGTCACCAAGTCCAGATTGAGGCCTAGGTGGGGCCCAGAGTCATCAGGGCCAGGTGAGGCCAAAGTGTGGAGCTAAGTTATCAGGTCCAGTTGAGTCCCAGGTGAGGACCAGTCACCTCGTCCAGGTGAAGCCCACAAGAGTAGTGCCTCCAAGCTCAATCCCGCGACATCCTAGTAATTCCTGTCTTAGACTGGTGCTACATACTAAGTTCCATACTAGCTAATTGAACCCTACATCCAACGGCAACTTACATTCGAGAGTTGGGCTCACACGCATTCCTTCACAGTTCCACACTGCCTGCAGAATGTGTTGCCAACGTCTTCACCAGAGAAGCTTGTCAGAAGCTTGTGAGACGCAAGTGGAATAATGCAGGCCTGGAAGGTGTCTCCAGGTGGAGTAGAGTGGTACGCTTGGAACCTCCTGAGTTAGAATACTGCTGCGTTCTCAGGGCCAGAACTTCGAAAGGACGTCGTTTGATACGGGACACAAGTTTTGTGAGAGGCAAGTGTCTCCTAGCCCAATCCAACTTCTGAGTAATTCCTCCCTCAGAAGGGAGCTACATACGAACTTCCAAACCTGAGTACCTCGGTGAAAGCTGTCTCTCTGGGGAACTTCCTTCTGCGAGGTGAGCTGACACACGGTCCTTCCCAGTTCCATACTGCCTGCAGATGCAGTTACGAACATCCTCACAAGACATGTTTGTCAGAAGCTCATGGGACGCAAGGGGCAAGCTGCAGGCTTCAACGGTTGTGTCTCCAGGTGCAGTAGAGTTTTGTTCATGGAACGACCTGACTTCCAACGCTGTAAAGTTTGAGTTAGGTTACGGGTTAGGGTTAGGGTTAGGGTCCTGTTTAAGCTTAGGGTTAGGGTTAGGGTTAGGGTTAGGGTTAAGGTTCAGGTTAGGGTTAGGGGTAGGCTACGGGTTAGGATTAGGGTTAGGGTACGGGTTAGGTTACGGGTTAGGTTACGGGTTAGGGTACGGGTTAGGGATCGGTTTAGGTTTACGGTTAGGTTTAGGGTACGGGTTAAGGTTAAAGTTAGGGTACTGTTTAGGATTAGGGTTAGGGTTTGGTTACGAGTTAGGGTTAGGGATAGGGTAAAGGATAAGGTTAGGATTAGGTTAGGGTTAAGGTTAGGATTAGGGATTGGGTTTCGTTAGGTTTAGGGTTGGGGTAAGATTAGGGTTAGGGTATGGGTTAGAGTTTGGGTTAGGGTACGGGTGAGACTTAGGGTAAGCATTAGGGTACGGGTTAGGATTAGGGTACGGGTTAAGGTTAGGTTTAGGGTTAGGTTTAGGGTTAGTGTATGGGATAGGGTTAGGTTTAGGGTACTGTTCAGCGTTAGGGTTAGGGTTAGGGTTAGGTTACAGGTTAGGGTTATGGTTAGGGTTAGAGTACGGGTTAGGGTTAGAGTTAGAGTTTGGGTTATGTTTAGGGTTTGGGTTAGGGTTAGGCTACGGATTAGGGTTAGTGTTAGGGTTATGATTAGGGTTCGGTTTAGGCTTAGGTTAGGGTACAGATTAGGGTTAGGGTACGGGTTAGGGTTAGGGTGAGGGTACGGTTTAGAGATATGGTATGGATTATGGTACGGGTTAAGGTATGGGTTAGTGTACTGGTTATGGTTAGGGTTTGGGTTAGGTTTAGGGTTAGGGTTAGGGTACAAGATAGGGTTAGGTTTACGGTGTTAGGGTTTGGGTTAGGGTACAGGTTAGGGTTAGGGTTAGGGTAGGTTATGGTTAGGCTTAGTGTTAGGGTTAGGTTTCGGTTAGGGTTATGGTTATGGGTCGGGTTAGTGTTTAGGGTTAGGGCTAGGGTTAGGGTACTGTTTAGGGTTAGGTATAGTGTTAGGTTTAGGTTACAGGTTAGGGTTAGCTTATGAGTTAGGGTTCGGGTTAGGGTATGGGATACGTTTTGGGTTAGGGTTAGGGAATGGGTTAGGGTTAGGGCTGGGGTTATGGTTAGGCTTAGGGTACGGGTTCAGGTTAGGGTTAGGGGTAGGGTATAGGTTTATTTATGGGTTAGGGTATGGGTACGGTTTCGGGTTAGTGTACGGGTTAGTGTTAGGGTTTGGTTTAGGGAACGGGATAGGATTAGGGTTTGGGTACGGGTTAGGGTACAGGTTAGGGTACAGGTACGTTACGGTTTAGGGTTAGGGTACAGGTTAGAGTTAGGGTTCAGGTTAGGGTTAGGGTTAGGTTTAGGGTACGGGTTAGGTTTAGGGTCACGGTATGGGTTAGGGTACGGATTAGGGTTAGGGTTAGGGTATGGCTTAGGGTTAGGTTTAGGTTTAGGGTTAGGGTTAAGGTACATGTTAGGGTTAGGGTTAGGGCACTGTTTAGGGTTAGGGTTAGGGTTAGGTTTAGTTTATGGGTTAGGGTTAGAGTTAGGGTTAGTTTATGTGTTAGGGATACAGTTAGGGTGAGGGTTACGGTTAGGTTAGGTTTAGGGTTAGGTTTAGAGATAGGGTTAGGGTTATGGTTAGAGTTAGCGTTTGGTTTAGGGGTAGTTTTAGTGTTATGGTACGGGTTATGTTTAGGGTTAAGGTAGGGTAGGGTATAGGGTTAGGTTACGGGTTAGGGTTAATTTTAGGGTTAGGTTTAGGGTACGGGTTAGGGTTAGTGTTAGGGTACCATTAGGGTTAGTGTACGTGTTAGCGTTAGGGTTGGGGTTAGCGTAAGGGTTAGGGCACGGGTTAGGATTAGGGTTAGGTTATTGTTTGGGTTAGGGTCAGGGTTAGATTTAGGTTACGTGTTAGGGTTAGGGTATGGGTTAGTGTTAGGATACGGGTTAGGGTTCGTGTACGGGTTAAGGTTGGGGTTAGGGTATGGTTCAGGGTTAGGGTATGGGTAAAGGTTAGGGTACGGGTTACGGTTAGTGTTCGGTTAGGGTTAGGGTACGGGTTAGGGTAAGGGTTAGGGTTAGGTTTAGGGTTAAGTGTTGAGTTTAAGGGTTACGGAGAGCATTAGAGGTTAGGGTTAGGGGTTAGGGGTTAGGGTTAGGGGTAGTGTTAGCGTTAGGGTTAGGGTTAAGTTTTGGGGTTACTGTTAGGGTTTGGGGTTAGGGTTAGGGTTTGGGTTATGGTTAGGGTTAAGGGTAGGGTTAAGGGTTAGGGTTAGGGTTAGTGGTTACGGGTTTTGGTTAGGGTTAGGGGTTAGGTTTTGGGTTAGGGTTAGGGTTCGGGTTAAGGGTTAGGGTTAAGGGTTAGGGTTAGGGGTAGGGTTAGGGGTTAGCGGTTAGGGGGTAGGGCTAGGGTTAGTGGTTAGGTGTTAGGGTTAGTGTTAGTGTTAGGGTTAAGGTTAGGGGTTAAGGTTAGGGTTAGTGTTTAGGGTTGGGTTTGGGTTAGTGTTAGGATTAGGGTTAGGGTTAGGGTTAAGGTTTAGGGTTAAAGGTTAGGGTTAGGTTTAGGGTTAGTGGTTAGGGGTTCAGGTTAGGGTTAGGGGTAGGGGTAGGGGTTAATGTTAGGGTTAGGGGTTAGGGTTAGGTTTTGGTTTAGGGTTAGGGTTAGCGGTTAGGGTTAGGGTTAGGGTTAGGGGTTAGGGTTAGGGTTATGGTTAGGTATGTGTTAGTGTTAGGGTTAGGATACGGGTTAGGGTACGGGGTAGTGTTAGAGTACTGGTTAGGTTATGTTTAGGGGATGGGTTAGTGTATGGGTTAGGGGACGGTCTTAGGGTTAGGGTAAGGGTTAGGGTCTGGGTTAAGGTTGGGGTACAGCTTAGTGTTAGTGTACCTGTTAGGGTTAGGGTATGGGTTTAGTTAGGGTACGGGTTAAGTTTAGGGTTAGTGTTCGGGGTAGGGTTTGGTTTAGGGGTTAGGGTTAGTGTTAGCGTTACGGTTAGGGTTAGGGTTAGGGTTAGGTGTTAGGGTTAAGGCTTAGGGTTAGGATAGGTTTAGTGTTAGGGGTTAGGGGTTAAGGTTAGGGATTCGATTCGATTCAATTTTTTTCGATTCGAATCGATTCGATTCAATTCTTTCAATTCGATTCTTATCGATTTGATTCTTTTCGATTAGATAGATTCTTTTCTATTCGATTCAATTTTATTCGATTCGATTCTTTTCGATTCGATTTGATTCGAGTCTTTTTGATTCGATTCGTTTCAATTCAATTCTTTTCAGTTCGATTCGATTCAAATCTTTTTGATGCGATTCAATTCGATTCTTTACGATTCGATTCGAATTTTTTCCTTTCGACTCGATTTTTTACGATTCGATTTGATTCTTATCCATTCGATTTGATTCGATTCTTTTCGATACGATTCGATTCTATTCTTTTCGATTTGATTCTCTTCGATTCAATTCGATTTGATTCTTTTCGATTCGATTCGATTTTTTCGATTCGATTCCTTTTGATTCGATTCAATTCGATTAAAATCTTTCGTTTCGATTTGATTCTTTTTGATTCGATTCGATTTTTTTCGATTCGATTTGATTCTTTTCGGTTTGATTCAATTCGATTCGAATGTTTTCGAATCAATTCTATTCTTTTCAATTCGATTCTATTCTTTTCGATTCGATTCTTTTCGATTCGATTTGATTCTTTTCGATTCGATTCGATTCAATTCTGTTCGATTTGATTCGATTCAATTCGATTCGATACTTTTCGATTCGATTCGATTCTTTTCGATTTGCTCGCTTCTTTTCAATTCGATTCGATTTGATTCGATTCTTATCGATTCGATTCGATTATTTTGATTCAATTCGATGCTATTTGAATATTTTCGATTCGATTCGATTGCATTAGATTCGATTATTTTTTATTCAATTCGACTCGATAATTTTTTATTTGATTCGATTCATTTCGGTTCGATTCGATTATTTTCGATTCATTTGAATTCAATTTGATTATTTTCGATTCGACTTGATTGGATTCGATTCGATTATTTTCGACTTGATCCGATTATTTTTGATTCGATTGATTCTTTTTGTTTCGATTCGATTCTTTTCGATTCGATTCGATTCGATTATTTTCGATTCAATTCGGTTCGATTCGATTATTTTCAACTCAATTCGATCGATTCGGTTCAATTATTTTCGATTCGATTCAATTCGATTATTTTCGATTCAATTCGGTTCGATTCGATTATTTTCAACTCAATTCGATCGATTCGGTTCAATTATTTTCGATTCAATTCGATTATTTTCGATTCAATTCAATGCGAATCGATTATTTTCTATTAGATTCGATTCAATTATCTTCGATTTGATTTGATTCGATTATTTTCAATTCGATTCAATTTGATTATTTTCATTTCGATTCGATTCTATTATTTTCGATTCGATTCGTTTCGAATCATTTTGATTCAATTCGATTATTTTCGATTTGAATCGATTCTTTTCTTTTCGATTCGATTCTTTTCTATTTGGTTTGATATTTTCGATTCGAATCGACTCGAATCTTTTTGATTCAAGTATATAAGATTCAATCTGATTCTTTTCGATTCAATTTGATTCGATTCGATATGATTCTTTTTGATTTGATTCGATTCATTTTGATTCGACTCGATTCTTTTCTATTCAATTCTTTTTGATTCAATTAAATACGATTCTATTCTTTTCGATTCGATTTGATTTGATTCTTTTTGATTCGATACGATTCGATTTGATTCTTTTCAATTTGATTCGATTCAATTCGATACTTTTCAATTCGATCATTTCGATCGATTCGATTCTTTTCATTTCGATTCGATTCTTTTCGATTCGATTCAATTCTTTTCAATTTGATTCGATTCGATCTTTTCGTTTCGATTTGATTCTTTTCTATTTTATTTGATTCGATTCATTTCAATTAGATTCGATACTGTTCGATTCGATTCTTTTCGATTCAAGTCGATTGGAATCAATTCGATTCTTTCGATTCTATTTGATTCGATTCGATACGATTCTTTTCGATTCGATTCTTTTTGGTCTGTCGATTCGATTTTTTTCGATTCAGTTCGATTCGATTCTTTTTTATTCGATTTGATTCTTTTCAATTTGATATGATTCGATTCGTTTCAATTTTTTTCGATTCGTGTCGATTCGAATCTATTCGATTCTTTTCTATTCAATTCGATTCGATTCTTTTTGATTCGATTCGATTCGATTCGATTCCATTTGATTCGATTCTTTTCGATTCGATACGATTCAATTTGATTCTTTTTGATTCGATTTTTTCGATTCGATTCTTTTCAATTCGATTCAATTCTTTTATTTTTTTATTTATTTCTGATAGTCACAGAGAGAGAGAGAGGCAGAGACATAGGCAGAGGGAGAAACAGGCTCCATGCACGGGGAGCCTGATGTGGGATTCGATCCCGGATATCCAGGATCGCGCCCTGGGCCAAAGGCAGGCGCCAAACTGCTGGGCCACCCAGGTATCCCCGATTCGATTCTTTTAAATTTGATTCTTTTCGATTCGATTTGCTTCGCCTCTTGTCGTTTCGATTCGATTATTTTGATTCAATTCGATTCGACTCTTTTCGTTTCGATTATATTCGATTCAATTTGATTCGATACGATTCGATTCTTTTCGATTCAATACCATTCGATTCGATTCTTCTCGAATCGATTCAATTCGATTCTTTTCGATTCGATTTGATTCTTTTCGATTTGATTCGATTCGATCATTTGGATTCAATTTGTTACATTTTGATTCGATTCTTTTCGATTCGATTCAATTCAATTCTTTTGGATTTAATTGGATTCGTTTAGATAATTTTTTATTCGATTCGATCCTTTTACCCTAGCTTTGATTTGATTGTACTCAATTCAATTCATTTCGATTCTTCTTGATTCAATTCTTTTTGATTCAGTTTGATTCTTTTCGATTCAATTTGATTCTTTTCGATTTGATTCGATTTGATCATTTGTATTCGATTTGTTACATTTTGATTCGGTTCTTTCGATTCGATTCGATTCAATTCTTTTGGATTTAATTGGATTCATTTAGATAATTTTTGATTCGATTCGATTCTTTTACCCTAGCTTCGATTTGATTCTACTCGATTAAATTCATTTCGATTCTTCTTGATTCAATTCTTTTCGATTCTTTTTGATTCGGTTTGATTCTTTTCGATTCAATTCGATTCTTTTCGATTCAATTTGATTCGATTTAATTGTTTTTGAATCCATTTGATTCGATTCAATTATTTTCGATTCGACTCGATTTGATTCGATTCGATTATCGATTCGATTCAATTCCAATTATTTTCGATTCGATTCGATTCGATTCTTTTTTATTCAATTCAATTCAATTATTTTCGTTTCGATGCAATTTGATTCGATTCTTCTCATTTCAATTCAATTCGATTCTTTCGAATTCGATTCGATTCGATTCTTTTCCTTTCGATTCAATTTTTTCGATTTGATTCAATTCTTTTCAATTCGATTTGATATTCTTCAATTCAATTCTTTTCGATTAATTTCGATTCGATTCATTTCCATTCGATTCGATTCTTTTCGATTCGATTCGATTCAATACGATTCGATCGATTCTTTTCGATGATTTTTTTGATTCGATTCCATTCTTTTTGATTCGATTGATTCGAATCTTTTATTTTATTTTATTTTTTAAATTTTTTATTTATTTATGATAGTCACAGAGAGAGAGACAGACACAGGCAGAGGGAGAAGCAGGCTCCATGCAGCGGAAGCCCGACGTGGGATTCGATCCCGGGTCTCCAGGATCGCGTCCTGGGCCAAAGGCAGGCCCCAAACCGCTGCGCCATTCAGGGATCCCCTGATTCGAATCTTTTAGATTTGATTTGATACGATTCTTTTCAATTCGATTTGATTCGATTCGATTCATTTCGATTCGTTTTGATTCTCTTTGATGTTTTTTTATTTGATCTTTTCAATCGATTTAATTCGATTCAATTCATTTTGATTCGATTTGATTCGAATTTTTCGATTCTATTCTTTTCAATTCGATTCTTTTCGATTTGATTCGATTCGATTTTTTTCTATTAGATTCTTTTTGATTCGATTCGACTTGACTCTTCGTTTCGATTTGATTCTTTTCGATTCGATTTGATTCTTTTCGTTTTGATTAGATTCTTTTCGATTAGATTCTTTTTGATTCGATTCGATTTGATTCTTCTCCATTCGATTCGATTTGATTCTTTTCGATTTGATTCGATAAGGTTCTTTTCGTTCGATTCAATTCTGTTTGATTCTATTCCATTCGATTCGATTCGATTCGATTGTTTTCAATTCGATTTTATTCGATTCTTTTCGTTTCAATTCGATTCTTTTCGATTTGATTCGATTCGATCATTTGGATTCAATTTGTTACATTTCGATTCGATTCTTTTCGATTACGTTCGATTCTACTCTTTTCAATTCGATTGGATTCTTTTCCATTTGATATGATTCCATTCGTTTCGATTTTTCGATTCGTTTCGATTCGAATCTATTCAATTATTTTTTTTAACATTTTTTTAAAAAATTTTATTTATTTATGATAGTCATCAGAGAGAGAGAGAGAGGCAGAGACACAGGCAGAGGAAGAAGCAGTCTCCATGCACCGGGAGCCCGATGTGGGATTCGATCCCGGGTCTCCAGGATTGCGCCCCGGGCCAAAGGCAGGCGCTAAACCGCTGCGCCACCCAGGGATCCCCTATTCGATTCTTTTCTATTCAATTCGATTCGATTGATTCTTTTCGATTCATTCGATTCCATTCGATTCGATTCTTTTCGATTCGATTCGATTCTTTTCGATTCGATTTTTTCGATTCCATTCTTTTCGATTTGATTCTTTTCGTTTCAATTCGATTCGATTCTTTTCAATTTGATTCGATTCGATTCTTTTCGTTTCGATTAGATTCTCTTCGATTCGATTCTTTTCCATTCGATTCGATTTGATACAATTCAATTCTTTTCAATTCGATACCATTCAATTCGATTCTTCTCGAATCGATTCAATTCAATTCGATTCTTTTCGATTCGATTCTTTTTGATTTGATTCGATTCGATCATTTGGATTCGATTTGTTACATTTTGATTCGATTCTTTTCGATTCGATTCTTTTGGATTTAATTGGATTCGTTTAGATAATTTTTGATTCGATTCAATTCTTTCCCCCTAGCTTCGATTCGATTCTACTCGATTCAATTCATTTCGATTCTTCTTGATTCAATTCTTTTCGATTCTTTTGATTCGGTTTGATTCTTTTCGATTCAATTCGATTCTTTTCAATTTGATTCAATTCGATTGTTTTTTAATCCATTTGAATTGATTCGATTATTTTCGATTTGAGTCGATTTGATTCGATTCGATTATCGATTCGATTCAATTCCAATTATTTTCGATTCGATTCGATTCGATTCTTTTTTATTCAATTCGATTCAATTATTTTCGTTTCGATGCAATTCGATTCGATTCTTCTCATTCCAATTCAATTCGATTCTTTCGAATTCGATTCGATTCGATTCTTTTCGTTTCGATTCGATTCTTTTTGATTTGATTCAATTCTTTTCAATTTGATTTGATACTGTTCAATTCAATTCTTTTCAACTCAATTCAATTCGATTCGATTCTTTTCGATTAAATTCGATTCGATTCTTTTCGATTCGATTCGATTCTTTTTGATTCAATATGATTCGATCGATTCTTTTCAATATGAATCAATTCGATTCCATTCTTTTTGATTCGATTTGATTCGATTCTTTTAGATTTGATTTGATACGATTCTTTTCAATTCGATTCGATTCGTTTCGATTCATTTCGATTCTCTTTGATGTTTTTTGATTTGATCTTTTCAATCAATTTGATTCGATTCGATACATTTCTATTCAATTCAACTCAACTTGATTCTATTAGATTCGATTTTTTCGATTCGATTCTTTTCAATTCGATTCGATTAGATTCTTTTCGTTTCAATTAGATTCTTTTCTATTTTATTTGATTCGATTCTTATCAATTCGATTCGGTACTGTTCGATTCGATTCTTTTCGATTCAATTCGATTGGAATCGATTCTTTTCGATTCAATTCGATATGATTCGATTCTTTTTGATTCAATTCGATACGATTTGATTCTTTTCGATTCTATTCGATTCTTTTCATTTTGATTCGATTCGATTCGACGCTATTCAATTTGATTCTTTTCGATTCGATTCGATTTGTTTCGATGCTATTCAATTCGATTCTTTTCGATTCGATTTGATAATATTTGATTCGATTTAATTCGATTGTTTTCAATTCGTTTTGATTCTTTTCATTGTATTCGACTCAATTCTATTCGATTTGATTCGATAGGATTCGATTCTTTTTGATTCGATTCGAATCTTTTCGATTCTATTCGATTTGATTCTTTTCAATTCAATTCGATATGATTCGATTCTTTTCGATTCAATGATACCATTCGATTTGATTCTATTCGATTAGATTCCTTTCTTTTCGGTTCGATTTGATTCTTTTCGATTCGATTCTTTTCAATTCGAATCGATTATGTTCCATTGGACTCTTTACGATTCAATTCGATTCAATACGATTCTTTTCGATTTGATTTGATTCATTTTGATTCGATTCGATTCTTTTCGATTCAATTCGATTCGATTCATTTGATTCAATTAAATACGATTCTATTCTTTTCGATTCAATTCGATTTGATTTTTTTGATTCGATACGATTCGATTAGATTCTTTTCGATTTGATTCAATGATTCTTTTCAATTCGATTCGATTCGTTTTGATTCGTTTTGATTCTCTTTGATTTTTTTGATTCGATCTTTTCAATCGATTTGATTCGATTCGATTCTTTTCGATTCAATTCTTTTCGATTCGATTTGATTCTTTTCGATTCGATTCGATTTGATTCTTTTCGTTTACATTCGATTCTTTTCGATTCGAATCTTTTCGTTTCGATTAGATTCTCTACAATTCGATTCTTTGGATTCGATTCTTTTTGATTCAATTCGATTTGATTCTTTTCGATTCGATTCGATTCGATTCTTTTCAATTCGAATCGATTCAATACGATTCGATTACTTTTGGTTCGATGCAATTTGATTCGATTTTTTTCTAATTGATTTGATTCGATTCGATTATTTTCGATTCAACTCGATTAGATTCAATTCGATTATCGATTCAATTCAATTCCAATTATTCTCGATTCAATTCGATTCGATTATTTTTTATTCATTTCAATTATTTTCGATTCGATGTGATTCGATTCGATTCTTTTTGATTCAATCAATTCGATTTGATTCTTTTCAATTCGATTCGATTCTTTTCGATTTGATTGCATTCGATTCAATTCTTTTCGATTCAATTCGATTCCATTCTTTTCGATTCGATTCGATTCTTTTCATTACGGTTCAATTCGATTCGATTCTTTTCAATTCGATTTGATTCTTTTCGGTTCGCTTCGATTCTATTCTTTACGATTCAATTCGATTATTTTGTATTCTTTACGATTCAATTTGATTCGATTATTTTCGATTCGATTAGATTCAATTTGATTCGTTTTTTTTGAATCGATTCAATTCTTTTCGATTCCACTCCTTTCGACTTGATTTATTTGGATTCTATTCTTTTCGACTCGATTAGATTCTATTCTTTTCAATTCGATTCGATTCTTTTTGATTCGTTTCTTTTCGATTCTATTCGAATATTTTCATTTCGATTAGATTCTTTTCGATTCAATTCGATTCTATTCGAAACTCTTAGGTTCAATTCTTTTTGATTCGATTCGATTTGATTGTTTTCGATTCGATTCAATTCAATTCTTTTCGATTCGATTCAATTCTTTTCATTTTTTTCCATTCGATTCTTTTTATTTGATGTTTCGATTATTTTCGATTCGATTTGATTCGATTCTTTTCCATTCGATTCGATATTTTCGATTCGATTCAATTCTTTTTTATTAGATTTCTTCGATTCTTTTCGATTCATTTCGATTCGATTTTTTTCATTTCGATTCGATAGTTTTTGGTTCGTTTCTTTTTGATTCGATTCGATTAGAATCTTATGATTCAAGTCTTTTTGATTCGAATTCCTTTCTTTACAAACGATTCGATTCGATTAGATTCTTTTCGATTCGATTCGATTCTTTTCCATTCGATTCGATATTTTCGATTCGATTCGACTCTTTATTAGATTTTTTCGATTCTTTCCTATTCGATTTGATTCGATTCTTTTCGATTTGATTTGATTCTTTTCTATTCGATACAATTCGATTTGATCCTTTTTGATTCGATTCTTTTCAATTCGATTCGATTCGATTCTTATATTCGATTCGATTTGATCTTTTTTCGATTCAATTCGATTCTCTCCGATTCGATTCGATTTTTTTCGATAGTTTTTTCCATTCGATAGTTTTCTATTCGTTTCTTTTCTATTCGATTCTATTCTTTTCGATTCGATTCGATTCGAATCTTTCTATTCGAGTGTTTTTGATTTGAATTCCTTTCTTTTCGAATCGATTCGATTTGATTCTTTTCGATTCGATTCGATTCTTTTTGATTCGATTCGATTCGATTCTTTTTGATTCAATTCGATTATTTTCACTTCCATTAGATTCGATTCTTTTGATTCGGTGCGATTCGATTCGATATTTTTCTATTCGATTCATTTAGATTCTTTTCGATTCTAGCCTCTTCTATATTAATTTCTTTCTTTTCGAATCAATTTGATTCGATTCTTTTCGATTTGATTCGATTCGATTCTTTTCGATTCGATTCAATTCTTTTCGATTTGATTTGATTCTTTTCGATTCAATTTGATTCGATTCTTTTCGATTCTATTCGATTCTTTTCTATTCGATTTGATTCGATTCGATCCTTTTCGATTCGATTCGATTCTTTTCGATTTGATTTGATTCTTTTCCATTCGATAAAATTTGATTCGATCCTTTCGATTCGATTAGATTCTTTTTGATTCGATTCGATTAGATTCTTATATTCGATTCCATTCGATCTTTTTTGATTCGATTCGATTCTCTTCGATACGATTCAATTCGATTTTTTTCATTTCCATTCGACAGTTTTCTATTCGTTTCTTTTCTATTTGATTTGATTCTATTCTTTTCTATTCAATTCGATTCGATTCGAATCTTTCTAATCGAATGTTTTTGATTTGAATTCCTTTCTTTTCGAATCGATTTGATTCTTTTTGATTCGTTTCGATTTGATTATTTTGATTCGATTCGATTTGATTCGATTATTTTCACTTCCATTCGATTCAATTCTTTTGATTTGGAGCAATTCGATTCGATTTTTTTCGATTCGTTTCGATTCGATTCTTTTCGATTCGATTCTTTTCGATTCGAATATCTTTCTTTTCAAATCGATTTGATTCAATTCTTTTCTTTTCGATTCGATTCGATTCTTTTCTATTTTATTTTATTTTTTTTTATTTGATTCGATTCTTTTCGAGTCTCTTTGATTTGGTTTTTACGAATCGATTCCATTCTTTCGATTCAATCTTCGATTCGATTATTTTGGATTCGATTCTTTTCGATTCGATTCGATTCCTTTCTTTTTTTTTCGATTCGATTCTTTTCGAATCGATTTCTTTTCGATTCGATTCGATTCAGTTCTTTTCTATTCTTTTCAATTCGATTGGATTCGATTATTTTCTATTTGATTCAATTCAATTCGATTTGTTTCTTTCTAAACGATTCAATTCTTTTCGATTCCACTCCTTTCGACTCGATTCATTTGGATTCGATTATTTTCGATTCGATTCGATTCTTTTTGATTCAATTCGATTTGATTCTTTTTAATTCATTTCTTTTTGATTCCATTCGAATGTTTTTGGTTCGATTAGATTCTTTTCGATTGAATTCGATTCGATTTAAAACTCTACGATTCGATTGTTTTCGATTGGATTCGATTATTTTCGATTCGATTCAATTCAATTCTTTTCGATTCGATTTGATTCTTTTCGATTCGATTCGATGTTTTTCTATTCGATTCTTTTTTATTTGATTTGTTTCGATTATTTTCTATTCTATTTGATTCGATTCTTTTCGATTCATTTCGATTTTTTTTATTTGTTTAGAATTGATTAGATCCTTTTCGATTCGATTCAATTCGATTTTTTTGATTCGATACGATTTTTTTCTTTTTGATATGATAGTTTTCGATTAGTGTCTTTTCGATTCTATTCGATTCGATTCTTTTTGTTTCGGTTAGATTTGATTCGAATCTATCGATTCGAGTCTTTTTGAGTCGAATTCCTTTCTTTTAAAATTGATTCCATTCAATTCTATTCGATTCGATTCAATTCGATTCGTTTTTTCTGAAACAATTCGATTCTTTTTGATTCCACTTTTTTTCGATTAGATTCATTTGGATTTGATAGTTTTCGATTCGATTAGATTCTATTCTTTTCGAATCGATTCGATTCAATTCTTTTTGATTCGTTTCTTTTTGAAACCATTCGAATCTTTTCGGTTCGATCAGATTCTTTTCGATTCAATGCGATTCGATTCGAAACTCTTCGATTCAATTGTTTTCGATTCGATTGGATTCGTTTGTTTTCGATTCGATTTGATTCAATTCTTTTCGATTAGATTTGATTCTTTTCAATTCGATTCGATTTTTTCTATGCGATTCTTTTTTATTTGATTTATTTCGATTATTTCCTATTCGATTCGATTCTTTTTGATTCGATTCGATTCTTTTTGATTCGTTTAGAATTGATTAGATCCTTTTCGATATAATTCGATTCGATTTTTTTGATTCGATACGATTTTTTTCTTTTCGATATGATAGTTTTCAATTAGTTTCTTTTTGATTCTATTCGATTCGATTCTTTTGGTTTCGATTTGATTTGATTCGAATCTTTCGATTCGAGTCTTTTCAATTCGAATTCCTTTCTTTTAAAATCAATTCGATTCAATTCTTTTCGATTCGATTCACTTCGATTCATTTTTTCTGAAACAATTCGATTCTTTTTGATTCCATTCTTTTCGATTAGATTCATTTGGATTCGAAACTTTTCGATTCGATTAGATTCGATTCTAATGAATCGATTCGATTCGATTCTTTTTGATTCGTTTCTTTTTGATTCCATTCGAATCTTCTTGGTTCGATTAGATTCTTTTCGATTCAATTCGATTCGAATGGAAACTCTTCGATTGAATTCTTTTCAATTCGATTCTTTTTGATTCGATTCGATTCGATCCTTTTCGATTCGATTCAATTCATTTCTTTTCGATTCGAATTTTTCTATTCAATTCCTTTTTATTTGATTTGTTTCAAATATTTTCGATTCGATACGATTCTTTTCAATTCGATGCGATTCGATCCTTTTGGATTCGATTCGATTCAATTCCATTTTTTTCGTATCGATACGATAGTTTCCGATTCTTTTCGATTCTATTCGATGGGATTCTATTTGTTTCGATTCCATTTGCATGTGGAAGTATCAGGCTTGTACTCAACATTATCAAAGTTGAATATAGCGATTTCAAACGGCCTTCTTCAATCAGAGTGTAGCTAGTTTCTAACTCCAATGTACGAGTGGGTAACAGACATCAGCCTCCCAGGCGTACACACTTTTGAGAGTTGAGCTTATGGCCTGTACTTCCCACATCCTCCTCCAGGTACACTGCGCTGGTAACAGGCCTAGGCTCGATGCATGACTGAAGTGTTGTGAGAGATAAGACGAAAGTCCCGGCACACAAGAATAGGGCCTCGAAGCTCAATCCTGCGATTTCCTAGTAATTCATGTCTTAAGTGCTACATACTAAGTTCCATACGTGAGAGCTAGCTGAACCCCAAGTCCAAAAGCATCTCTCTTCCAAGAGTTGAGTTCACACCAAAACCCTCACAGTTCCACATTGCCTGCAGAATGAGTTTTGAACATCTTCACCAGAGACGTTTGTCAGAAGCTTGTGAGAAGCAAGTGGAATAATGCAGGCCTGGAAGGTGTCTGCAAGTGCAGTAGAGTGGTATTCTTCCAACCTCCTGAGTTAGAAGACTGCTATGATCTTACGGCCATTAGAACGCAGCCAGTTGAAAGCTGGCTTCTAGGCATGCTCTCTTGTGAGAGTTGAGCTCTGGGCAGGACCCTCCCGCATCCTGCCTGCCCATACTCATACCTGCTAACATCCTTAAGTGAGATGATGGGAGAGGTTGGAGAAATGCAAGTGGAAGCGCCAGGACTGTACTCATATCCATCTGACTTCAATACAGCGATTGCCAACGTCCTTGTTCAATTACAGTGTAGCTTGGGTATACCTCGCTTCGATAAGTGTTTAGCAGACATCAGCCTACAAAGCATACACATTGCTGAGAGTTAAGCTTATGGCATGTACCTCCCCAATCCTGACTGCCTGAAAGTTCGACTTCCACAGCATTTCGTTGTATACGGGAGAGAAGCGGAGTATAAACCAAGTGTCTCCCTTGTCAATATCGCGCCTAGCGGACAGCTGCCTACTAGGCATGCACACTCCTTTGGCTTGAGCTTACCTTCCACATGCTGACTGCCTGTACACTTCACTTCCAAAGGATTTCGTTTGATACGGGATGCAATTTTTGCAAGAGCCAAGTGTCTCTTAGTTCAATCCAGCGACTTCTGAGGAATTCCTGCCTAAGACGGGAGCTACATACTAACTTCCAACCTGAGAACGTAGCTGAAAGCTCTCTTGGGGAACTTCCCGCTCGGAGATAAGCTGAAACATGGTCCTTCCCAGTTCCACACTGCCTGCAGATACAGTTACGAACATCCTCACTAGACATGTTTGTCAGAAGCTCATGGGATGCAAGGGCCAGCGGCAGGCTTCAATGGTTTTGTCTCCAGGTGCAGTAGAGCGGTAGTCATGGAACGTCCCACCTTACAATGCTGCTACATTCTCACGGCCATCAGAACGAGCTAGTAGAAAGCTGGCTTCTAGGCATGCTTCCTTCTGAGGCTGAGTTCAGGGCAAGACCATCTTGCATCCTGCCTGCCCGTAGACGTAACTGCTAATATCCTTATGTTAGGTGCTGGGAGAGGGTGGCGAAATGCATGTGAAAGTGTCAGGCCTGTACTCACGATTATCTGAGTTGAATACAGCAATTTCAAACAGCCTTCTTCAAAGAGTGTAGCTAGTTTCTAACTCCCATGAATGAGTGGGTAGCAGACATCTGCCTCCCAGGCTACACACTTTTGAGAGTTGAGCTTATGGCCTGTACTTCCCACATCCTGCCTGCAGGTACATTTCGCTGCAAACAGGCCTAGGCTCGATGCGTGACTGAAGTGCTGTGAGAGGTAAGTGGAAAGTCTCGGCACACAAGACTAGTGCCTCCAAGCTCAATCCAGCGATTCCCAGTAATTCCTGTCTTAGACAGGTGCTACATACTAAATTCCATACGAGAGAAGCTAGCTGAACCCCGAGTCCAAAAGCATCTCTGTTTTGAGAGTTAAGCTCACACCCAGTCCCTCACAGTTCCACACTGCCTGCAGAATGAGTTTTCAAAATCTTCACCTGAGACGTTTGTCAGAAGCTTGTGAGACACAAGTGGAATAAGGCAGGCCTGGAAGGTGTCTCCAGGTGCAGTAGAGTGGTATTCTTCGAACCTCCTGAGTTAGAAGACTGCTTTAGTCTCACAGCCATTAGAACGCAGCTGGTTGAAAGCTGGCTTCTAGGCATGCTCTCTTGTGAGAGCGGAGCTCAGGGCAAGACTCTCCCCCATCCTGCCTGCCCATAGTCATAGCTGCTAACATCCTTAAGTGAGGTGCTGGGAGAGGTTGGAGAAATGCGAGTGGAAGTGTCAGGACTCTACTCACGTGTATCTGAGTTCAATACAGCGATTGCCAATGTCCTTGTTCAATTAGAGTGCAGCTGGGGTATACCTCGCCTCAATAAGTGTCTGGCAGACATCAGCCTGCAAAGCATACACACTTCTGAGAGTTGAGCTTATGGTCTCTACCTCCTCCATCCTGACTGCCTGTACGTTTCGCTTCCACAGCATTTCGTTGTATGCGGGAGAGTAGCAGAGTGAGAACCAAGTGTCTGCCTTGTCAATTTTGCGCCTAGAGGACAGCTGCCTCCAAGGCATGACCACTCCAATGGATTGAGCTTAGGACTTGAACCTCCACATGCTCACCGCCTGTATGCTTCGCTTCCAAAGGATTTCTTTCAATACGGGACACAAGTTTTGCAAGACGCAAATGTGTCTTAGTTCAAACCACAACTTACGAGGAATTCCCCCTCAGATGGGAGCTACATACTAACTTCCAAACATGAATACCTAGCTGAAAGCTCTCTCTCTGCGGAATATCCCTCTCAGAGATGAGCTGAAACAGTCTTTCCCAGTTTCTCACTGCCTGCAGATACAGTTACAAACATCCTCACTAGACATGTTTGTTAGAAGCTTATGGGACACAAGGGGCAAGCTGCAGGCTTCAAGTTTGTGTCCTCAGGTGCAGTAAAGTGGTATTCATGGAACATCCAGAATTACAATGATGCCACTTTCCCATGGCCATCAGAACGCAGTTAGTAGAAAGCTGGCTTCGGGGCATGCCTCGTTTTGAAAGCTGAGCTCAGGGCAGGACCCTCCCGCATCCTGCCTGCTCGTAGTCATAGCTGCTAACATCCTTATGTTAGGTGCTGTGAGAGGTTAGAGAAATGCAAGTGGAAGTGTCAGGGGTGTACTCACGTGCCTCTGACTTCAATACAGCGATTGCCACATCCTTGTTCAATTAGAGTGTAACTCGTGTATACCTCGCCTCGATATGTGTCTAGCAGACATCAGCCTGCAAAGCATACACACTTCTGAGAGTTGAGCTTATGGCCTGTACGTTCTGCTTCCACAGCATTTCGTTGTATCGGGAGAGTAGCAGAGTGAGAACCAAGTGTCTGCCTTGTCAATTTTGCGCCTAGCCGACAGCTGCCTGCCAGGCATGCACACTCCTTTGGATTGAGCTTAGGAATTGAATCTCCCACATGCTGACTGCCTGTACGCCTCGCTTCCAAACGATTTCATTCGATACGGGACCCAAGTTTTGCGAGAGGCAAATGTGTCTTAGTTCAATCCAGCAACTTCTGAAGAATTGCTCCCTCAGATGGGAGCTACATACTAACTTCCAAACCTGAAACCTAGCTGGAAGCTCTCTCTCTGGGGAATTTCCTTCTGTGAGAAGAACTGACACGCCATTCTTCCCACTTCCACACTGCCTACAGATGCAGTTATGTACATCCTCACTAGACATGTTTTCAGAAGCTCACGGGACACAAGGGCCAGCTTCAGGCTTCAATGGTTGTGTCTCCAGATGCATTAGAGCGGTATTCATTGTAAGCGTACCGCCTTACAATGCTGCTACATTCACAAAGCCATCAAAAGGAGCTAGTAGATAGCTGGTTTTTAGGCATGCTTCCTTTTGAGAGCTAAGATCAGGTCAGGACCCTCCCTCATCCTGCCTGCCTGTAGACGTAACTGCTAATATGCTTATGTTAGGTGCCGCATGCTAACTGCCTGTAGACATAGGTCCTAGCATCCTTATGTTAGGTACTGGAAGGGGTTGTGTGAAAAGCCTGTGGAAGTGACAGGCCTGTACTCTCGTGTATCTGAGTTCAGTACAGCGATTGCCAACGTCCTTGTTCAATTCGAGTGTAGCTCAGTTCTAGCTCCCCTGTATAAGTGTCTAGCAGACATCGGCCTGCAAAGCATACACACTTCTGAGAGTTGAGCTCATGGCCTTTACCTCGGCCATCCTGACTGCCTGTTGGTCTGCTTCCACAGCATTTCGTTGTATGCGGGGAGTAGCGAAGTGAGAACCAAGTGTCTGCCTTGTCAATTTCGCGCCTAGCAGACGGCTGCCTCCAAGGCATGCACATTCCTTTGGATTGAGCTTTTGGCTTGTACCTCCCACACGCTGACTGCCTGTACGCTTTGCTTCCAAAGGATTTGGTTCGATACAGGATGCAAGCTTTGTGAGTGGCAAGTGTCTCTTAGCTCAATCCAGCAACTTCTGAGGAATTCCTCTCTCAGAAGGGAGCTACTAAGTAACTTCGAAACCTGAGTAACTCCTTGAAAGCTGTCTCTCTGGGGAATTTCCTTCTGCGGGGTGAGCTGACACGCTGTCCTTCCCAGTTCCACAATGCCTGCACATGGAGTTACGAATATCCTCACTAGACATGTTTGTCAGAAGTTCGTGGGATGCAAGGGGCAAGCTGAAGGCTGCAATGCTTGCGTCTCCAGGTGCGGAAGAGCGGTATTGTCAGAACGTCCTGCGTTACAATGCTGCTACGTTCTCACGGCCATAGCAACTCAGCTAGTGGAAATCTAGCTTGCAGGCATGCTTCCTTTTGAGAGCAGAGCTCAGGGCAGGACCCTTCCGCATCCTGACTCAGTCTAGACATAGCTGCTAACATCCTTATATTAGTGGCTGAGAGAGGTTGCGGGAAAAGCATCTGTAAGCATTGGGCCTGAACTCCTGTGTGTCTGAGTTGAATACAGCGATTTCCAATGGCCTACTTCAATCAGAGTGTAGCTAGGTTCCAACTCCCATATCAGAGTGGGTAGCAGACATCTGCCATCCATGCATACACACTTCTGAGAGTTGAGCTTATGGCCTGTAACCCTACATCCTGCCTGCAGCTACCTTTCGCTTCCAAAAGGCCTAGGCTCGTTGCTTCACCGAAGTGTTGGGAGAGGTAATTGGAATCTCCCGGCACACAAGACGAGTGCCTGCAAGCTCAATCCAGCGATTTCCCAGTAATTCCTGGGGTAGACTGGTGCTACATACTAAGTACCATATGTGAGAAGGTAGCTGAACGCCTTGTCCAAAATCATCTTACTGCTGAGAGTTGAGCTCACCCTCAGTCCCTCACAGTTCCACACTGCCTGCAGAGTGAGTTTCCCACGTCTTCACCAGAGACTTTTGCCAGAGGCCTCTGAGACGCAAGTTAACAATGCAGACCTGGAGGGTATCTCCAGGTGCAGTAGAGTGGTAATCTGGGAACCTCCTGTCTCAGAATACTGCTACCTTCACCCTGCCATAAGAATGCAGCTAGTTGACAGCTGGCTTCTAGGCATGCTTCCCTGTGAGAGGTGAGGACAGGGCAGAACCCTCCCGCATCCTGCCTGACTGTAGACGTACCTGCTAACATCCTCATGTTAATGGAGGGATAGGTTGTGGGAAAAGCTTGTGTAAGCATTGGGCCTGAACTCCCGTGTATCTGAGTTGAATACAGCGATTTCCAACATCCTTCTTCAATAGGAGTGTAGCTAGGTTCCAACTCCCATGTCCGAGTGGGTAGCAGACATCTGCCTCCCATGCATACACACTTCTGAGAGTTGAGCTTATGGCCTGTAACCCTACCTCCTGCCTGCAGCTACCTTTCGCTTCCAAAAGGCCTAGGCTCGCTGCTTGACGCAAGTGTTGGGAGAGGTAATTGGAATCTCCCGGCACACAAGACGAGTGCCTCCAAGCTCAATCCAGCGCTTTCCTAGTAATTCCTGTGGTAGACTGGTGCTACATGCTAAGTTCCATAAGTGAGTAGGTGTTGAACGCCTTGTCCAAAAACATCTTACTTCTGAGAGTTGAGCTCACCCTCAGTCCCTCACAGTTCCACACTGCCTGCAGAGTGAGTTTCGCACGTCTTCACCAGAGACGTTTGCCAGAGGCTTCTGAGACGCAAGTTAACAATGCAGACCTGTTGGGTATCTCCAGGCGCAGTGGAGTGGTAATCTGGGAACCTCCTGTCTCAGAATACTGCTACCTTCACCCTGCCATAAGAATGCAGCTAGTTGACAGCTGGCTTCTAGGCATGCTTCCCTGTGAGAGTTGAGGACAGGGCAGAACCCTCCCGCATCCTGCCTGACTGTAGACGTACCTGCTAACCTCCTTATGTTAGTGGCTGGGATAGGTTGTGGGAAAAGCATGTGTAAGCATTGGGCCTGAACTCCCGTGTATCTGAGTTGAATACAGCGATTTCCAACATCCTTCTTCAATAGGAGTGTACCTAGGTTCCAACTCCCATGTCCGAGTGGGTAGCAGACATCTGCCTCCCATGCATACATACTTCTGAGAGTTGAGCTCATGGTCTGTAAACCTACATCGTGCCTGCAGCTACCTTTCGCTTCCAAAAGGCCTAGGCTCGCTGCTTCACCGAAGTGTTGGGAGAGGTAACTGGAATCTGCCGGCACACAAGACTAGTGCCTCCAAGCTCAATCCAGCGATTTCCCAGTAATTCATGGGGCAGACTGGTGCTACATACTAAGTTCCATATGTGAGAAGGTAGCTGAACGCCTTGTCCAAAATCATCTTCCTGCTGAGAGTTGAGCTGACCCTCAGTCCCTCACAGTTCCACACTGCCTGCAGAGTGAGTTTCCCACGTCTTCACCAGAGACTTTTGCCAGAGGCCTCTGAGACGCAAGTTAACAATGCAGACCTGGACGGTATCTCCAGGTGCCGGAGAGTGGTAATCTGGGTACCTCCTTACTCAGAATACTGCTACCTTCACACTGTCATAAGAATGCAGCTAGTTGAGAGCTGTCTTCTAGGCATGCTTCCCTGTGAGAGCTGAGGACAGGGCAGAACCCTCCCGCATCCTGCCTGACTGTAGACGTACCTGCTAACCTCCTTATGTTAGTGGCCGGGATAGGTTGTAGGAAAAGCATGTGTAAGCATTGGGCCTGAACTCCCGGGTATCTGAGTTGAATACAGCGATTTCCAAAGTCCTTCTTCATCAGAGTGTAGCTAGGTTCCCACTCCCATGTCCGATTGGGTAGCAGACATCTGCCTCCCATGCATACACACTTCTGAGAGTTGAGCTCATGGCCTGTAACCCTACATCCTGCCTGCCGCTACCTTTCGCTTCCAAAAGGCCTAGGCTCGCTGCTTGACGCAAGTGTTGGGAGAGGTAACTGGAATCTCCTGGCACACAAGAGGAGTGCCTCCAAGCTCAATCAAGCGATTTCCTAGTAATTCCTGGGGTAGACTGGTGCTACATACTAAGTTCCATACGTGAGTAGGTAGTTGAACGCCTTGTCCAAAAACATCTTACTTCTGAGAGTTGAGCTCACCCTCAGTCCCTCACAGTTCCACACTGCCTGCAGAGTGAGTTTCCCACGTCTTCACCAGAGACTTTTGCCAGAGGCTTCTGAGACGCAAGTTAACAATGCAGACCTGGAGGGTATCTCCAGTGCCGGAGAGTGGTAATCTGGGTACCTCCTTACTCAGAATACTGCTACCTTCACACTGTCATAAGAATGCAGCTAGTTGACAGGTGGCTTCAAGGCATGCTTCCCTGTGAGAGCTAAGGACAGGGCACAACCCTCCCGCATCCTGCTTGACTGTAGAAGGAGCTGCTAACGTCCTCATGTTAGTGGCAGGGAAAGGTTGTGAGAAAAGCATGTGGAATCGTTGTGCCTGAACCCACGTGTATCTGAATTGAATACAGCGATTTCCAAAGTCCTTCTTCATCAGAGTGTAGCTAGGTTCCCGCTCGCATGTCCGAGTGGGTAGCAGACATCTGCCTCCCATGCATACCCACTACTGAGAGTTGAGCTTATGGCCTGTAACCCTACATACTGCGTGCAGCTACCTTTCGCTTCCAAAAGGCCTAGGCTCGCTGCTTCACCGAAGTGTTGGGAGAGGTAACTGGAATCTCCCGGCACACAAGACTAGTGCCTCCAAGCTCAATCCAGCGATTTCCCAGTAATTCATGGGGTAGACTGGTGCTACATACTAAGTTCCATATGTGAGAAGGTAGCTGAACGCCTTGTCCAAAATCATCTTACTGCTGAGAGTTGAGCTCACCCTCAGTCCCTCACAGTTCCACACTGCCTGCAGAGTGAGTTTCCCACATCTTCACCAGAGACTTTTGCCAGAGGCCTCTGAGACGCAAGTTAACAATGCAGACCTGGACGGTATCTCCAGGTGCAGTAGAGTGGTAATCTGGGAACCTCCTGTCTCAGAATACTGCTACCTTCACCCTGCCATAAGAATGCAGCTAGTTGACAGCTGGCTTCAAGGCATGCTTCCCTGTGAGAGCTAAGGACAGGGCACAACCCTCCCGCATCCTGCTTGACTGTAGAAGGAGCTGCTAACGTCCTCATGTTAGTGGCAGGGAAAGGTTGTGAGAAAAGCATGTGGAATCGTAGTGCCGGAACCCACGTGTATCTGAGTTGAATACAGCGATTTCCAAAGTCCTTCTTCATCAGAGTGTAGCTAGGTTCCCACTCGCATGTCCGAGTTGGTAGCAGACATCTGCCTCCCATGCATACCCACTTCTGAGAGTTGAGCTTATGGCCTGTAACCCTACATCCTGCCTGCAGCTACCTTTCGCTTACAAAAGGCCTAGGCTCGCTGCTTCACCGAAGTGTTGGGAGAGGTAACTGGAATCTGCCGGCACACAAGACTAGTGCCTCCAAGCTCAATCCAGCGATTTCCCAGTAATTCCTGGGGTAGACTGGTGCTACATACTAAGTTCCATATGTGAGAAGGTAGCTGAACGCCTTGTCCAAAATCATCTTACTGCCTAGAGGTGAGCTCACCCTCAGTCCCTCACAGTTCCACACTGCCTGCAGAGTGAGTTTCGCACGTCTTCACCAGAGACTTTTGCCAGAGGCCTCTGAGACGCAAGTTAACAATGCAGACCTGGACGGTATCTCCAGGTGCCGGAGAGTGGTAATCTGGGTACCTCCTTACTCAGAATACTGCTACCTTCACACTGTCATAAGAATGCAGCTAGTTGAGAGCTGGCTTCTAGGCATGCTTCCTTGTGAAAGCTGAGGACAGGGCAGAACCCTCCCGCATCCTGCCTGACTGTAGACGTACCTGCTAACCTCCTTATGTTAGTGGCTGGGATAGGTTGTGGGAAAAGCATGTGTAAGCATTGGGCCTGAACTCCCGTGTATCTGAGTTGAATACAGCGATTTCCAACATCCTTCTTCAATAGGAGTGTAGCTAGGTTCCAACTCCCATGTCCGAGTGGGTAGCAGACATCTGCCTCACATGCATACACACTTCTGAGAGTTGAGCTCATGGCCTGTAACCCTACATCGTGCCTGTCGCTACCTTTCGCTTCCAAAAGGCCTAGGCTCGCTGCTTGACGCAAGTGTTGGGAGAGGTAACTGGAATCTCCCGGCACACAAGACGAGTGCCTCCAAGCTCAATCAAGCGATTTCCTAGTAATTCCTGGGTAGACTGTTGCTACATACTAAGTTCCATACGTGAGTAGGTAGTTGAACGCCTTGACCAAAAACATCTTACTTCTGAGAGTTGAGCTCACCCACAGTCCCTCACAGTTCCACACTGCCTGCAGAATGAGTTTCGCACGTCTTCACCAGAGACGTTTGCCAGAGGCTTCTGAGACGCAAGTAAACAATGCAGACCTGGAGGGTATCTCCAGGTGCAGTAGAGTGGTAATCTGGGAACCTCCTGTCTCAGAATACTGCTACCTTCACCCTGCCATAAGAATGCAGCTGGTTGACAGGTGGCTTCTAGGCATGCTTCCCTGTGAGAGCTAAGGAC
The DNA here is from genome assembly GCF_048164855.1 of Canis lupus baileyi. Lineage (NCBI taxonomy): Eukaryota > Metazoa > Chordata > Mammalia > Carnivora > Canidae > Canis > Canis lupus. The sequence continues at coordinate 47,573 of NW_027326423.1, forward strand.
AGGGCACAACCCTCCCGCATCCTGCTTGACTGTAGAAGGAGCTGCTAACGTCCTCATGTTAGTGGCAGGGAAAGGTTGTGAGAAAAGCATGTGGAATCGTTGTGCCTGAACCCACGTGTATCTGAGTTGAATACAGCGATTTCCAAAGTCCTTCTTCAATAGGAGTGTAGCTAGGTTCCCACTCGCATGTCCGAGTGGGTAGCAGACATCTGCCTCCCATGCATACCCACTTCTGAGAGTTGAGCTTATGGCCTGTAACCCTACCTCCTGCCTGCAGCTACCTTTCGCTTCCAAAAGGCCTAGGCTCGCTGCTTCACCAAAGTGTTGGGAGAGGTAACTGGAATCTCCCGGCACACAAGACTAGTGCCTCCAAGCTCAATCCAGCGATTTCCCAGTAATTCCTGGGGTAGACTGGTGCTACATTCTAAGTTCCATATGTGAGAAGGTAGCTGAACGCCTTGTCCAAAATCATCTTACTGCTGAGAGTTGAGCTCACCCTCAGTCCCTCACAGTTCCACACTGCCTGCAGAGTGAGTTTCCCACATCTTCACCAGAGACTTTTGCCAGAGGCCTCTGAGACGCAAGTTAACAATGCAGACCTGGAGGGTATCTCCAGGTGCAGTAGAGTGGTAATCTGGGAAACTCCTGTCTCAGAATACTGCTACCTTCACCCTGCCATAAGAATGCAGCTAGTTGACAGCTGGCTTCAAGGCATGCTTCCCTGTGAGAGCTAAGGACAGGGCACAACCCTCCCGCATCCTGCTTGACTGTAGAAGGAGCTGCTAACGTCCTCATGTTAGTGGCAGGGAAAGGTTGTGAGAAAAGCATGTGGAATCGTAGTGCCGGAACCCACGTGTATCTGAGTTGAATACAGCGATTTCCAAAGTCCTTCTTCATCAGAGTGTAGCTAGGTTCCCACTCGCATGTCCGAGTTGGTAGCAGACATCTGCCTCCCATGCATACCCACTTCTGAGAGTTGAGCTTATGGCCTGTAACCCTACATCCTGCCTGCAGCTACCTTTCGCTTACAAAAGGCCTAGGCTCGCTGCTTCACCGAAGTGTTGGGAGAGGTAACTGGAATCTGCCGGCACACAAGACTAGTGCCTCCAAGCTCAATCCAGCGATTTCCCAGTAATTCCTGGGGTAGACTGGTGCTACATACTAAGTTCCATATGTGAGAAGGTAGCTGAACGCCTTGTCCAAAATCATCTTACTGCCTAGAGGTGAGCTCACCCTCAGTCCCTCACAGTTCCACACTGCCTGCAGAGTGAGTTTCGCACGTCTTCACCAGAGACTTTTGCCAGAGGCCTCTGAGACGCAAGTTAACAATGCAGACCTGGACGGTATCTCCAGGTGCCGGAGAGTGGTAATCTGGGTACCTCCTTACTCAGAATACTGCTACCTTCACACTGTCATAAGAATGCAGCTAGTTGAGAGCTGGCTTCTAGGCATGCTTCCTTGTGAGAGCTGAGGACAGGGCAGAACCCTCCCGCATCCTGCCTGACTGTAGACGTACCTGCTAACCTCCTTATGTTAGTGGCTGGGATAGGTTGTGGGAAAAGCATGTGTAAGCATTGGGCCTGAACTCCCGTGTATCTGAGTTGAATACAGCGATTTCCAACATCCTTCTTCAATAGGAGTGTAGCTAGGTTCCAACTCCCATGTCCGAGTGGGTAGCAGACATCTGCCTCACATGCATACACACTTCTGAGAGTTGAGCTCATGGCCTGTAACCCTACATCGTGCCTGCCGCTACCTTTCGCTTCCAAAAGGCCTAGGCTCGCTGCTTGACGCAAGTGTTGGGAGAGGTAACTGGAATCTCCCGGCACACAAGACGAGTGCCTCCAAGCTCAATCAAGCGATTTCCTAGTAATTCCTGGGTAGACTGTTGCTACATACTAAGTTCCATACGTGAGTAGGTAGTTGAACGCCTTGACCAAAAACATCTTACTTCTGAGAGTTGAGCTCACCCACAGTCCCTCACAGTTCCACACTGCCTGCAGAGTGAGTTTCGCACGTCTTCACCAGAGACGTTTGCCAGAGGCTTCTGAGACGCAAGTAAACAATGCAGACCTGGAGGGTATCTCCAGGTGCAGTAGAGTGGTAATCTGGGAACCTCCTGTCTCAGAATACTGCTACCTTCACCCTGCCATAAGAATGCAGCTGGTTGACAGGTGGCTTCAAGGCATGCTTCCCTGTGAGAGCTAAGGACAGGGCACAACCCTCCCGCATCCTGCTTGACTGTAGAAGGAGCTGCTAACGTCCTCATGTTAGTGGCAGGGAAAGGTTGTGAGAAAAGCATGTGGAATCGTTGTGCCTGAACCCACGTGTATCTGAGTTGAATACAGCGATTTCCAAAGTCCTTCTTCATCAGAGTGTAGCTAGGTTCCCACTTGCATGTCCGAGTGGGTAGCAGACATCTGCCTCCATACATACCCACTTCTGAGAGTTGAGCTTATGGCCTGTAACCCTACCTCCTGCCTGCAGCTACCTTTCGCTTCCAAAAGGCCTAGGCTCGCTGCTTCACCGAAGTGTTGGGAGAGGTAACTGGAATCTGCCGGCACACAAGACTAGTGCCTCCAAGCTCAATCCAGCGTTTTCCCAGTAATTCCTGGGGTAGACTGGTGCTACATACTAAGTTCCATATGTGAGAAGGTAGCTGAACGCCTTGTCCAAAATCATCTTACTGCTGAGAGTTGAGCTCACCCTCAGTCCCTCACAGTTCCACACTGCCTGCAGAGTGAGTTTCCCACGTCTTCACCAGAGACTTTTGCCAGAGGCCTCTGAGACGCAAGTTAACAATGCAGACCTGGACGGTATCTCCAGGTGCCGGAGAGTGGTAATCTGGGAACCTCCTTACTCAGAATACTGTTACCTTCACACTGTCATAAGAATGCAGCTAGTTGAGAGCTGGCTTCTAGGCATGCTTCCCTGTGAGAGCTGAGGACAGGGCAGAACCCTCCCGCATCCCGCCTGACTGTAGACGTACCTGCTAACCTCCTTATGTTAGTGGCTGGGATAGGTTGTGGGAAAAGCATGTGTAAGCATTGGGCCTGAACTCCCGTGTATCTGAGTTGAATACAGCGATTTCCAACATCCTTCTTCAATAGGAGTGTAGCTAGGTTCCAACTCCCATGTCCGAGTGGGTAGCAGACATCTGCCTCCCATGCATACACACTTCTGAGAGTTGAGCTCATGGCCTGTAACCCTACATCGTGCCTGCTGCTACCTTTCGCTTCCAAAAGGCCTAGGCTCGCTGCTTGACGCAAGTGTTGGGAGAGGTAACTGGAATCTCCCGGCACACAAGACGAGTGCCTCCAAGCTCAATCAAGCGATTTCCTAGTAATTCCTGGGGTAGACTGGTGCTACATACTAAGTTCCATATGTGAGAAGGTAGCTGAACGCCTTGTCCAAAATCATTTTACTTCTGAGAGTTGAGCTCACCCTCAGTCCCTCACAGTTCCACACTGCCTGCAGAGTGAGTTTCCCACGTCTTCACCAGAGACTTTTGCCAGAGGCTTCTGAGACGCAAGTTAACAATGCAGACCTGGAGGGTATCTCCAGGTGCAGTAGAGTGGTAATCTGGGAACCTCCTGTCTCAGAATACTGCTACCTTCACCCTGCCATAAGAATGCAGCTAGTTGACAGCTGACTTCAAGGCATGCTTCCCTGTGAGAGCTAAGGACAGGGCACAACCCTCCCGCATCCTGCTTGACTGTAGAAGGAGCTGCTAACGTCCTCATGTTAGTGGCAGGGAAAGGTTGTGAGAAAAGCATGTGGAATCGTTGTGCCTGAACCCACGTGTATCTGAGTTGAATACAGCGATTTCCAAAGTCCTTCTTCATCAGAGTGTAGCTAGGTTCCCACTCGCATGTCCGAGTGGGTAGCAGACATCTGCCTCCCATGCATACCCACTTCTGAGAGTTGAGCTTATGGCCTGTAACCTTACCTCCTGCCTGCAGCTACCTTTCGCTTCCAAAAGGCCTAGGCTCGCTGCTTCACCGAAGTGTTGGGAGAGGTAACTGGAATCTGCCGGCACACAAGACTAGTACCTCCAAGCTCAATCCAGCGATTTCCCAGTAATTCCTGGGGTAGACTGGTGCTACATACTAAGTTCCATATGTGAGAAGGTAGCTGAACGCCTTGTCCAAAATCATCTTACTTCTGAGAGTTGAGCTCATCCTCAGTCCCTCACAGTTCCACACTGCCTGCAGAGTGAGTTTCGCACGTCTTCATCAGAGACGTTTGCCAGAGGCTATGAGACGCAAGATAACAATGCAGACCTGGACGGTATCTCCAGGTGCAGTAGAGTGGTAATCTGGGAACCTCCTGTCTCAGAATACTGCTACCTTCACCCTGCCATAAGAATGCAGCTGGTTGACAGGTGGCTTCAAGGCATGCTTCCCTGTGAGAGCTAAGGACAGGGCACAACCCTCCCGCATCCTGCTTGACTGTAGAAGGAGCTGCTAACGTCCTCATGTTAGTGGCAGGGAAAGGTTGTGAGAAAAGCATGTGGAATCGTTGTGCCTGAACCCACGTGTATCTGAGTTGAATACAGCGATTTCCAAAGTCCTTCTTCATCAGAGTGTAGCTAGGTTCCCACTCGCATGTCCGAGTGGGTAGCAGACATCTGCCTCCCATGCATACCCACTTCTGAGAGTTGAGCTTATGGCCTGTAACCCTACCTCCTGCCTGCAGCTACCTTTCGCTTACAAAAGGCCTAGGCTCGCTGCTTCACCGAAGTGTTGGGAGAGGTAACTGGAATCTCCCGGCACACAAGACTAGTGCCTCCAAGCTCAATCCAGCGATTTCCCAGTAATTCATGGGGTAGACTGGTGCTACATACTAAGTTCCATATGTGAGAAGGTTGCTGAACGCCTTGTCCAAAATCATCTTACTGCTGAGAGTTGAGCTCACCCTCAGTCCCTCACAGTTCCACACTGCCTGCAGAGTGAGTTTCCCACGTCTTCACCAGAGACTTTTGCCAGAGGCCTCTGAGACGCAAGTTAACAATGCAGACCTGGACGGTATCTCCAGGTGCCGTAGAGTGGCAATCTGGGAACCTCCTTACTCAGAATACTGCTACCTTCACACTGTCATAAGAATGCAGCTAGTTGAGAGCTGTCTTCTAGGCATGCATCCCTGTGAGAGCTGAGGACAGGGCAGAACCCTCCCGCATCCTGCCTGACTGTAGACGTACCTGCTAACCTCCTTATGTTAGTGGCTGGGATAGGTTGTGGAAAAGCATGTGTAAGCATTGGGCCTGAACTCCCGTGTATCTGAGTTGAATACAGCGATTTCCAACATCCTTCTTCAATAGGAGTGTAGCTAGGTTCCAACTCCCATGTCCGAGTGGGTAGCAGACATCTGCCTCCCATGCATACACACTTCTGAGAGTTGAGCTCATGGCCTGTAACCCTACATCGTGCCTGCCGCTACCTTACGCTTCCAAAAGGCCTAGGCTCGCTGCTTGACGCAAGTGTTGGGAGAGGTAACTGGAATCTCCCGGCACACAAGACGAGTGCCTCCAAGCTCAATCAAGCGATTTCCTAGTAATTCCTGGGGTAGACTGGTGCTACATACTAAGTTCCATATGTGAGAAGGTAGCTGAACGCCTTGTCCAAAATCATCTTCCTGCTGACAGTTGAGCTAACCCTCAGTCCCTCACAGTTCCACACTGCCTGCAGAGTGAGTTTCCCACGTCTTCACCAGAGACTTTTGCCAGAGGCCTCTGAGACGCAAGTTAACAATGCAGACCTGGAGGGTATCTCCAGGTGCAGTAGAGTGGTAATCTGGGAACCTCCTGTCTCAGAATATTGCTACCTTCACCCTGCCATAAGAATGCAGCTAGTTGACAGCTGGCTTCAAGGCATGCTTCCCTGTGAGAGCTAAGGACAGGGCACAACCCTCCCGCATCCTGCTTGACTGTAGAAGGAGCTGCTAACGTCCTCATTTTAGTGGCAGGGAAAGGTTGTGAGAAAAGCATGTGGAATCGTTGTGCCTGAACCCACGTGTATCTGAGTTGAATACAGCGATTTCCAAAGTCCTTCTTCATCAGAGTGTAGCTAGGTTCCCACTCGCATGTCCGAGTGGGTAGCAGACATCTGCCTCCCATGCATACCCACTTCTGAGAGTTGAGCTTATGGCCTGTAACCCTACCTCCTGCCTGCAGCTACCTTTCGCTTCCAAAAGGCCTAGGCTCGCTACTTCACCGAAGTGTTGGGAGAGGTAACTGGAATCTGCCGGCACACAAGACTAGTGCCTCCAAGCTCAATCCAGCGATTTCCCAGTAATTCCTGGGGTAGACTTGTGCTACATACTAAGTTCCAGATGTGAGAATGTAGCTGAACGCCTTGTCCAAAATCATCTTACTTCTGAGAGTTGAGCTCACCCTCAGTCCCTCACAGTTCCACACTGCCTGCAGAGTGAGTTTCGCACGTCTTCACCAGAGACGTTTGCCAGAGGCTATGAGACGCAAGTTAACAATGCAGACCTGGAGGGTATCTCCAGGTGCAGTAGAGTGGTAATCTGGGAACCTCCTGTCTCAGAATACTGCTACTTTCACCCTGGCATAAGAATGCAGCTAGTTGACAGCTGGCTTCAAGGCATGCTTCCCTGTGAGAGCTAAGGACAGGGCACAACCCTCCCGCATCCTGCTTGACTGTAGAAGGAGCTGCTAACGTCCTCATGTTAGTGGCAGGGAAAGGTTGTGAGAAAAGCATGTGGAATCGTTGTGCCTGAACCCACGTGTATCTGAGTTGAAAACAGCGATTTCCAAAGTCCTTCTTCATCAGAGTGTAGCTAGGTTCCCACTCGCATGTCCGAGTGGGTAGCAGACATCTGCCTCCCATGCATACCCACTTCTGAGAGTTGAGCTTATGGCCTGTAACCCTACCTCCTGCCTGCAGCTACCTTTCGCTTCCAAAAGGCCTAGGCTCGCTGCTTCACCGAAGTGTTGGGAGAGGTAACTGGAATCTCCCGGCACACAAGACGAGTGCCTCCAAGCTCAATCCAGCGATTTCCCAGTAATTCCTGGGGTAGACTGTTGCTACATACTAAGTTCCATATGTGAGAAGGTAGCTGAACGCCTTGTCCAAAATCATCTTACTTCTGAGAGTTGAGCTCATCCTCAGTCCCTCACAGTTCCACACTGCCTGCAGAGTGAGTTTCGCACGGCTTCACCAGAGACGTTTGCCAGAGGCTATGAGACGCAAGTTAACAATGCAGACCTGGAGGGTATCTCCAGGTGCAGTAGAGTGGTAATCTGGGAACCTCCTGTCTCAGAATACTGCTACCTTCACCCTGCCATAAGAATGCAGCTAGTTGACAGGTGGCTTCAAGGCATGCTTCCCTGTGAGAGCTAAGGACAGGGCAGAACCCTCCCGCATCCTGCTTGACTGTAGAAGGAGCTGCTAACGTCCTCATGTTAGTGGCAGGGAAAGGTTGTGAGAAAAGCATGTGGAATCGTTGTGCCTGAACCCACGTGTATCTGAGTTGAATACAGCGATTTCCAAAGTCCTTCTTCATCAGAGTGTAGCTAGGTTCCCACTCGCATGTCCGAGTGGGTAGCAGACATCTGCCTCCCATGCATACCGACTTCTGAGAGTTGAGCTTATGGCCTGTAACCCTACCTCCTGCCTGCAGCTACCTTTCGCTTCCAAAAGGCCTAGGCTCGCTGCTTCACCGAAGTGTTGGGAGAGGTAACTGGAATCTGCCGGCACACAAGACTAGTGCCTCCAAGCTCAATCCAGCGATTTCCCAGTAATTCCTGGGGTAGACTGGTGCTACATACTAAATTCCATATGGGAGAAGGTAGCTGAACGCCTTGTCCAAAATCATCTTCCTGCTGAGAGGTGAGCTCACCATCAGTCCCTCACAGTTCCACACTGCCTGCAGAGTGAGTTTCGCACGTCTTCACCAGAGACTTTTGCCAGAGGCCTCTGAGACGCAAGTTAACAATGCAGACCTGGACGTATCTCCAGGTGCCGGAGAGTGGCAATCTGGGAACCTCCTTACTCAGAATACTGCTACCTTCACACTGTCATAAGAATGCAGCTAGTTGAGAGCTGGCTTCTAGGCATGCTTCCCTGTGAGAGTTGAGGACAGGGCAGTACCCTCCCGCATCCTGCCTGACTGTAGACGTACCTGCTAACCTCCTTATGTTAGTGGCTGGGATAGGTTGTGGGAAAAGCATGTGTAAGCATTGGGCCTGAACTCCCGTGTATCTGAGTTGAATACAGCGATTTCCAACATCCTTCTTCAATAGGAGTGTAGCTAGGTTCCAACTCCCATGTCCGAGTGGGTAGCAGACATCTGCCTCCCATGCATACACACTTCTGAGAGTTGAGCTCATGGCCTGTAACCCTACATCGTGCCTGCTGCTACCTTTCGCTTCCAAAAGGCCTAGGCTCGCTGCTTGACGCAAGTGTTGGGAGAGGTAACTGGAATCTCCCGGCACACAAGACGAGTGCCTCCAAGCTCAATCAAGCGATTTCCTAGTAATTCCTGGGGTAGACTGGTGCTACATACTAAGTTCCATATGTGAGAAGGTAGCTGAACGCCTTGTCCAAAATCATTTTACTTCTGAGAGTTGAGCTCACCCTCAGTCCCTCACAGTTCCACACTGCCTGCAGAGTGAGTTTCCCACGTCTTCACCAGAGACTTTTGCCAGAGGCTTCTGAGACGCAAGTTAACAATGCAGACCTGGAGGGTATCTCCAGGTGCAGTAGAGTGGTAATCTGGGAACCTCCTGTCTCAGAATACTGCTACCTTCACCCTGCCATAAGAATGCAGCTAGTTGACAGCTGACTTCAAGGCATGCTTCCCTGTGAGAGCTAAGGACAGGGCACAACCCTCCCGCATCCTGCTTGACTGTAGAAGGAGCTGCTAACGTCCTCATGTTAGTGGCAGGGAAAGGTTGTGAGAAAAGCATGTGGAATCGTTGTGCCTGAACCCACGTGTATCTGAGTTGAATACAGCGATTTCCAAAGTCCTTCTTCATCAGAGTGTAGCTAGGTTCCCACTCGCATGTCCGAGTGGGTAGCAGACATCTGCCTCCCATGCATACCCACTTCTGAGAGTTGAGCTTATGGCCTGTAACCTTACCTCCTGCCTGCAGCTACCTTTCGCTTCCAAAAGGCCTAGGCTCGCTGCTTCACCGAAGTGTTGGGAGAGGTAACTGGAATCTGCCGGCACACAAGACTAGTACCTCCAAGCTCAATCCAGCGATTTCCCAGTAATTCCTGGGGTAGACTGGTGCTACATACTAAGTTCCATATGTGAGAAGGTAGCTGAACGCCTTGTCCAAAATCATCTTACTTCTGAGAGTTGAGCTCATCCTCAGTCCCTCACAGTTCCACACTGCCTGCAGAGTGAGTTTCGCACGTCTTCATCAGAGACGTTTGCCAGAGGCTATGAGACGCAAGATAACAATGCAGACCTGGACGGTATCTCCAGGTGCAGTAGAGTGGTAATCTGGGAACCTCCTGTCTCAGAATACTGCTACCTTCACCCTGCCATAAGAATGCAGCTGGTTGACAGGTGGCTTCAAGGCATGCTTCCCTGTGAGAGCTAAGGACAGGGCACAACCCTCCCGCATCCTGCTTGACTGTAGAAGGAGCTGCTAACGTCCTCATGTTAGTGGCAGGGAAAGGTTGTGAGAAAAGCATGTGGAATCGTTGTGCCTGAACCCACGTGTATCTGAGTTGAATACAGCGATTTCCAAAGTCCTTCTTCATCAGAGTGTAGCTAGGTTCCCACTCGCATGTCCGAGTGGGTAGCAGACATCTGCCTCCCATGCATACCCACTTCTGAGAGTTGAGCTTATGGCCTGTAACCCTACCTCCTGCCTGCAGCTACCTTTCGCTTACAAAAGGCCTAGGCTCGCTGCTTCACCGAAGTGTTGGGAGAGGTAACTGGAATCTCCCGGCACACAAGACTAGTGCCTCCAAGCTCAATCCAGCGATTTCCCAGTAATTCATGGGGTAGACTGGTGCTACATACTAAGTTCCATATGTGAGAAGGTTGCTGAACGCCTTGTCCAAAATCATCTTACTGCTGAGAGTTGAGCTCACCCTCAGTCCCTCACAGTTCCACACTGCCTGCAGAGTGAGTTTCCCACGTCTTCACCAGAGACTTTTGCCAGAGGCCTCTGAGACGCAAGTTAACAATGCAGACCTGGACGGTATCTCCAGGTGCCGTAGAGTGGCAATCTGGGAACCTCCTTACTCAGAATACTGCTACCTTCACACTGTCATAAGAATGCAGCTAGTTGAGAGCTGTCTTCTAGGCATGCATCCCTGTGAGAGCTGAGGACAGGGCAGAACCCTCCCGCATCCTGCCTGACTGTAGACGTACCTGCTAACCTCCTTATGTTAGTGGCTGGGATAGGTTGTGGAAAAGCATGTGTAAGCATTGGGCCTGAACTCCCGTGTATCTGAGTTGAATACAGCGATTTCCAACATCCTTCTTCAATAGGAGTGTAGCTAGGTTCCAACTCCCATGTCCGAGTGGGTAGCAGACATCTGCCTCCCATGCATACACACTTCTGAGAGTTGAGCTCATGGCCTGTAACCCTACATCGTGCCTGCCGCTACCTTACGCTTCCAAAAGGCCTAGGCTCGCTGCTTGACGCAAGTGTTGGGAGAGGTAACTGGAATCTCCCGGCACACAAGACGAGTGCCTCCAAGCTCAATCAAGCGATTTCCTAGTAATTCCTGGGGTAGACTGGTGCTACATACTAAGTTCCATATGTGAGAAGGTAGCTGAACGCCTTGTCCAAAATCATCTTCCTGCTGACAGTTGAGCTAACCCTCAGTCCCTCACAGTTCCACACTGCCTGCAGAGTGAGTTTCCCACGTCTTCACCAGAGACTTTTGCCAGAGGCCTCTGAGACGCAAGTTAACAATGCAGACCTGGAGGGTATCTCCAGGTGCAGTAGAGTGGTAATCTGGGAACCTCCTGTCTCAGAATATTGCTACCTTCACCCTGCCATAAGAATGCAGCTAGTTGACAGCTGGCTTCAAGGCATGCTTCCCTGTGAGAGCTAAGGACAGGGCACAACCCTCCCGCATCCTGCTTGACTGTAGAAGGAGCTGCTAACGTCCTCATTTTAGTGGCAGGGAAAGGTTGTGAGAAAAGCATGTGGAATCGTTGTGCCTGAACCCACGTGTATCTGAGTTGAATACAGCGATTTCCAAAGTCCTTCTTCATCAGAGTGTAGCTAGGTTCCCACTCGCATGTCCGAGTGGGTAGCAGACATCTGCCTCCCATGCATACCCACTTCTGAGAGTTGAGCTTATGGCCTGTAACCCTACCTCCTGCCTGCAGCTACCTTTCGCTTCCAAAAGGCCTAGGCTCGCTACTTCACCGAAGTGTTGGGAGAGGTAACTGGAATCTGCCGGCACACAAGACTAGTGCCTCCAAGCTCAATCCAGCGATTTCCCAGTAATTCCTGGGGTAGACTTGTGCTACATACTAAGTTCCAGATGTGAGAATGTAGCTGAACGCCTTGTCCAAAATCATCTTACTTCTGAGAGTTGAGCTCACCCTCAGTCCCTCACAGTTCCACACTGCCTGCAGAGTGAGTTTCGCACGTCTTCACCAGAGACGTTTGCCAGAGGCTATGAGACGCAAGTTAACAATGCAGACCTGGAGGGTATCTCCAGGTGCAGTAGAGTGGTAATCTGGGAACCTCCTGTCTCAGAATACTGCTACTTTCACCCTGGCATAAGAATGCAGCTAGTTGACAGCTGGCTTCAAGGCATGCTTCCCTGTGAGAGCTAAGGACAGGGCACAACCCTCCCGCATCCTGCTTGACTGTAGAAGGAGCTGCTAACGTCCTCATGTTAGTGGCAGGGAAAGGTTGTGAGAAAAGCATGTGGAATCGTTGTGCCTGAACCCACGTGTATCTGAGTTGAAAACAGCGATTTCCAAAGTCCTTCTTCATCAGAGTGTAGCTAGGTTCCCACTCGCATGTCCGAGTGGGTAGCAGACATCTGCCTCCCATGCATACCCACTTCTGAGAGTTGAGCTTATGGCCTGTAACCCTACCTCCTGCCTGCAGCTACCTTTCGCTTCCAAAAGGCCTAGGCTCGCTGCTTCACCGAAGTGTTGGGAGAGGTAACTGGAATCTCCCGGCACACAAGACGAGTGCCTCCAAGCTCAATCCAGCGATTTCCCAGTAATTCCTGGGGTAGACTGTTGCTACATACTAAGTTCCATATGTGAGAAGGTAGCTGAACGCCTTGTCCAAAATCATCTTACTTCTGAGAGTTGAGCTCATCCTCAGTCCCTCACAGTTCCACACTGCCTGCAGAGTGAGTTTCGCACGGCTTCACCAGAGACGTTTGCCAGAGGCTATGAGACGCAAGTTAACAATGCAGACCTGGAGGGTATCTCCAGGTGCAGTAGAGTGGTAATCTGGGAACCTCCTGTCTCAGAATACTGCTACCTTCACCCTGCCATAAGAATGCAGCTAGTTGACAGGTGGCTTCAAGGCATGCTTCCCTGTGAGAGCTAAGGACAGGGCAGAACCCTCCCGCATCCTGCTTGACTGTAGAAGGAGCTGCTAACGTCCTCATGTTAGTGGCAGGGAAAGGTTGTGAGAAAAGCATGTGGAATCGTTGTGCCTGAACCCACGTGTATCTGAGTTGAATACAGCGATTTCCAAAGTCCTTCTTCATCAGAGTGTAGCTAGGTTCCCACTCGCATGTCCGAGTGGGTAGCAGACATCTGCCTCCCATGCATACCGACTTCTGAGAGTTGAGCTTATGGCCTGTAACCCTACCTCCTGCCTGCAGCTACCTTTCGCTTCCAAAAGGCCTAGGCTCGCTGCTTCACCGAAGTGTTGGGAGAGGTAACTGGAATCTGCCGGCACACAAGACTAGTGCCTCCAAGCTCAATCCAGCGATTTCCCAGTAATTCCTGGGGTAGACTGGTGCTACATACTAAATTCCATATGGGAGAAGGTAGCTGAACGCCTTGTCCAAAATCATCTTCCTGCTGAGAGGTGAGCTCACCATCAGTCCCTCACAGTTCCACACTGCCTGCAGAGTGAGTTTCGCACGTCTTCACCAGAGACTTTTGCCAGAGGCCTCTGAGACGCAAGTTAACAATGCAGACCTGGACGTATCTCCAGGTGCCGGAGAGTGGCAATCTGGGAACCTCCTTACTCAGAATACTGCTACCTTCACACTGTCATAAGAATGCAGCTAGTTGAGAGCTGGCTTCTAGGCATGCTTCCCTGTGAGAGTTGAGGACAGGGCAGTACCCTCCCGCATCCTGCCTGACTGTAGACGTACCTGCTAACCTCCTTATGTTAGTGGCTGGGATAGGTTGTGGGAAAAGCATGTGTAAGCATTGGGCCTGAACTCCCGTGTATCTGAGTTGAATACAGCGATTTCCAACATCCTTCTTCAATAGGAGTGTAGCTAGGTTCCAACTCCCATGTCCGAGTGGGTAGCAGACATCTGCCTCCCATGCATACACACTTCTGAGAGTTGAGCTCATGGCCTGTAACCCTACATCGTGCCTGCTGCTACCTTTCGCTTCCAAAAGGCCTAGGCTCGCTGCTTGACGCAAGTGTTGGGAGAGGTAACTGGAATCTCCCGGCACACAAGACGAGTGCCTCCAAGCTCAATCAAGCGATTTCCTAGTAATTCCTGGGGTAGACTGGTGCTACATACTAAGTTCCATATGTGAGAAGGTAGCTGAACGCCTTGTCCAAAATCATTTTACTTCTGAGAGTTGAGCTCACCCTCAGTCCCTCACAGTTCCACACTGCCTGCAGAGTGAGTTTCCCACGTCTTCACCAGAGACTTTTGCCAGAGGCTTCTGAGACGCAAGTTAACAATGCAGACCTGGAGGGTATCTCCAGGTGCAGTAGAGTGGTAATCTGGGAACCTCCTGTCTCAGAATACTGCTACCTTCACCCTGCCATAAGAATGCAGCTAGTTGACAGCTGACTTCAAGGCATGCTTCCCTGTGAGAGCTAAGGACAGGGCACAACCCTCCCGCATCCTGCTTGACTGTAGAAGGAGCTGCTAACGTCCTCATGTTAGTGGCAGGGAAAGGTTGTGAGAAAAGCATGTGGAATCGTTGTGCCTGAACCCACGTGTATCTGAGTTGAATACAGCGATTTCCAAAGTCCTTCTTCATCAGAGTGTAGCTAGGTTCCCACTCGCATGTCCGAGTGGGTAGCAGACATCTGCCTCCCATGCATACCCACTTCTGAGAGTTGAGCTTATGGCCTGTAACCTTACCTCCTGCCTGCAGCTACCTTTCGCTTCCAAAAGGCCTAGGCTCGCTGCTTCACCGAAGTGTTGGGAGAGGTAACTGGAATCTGCCGGCACACAAGACTAGTGCCTCCAAGCTCAATCCAGCGATTTCCCAGTAATTCCTGGGGTAGACTGGTGCTACATACTAAGTTCCATATGTGAGAAGGTAGCTGAACGCCTTGTCCAAAATCATCTTACTTCTGAGAGTTGAGCTCATCCTCAGTCCCTCACAGTTCCACACTGCCTGCAGAGTGAGTTTCGCACGTCTTCACCAGAGACGTTTGCCAGAGGCTATGAGACGCAAGATAACAATGCAGACCTGGACGGTATCTCCAGGTGCAGTAGAGTGGTAATCTGGGAACCTCCTGTCTCAGAATACTGCTACCTTCACCCTGCCATAAGAATGCAGCTGGTTGACAGGTGGCTTCAAGGCATGCTTCCCTGTGAGAGCTAAGGACAGGGCACAACCCTCCCGCATCCTGCTTGACTGTAGAAGGAGCTGCTAACGTCCTCATGTTAGTGGCAGGGAAAGGTTGTGAGAAAAGCATGTGGAATCGTTGTGCCTGAACCCACGTGTATCTGAGTTGAATACAGCGATTTCCAAAGTCCTTCTTCATCAGAGTGTAGCTAGGTTCCCACTCGCATGTCCGAGTGGGTAGCAGACATCTGCCTCCCATGCATACCCACTTCTGAGAGTTGAGCTTATGGCCTGTAACCCTACCTCCTGCCTGCAGCTACCTTTCGCTTACAAAAGGCCTAGGCTCGCTGCTTCACCGAAGTGTTGGGAGAGGTAACTGGAATCTCCCGGCACACAAGACTAGTGCCTCCAAGCTCAATCCAGCGATTTCCCAGTAATTCATGGGGTAGACTGGTGCTACATACTAAGTTCCATATGTGAGAAGGTTGCTGAACGCCTTGTCCAAAATCATCTTACTGCTGAGAGTTGAGCTCACCCTCAGTCCCTCACAGTTCCACACTGCCTGCAGAGTGAGTTTCCCACGTCTTCACCAGAGACTTTTGCCAGAGGCCTCTGAGACGCAAGTTAACAATGCAGACCTGGACGGTATCTCCAGGTGCCGTAGAGTGGCAATCTGGGAACCTCCTTACTCAGAATACTGCTACCTTCACACTGTCATAAGAATGCAGCTAGTTGAGAGCTGTCTTCTAGGCATGCATCCCTGTGAGAGCTGAGGACAGGGCAGAACCCTCCCGCATCCTGCCTGACTGTAGACGTACCTGCTAACCTCCTTATGTTAGTGGCTGGGATAGGTTGTGGAAAAGCATGTGTAAGCATTGGGCCTGAACTCCCGTGTATCTGAGTTGAATACAGCGATTTCCAACATCCTTCTTCAATAGGAGTGTAGCTAGGTTCCAACTCCCATGTCCGAGTGGGTAGCAGACATCTGCCTCCCATGCATACACACTTCTGAGAGTTGAGCTCATGGCCTGTAACCCTACATCGTGCCTGCCGCTACCTTACGCTTCCAAAAGGCCTAGGCTCGCTGCTTGACGCAAGTGTTGGGAGAGGTAACTGGAATCTCCCGGCACACAAGACTAGTGCCTCCAAGCTCAATCAAGCGATTTCCTAGTAATTCCTGGGGTAGACTGGTGCTACATACTAAGTTCATATGTGAGAAGGTAGCTGAACGCCTTGTCCGAAATCATCTTACTTCTGAGAGTTGAGCTCACACTCAGTCCCTCACAGTTCCACACTGCCTGCAGAGTGAGTTTCCCACGTCTTCACCAGAGACTTTTGCCAGAGGCTTCTGAGACGCAAGTTAACAATGCAGACCTGGAGGGTATCTCCAGGTGCAGTAGAGTGGTAATCTGGGAACCTCCTGTCTCAGAATATTGCTACCTTCACCCTGCCATAAGAATGCAGCTAGTTGACAGCTGGCTTCAAGGCATGCTTCCCTGTGAGAGCTAAGGACAGGGCACAACCCTCCCGCATCCTGCTTGACTGTAGAAGGAGCTGCTAACGTCCTCATTTTAGTGGCAGGGAAAGGTTGTGAGAAAAGCATGTGGAATCGTTGTGCCTGAACCCACGTGTATCTGAGTTGAATACAGCGATTTCCAAAGTCCTTCTTCATCAGAGTGTAGCTAGGTTCCCACTCGCATGTCCGAGTGGGTAGCAGACATCTGCCTCCCATGCATACCCACTTCTGAGAGTTGAGCTTATGGCCTGTAACCCTACCTCCTGCCTGCAGCTACCTTTCGCTTCCAAAAGGCCTAGGCTCGCTACTTCACCGAAGTGTTGGGAGAGGTAACTGGAATCTGCCGGCACACAAGACTAGTGCCTCCAAGCTCAATCCAGCGATTTCCCAGTAATTCCTGGGGTAGACTTGTGCTACATACTAAGTTCCATATGTGAGAATGTAGCTGAACGCCTTGTCCAAAATCATCTTACTTCTGAGAGTTGAGCTCACCCTCAGTCCCTCACAGTTCCACACTGCCTGCAGAGTGAGTTTCGCACGTCTTCACCAGAGACGTTTGCCAGAGGCTATGAGACGCAAGTTAACAATGCAGACCTGGAGGGTATCTCCAGGTGCAGTAGAGTGGTAATCTGGGAACCTCCTGTCTCAGAATACTGCTACTTTCACCCTGGCATAAGAATGCAGCTAGTTGACAGCTGGCTTCAAGGCATGCTTCCCTGTGAGAGCTAAGGACAGGGCACAACCCTCCCGCATCCTGCTTGACTGTAGAAGGAGCTGCTAACGTCCTCATGTTAGTGGCAGGGAAAGGTTGTGAGAAAAGCATGTGGAATCGTTGTGCCTGAACCCACGTGTATCTGAGTTGAAAACAGCGATTTCCAAAGTCCTTCTTCATCAGAGTGTAGCTAGGTTCCCACTCGCATGTCCGAGTGGGTAGCAGACATCTGCCTCCCATGCATACCCACTTCTGAGAGTTGAGCTTATGGCCTGTAACCCTACCTCCTGCCTGCAGCTACCTTTCGCTTCCAAAAGGCCTAGGCTCGCTGCTTCACCGAAGTGTTGGGAGAGGTAACTGGAATCTCCCGGCACACAAGACGAGTGCCTCCAAGCTCAATCCAGCGATTTCCCAGTAATTCCTGGGGTAGACTGTTGCTACATACTAAGTTCCATATGTGAGAAGGTAGCTGAACGCCTTGTCCAAAATCATCTTACTTCTGAGAGTTGAGCTCATCCTCAGTCCCTCACAGTTCCACACTGCCTGCAGAGTGAGTTTCGCACGGCTTCACCAGAGACGTTTGCCAGAGGCTATGAGACGCAAGTTAACAATGCAGACCTGGAGGGTATCTCCAGGTGCAGTAGAGTGGTAATCTGGGAACCTCCTGTCTCAGAATACTGCTACCTTCACCTTGCCATAAGAATGCAGCTAGTTGAGAGCTGGCTTCTAGGCATGCTTCCCTGTGAGAGTTGAGGACAGGGCAGTACCCTCCCGCATCCTGCCTGACTGTAGACGTACCTGCTAACCTCCTTATGTTAGTGGCTGGGATAGGTTGTGGGAAAAGCATGTGTAAGCATTGGGCCTGAACTCCCGTGTATCTGAGTTGAATACAGCGATTTCCAACATCCTTCTTCAATAGGAGTGTAGCTAGGTTCCAACTCCCATGTCCGAGTGGGTAGCAGACATCTGCCTCCCATGCATACACACTTCTGAGAGTTGAGCTCATGGCCTGTAACCCTACATCGTGCCTGCTGCTACCTTTCGCTTCCAAAAGGCCTAGGCTCGCTGCTTGACGCAAGTGTTGGGAGAGGTAACTGGAATCTCCCGGCACACAAGACGAGTGCCTCCAAGCTCAATCAAGCGATTTCCTAGTAATTCCTGGGGTAGACTGGTGCTACATACTAAGTTCCATATGTGAGAAGGTAGCTGAACGCCTTGTCCAAAATCATTTTACTTCTGAGAGTTGAGCTCACCCTCAGTCCCTCACAGTTCCACACTGCCTGCAGAGTGAGTTTCCCACGTCTTCACCAGAGACTTTTGCCAGAGGCTTCTGAGACGCAAGTTAACAATGCAGACCTGGAGGGTATCTCCAGGTGCAGTAGAGTGGTAATCTGGGAACCTCCTGTCTCAGAATACTGCTACCTTCACCCTGCCATAAGAATGCAGCTAGTTGACAGCTGACTTCAAGGCATGCTTCCCTGTGAGAGCTAAGGACAGGGCACAACCCTCCCGCATCCTGCTTGACTGTAGAAGGAGCTGCTAACGTCCTCATGTTAGTGGCAGGGAAAGGTTGTGAGAAAAGCATGTGGAATCGTTGTGCCTGAACCCACGTGTATCTGAGTTGAATACAGCGATTTCCAAAGTCCTTCTTCATCAGAGTGTAGCTAGGTTCCCACTCGCATGTCCGAGTGGGTAGCAGACATCTGCCTCCCATGCATACCCACTTCTGAGAGTTGAGCTTATGGCCTGTAACCTTACCTCCTGCCTGCAGCTACCTTTCGCTTCCAAAAGGCCTAGGCTCGCTGCTTCACCGAAGTGTTGGGAGAGGTAACTGGAATCTGCCGGCACACAAGACTAGTGCCTCCAAGCTCAATCCAGCGATTTCCCAGTAATTCCTGGGGTAGACTGGTGCTACATACTAAGTTCCATATGTGAGAAGGTAGCTGAACGCCTTGTCCAAAATCATCTTACTTCTGAGAGTTGAGCTCATCCTCAGTCCCTCACAGTTCCACACTGCCTGCAGAGTGAGTTTCGCACGTCTTCACCAGAGACGTTTGCCAGAGGCTATGAGACGCAAGATAACAATGCAGACCTGGACGGTATCTCCAGGTGCAGTAGAGTGGTAATCTGGGAACCTCCTGTCTCAGAATACTGCTACCTTCACCCTGCCATAAGAATGCAGCTGGTTGACAGGTGGCTTCAAGGCATGCTTCCCTGTGAGAGCTAAGGACAGGGCACAACCCTCCCGCATCCTGCTTGACTGTAGAAGGAGCTGCTAACGTCCTCATGTTAGTGGCAGGGAAAGGTTGTGAGAAAAGCATGTGGAATCGTTGTGCCTGAACCCACGTGTATCTGAGTTGAATACAGCGATTTCCAAAGTCCTTCTTCATCAGAGTGTAGCTAGGTTCCCACTCGCATGTCCGAGTGGGTAGCAGACATCTGCCTCCCATGCATACCCACTTCTGAGAGTTGAGCTTATGGCCTGTAACCCTACCTCCTGCCTGCAGCTACCTTTCGCTTACAAAAGGCCTAGGCTCGCTGCTTCACCGAAGTGTTGGGAGAGGTAACTGGAATCTCCCGGCACACAAGACTAGTGCCTCCAAGCTCAATCCAGCGATTTCCCAGTAATTCATGGGGTAGACTGGTGCTACATACTAAGTTCCATATGTGAGAAGGTTGCTGAACGCCTTGTCCAAAATCATCTTACTGCTGAGAGTTGAGCTCACCCTCAGTCCCTCACAGTTCCACACTGCCTGCAGAGTGAGTTTCCCACGTCTTCACCAGAGACTTTTGCCAGAGGCCTCTGAGACGCAAGTTAACAATGCAGACCTGGACGGTATCTCCAGGTTCCGTAGAGTGGCAATCTGGGAACCTCCTTACTCAGAATACTGCTACCTTCACACTGTCATAAGAATGCAGCTAGTTGAGAGCTGTCTTCTAGGCATGCATCCCTGTGAGAGCTGAGGACAGGGCAGAACCCTCCCGCATCCTGCCTGACTGTAGACGTACCTGCTAACCTCCTTATGTTAGTGGCTGGGATAGGTTGTGGAAAAGCATGTGTAAGCATTGGGCCTGAACTCCCGTGTATCTGAGTTGAATACAGCGATTTCCAACATCCTTCTTCAATAGGAGTGTAGCTAGGTTCCAACTCCCATGTCCGAGTGGGTAGCAGACATCTGCCTCCCATGCATACACACTTCTGAGAGTTGAGCTCATGGCCTGTAACCCTACATCGTGCCTGCCGCTACCTTACGCTTCCAAAAGGCCTAGGCTCGCTGCTTGACGCAAGTGTTGGGAGAGGTAACTGGAATCTCCCGGCACACAAGACTAGTGCCTCCAAGCTCAATCAAGCGATTTCCTAGTAATTCCTGGGGTAGACTGGTGCTACATACTAAGTTCATATGTGAGAAGGTAGCTGAACGCCTTGTCCGAAATCATCTTACTTCTGAGAGTTGAGCTCACACTCAGTCCCTCACAGTTCCACACTGCCTGCAGAGTGAGTTTCCCACGTCTTCACCAGAGACTTTTGCCAGAGGCTTCTGAGACGCAAGTTAACAATGCAGACCTGGAGGGTATCTCCAGGTGCAGTAGAGTGGTAATCTGGGAACCTCCTGTCTCAGAATATTGCTACCTTCACCCTGCCATAAGAATGCAGCTAGTTGACAGCTGGCTTCAAGGCATGCTTCCCTGTGAGAGCTAAGGACAGGGCACAACCCTCCCGCATCCTGCTTGACTGTAGAAGGAGCTGCTAACGTCCTCATTTTAGTGGCAGGGAAAGGTTGTGAGAAAAGCATGTGGAATCGTTGTGCCTGAACCCACGTGTATCTGAGTTGAATACAGCGATTTCCAAAGTCCTTCTTCATCAGAGTGTAGCTAGGTTCCCACTCGCATGTCCGAGTGGGTAGCAGACATCTGCCTCCCATGCATACCCACTTCTGAGAGTTGAGCTTATGGCCTGTAACCCTACCTCCTGCCTGCAGCTACCTTTCGCTTCCAAAAGGCCTAGGCTCGCTACTTCACCGAAGTGTTGGGAGAGGTAACTGGAATCTGCCGGCACACAAGACTAGTGCCTCCAAGCTCAATCCAGCGATTTCCCAGTAATTCCTGGGGTAGACTTGTGCTACATACTAAGTTCCATATGTGAGAATGTAGCTGAACGCCTTGTCCAAAATCATCTTACTTCTGAGAGTTGAGCTCACCCTCAGTCCCTCACAGTTCCACACTGCCTGCAGAGTGAGTTTCGCACGTCTTCACCAGAGACGTTTGCCAGAGGCTATGAGACGCAAGTTAACAATGCAGACCTGGAGGGTATCTCCAGGTGCAGTAGAGTGGTAATCTGGGAACCTCCTGTCTCAGAATACTGCTACTTTCACCCTGGCATAAGAATGCAGCTAGTTGACAGCTGGCTTCAAGGCATGCTTCCCTGTGAGAGCTAAGGACAGGGCACAACCCTCCCGCATCCTGCTTGACTGTAGAAGGAGCTGCTAACGTCCTCATGTTAGTGGCAGGGAAAGGTTGTGAGAAAAGCATGTGGAATCGTTGTGCCTGAACCCACGTGTATCTGAGTTGAAAACAGCGATTTCCAAAGTCCTTCTTCATCAGAGTGTAGCTAGGTTCCCACTCGCATGTCCGAGTGGGTAGCAGACATCTGCCTCCCATGCATACCCACTTCTGAGAGTTGAGCTTATGGCCTGTAACCCTACCTCCTGCCTGCAGCTACCTTTCGCTTCCAAAAGGCCTAGGCTCGCTGCTTCACCGAAGTGTTGGGAGAGGTAACTGGAATCTCCCGGCACACAAGACGAGTGCCTCCAAGCTCAATCCAGCGATTTCCCAGTAATTCCTGGGGTAGACTGTTGCTACATACTAAGTTCCATATGTGAGAAGGTAGCTGAACGCCTTGTCCAAAATCATCTTACTTCTGAGAGTTGAGCTCATCCTCAGTCCCTCACAGTTCCACACTGCCTGCAGAGTGAGTTTCGCACGGCTTCACCAGAGACGTTTGCCAGAGGCTATGAGACGCAAGTTAACAATGCAGACCTGGAGGGTATCTCCAGGTGCAGTAGAGTGGTAATCTGGGAACCTCCTGTCTCAGAATACTGCTACCTTCACCCTGCCATAAGAATGCAGCTAGTTGAGAGCTGGCTTCTAGGCATGCTTCCCTGTGAGAGTTGAGGACAGGGCAGTACCCTCCCGCATCCTGCCTGACTGTAGACGTACCTGCTAACCTCCTTATGTTAGTGGCTGGGATAGGTTGTGGGAAAAGCATGTGTAAGCATTGGGCCTGAACTCCCGTGTATCTGAGTTGAATACAGCGATTTCCAACATCCTTCTTCAATAGGAGTGTAGCTAGGTTCCAACTCCCATGTCCGAGTGGGTAGCAGACATCTGCCTCCCATGCATACACACTTCTGAGAGTTGAGCTCATGGCCTGTAACCCTACATCGTGCCTGCTGCTACCTTTCGCTTCCAAAAGGCCTAGGCTCGCTGCTTGACGCAAGTGTTGGGAGAGGTAACTGGAATCTCCCGGCACACAAGACGAGTGCCTCCAAGCTCAATCAAGCGATTTCCTAGTAATTCCTGGGGTAGACTGGTGCTACATACTAAGTTCCATATGTGAGAAGGTAGCTGAACGCCTTGTCCAAAATCATTTTACTTCTGAGAGTTGAGCTCACCCTCAGTCCCTCACAGTTCCACACTGCCTGCAGAGTGAGTTTCCCACGTCTTCACCAGAGACTTTTGCCAGAGGCTTCTGAGACGCAAGTTAACAATGCAGACCTGGAGGGTATCTCCAGGTGCAGTAGAGTGGTAATCTGGGAACCTCCTGTCTCAGAATACTGCTACCTTCACCCTGCCATAAGAATGCAGCTAGTTGACAGCTGACTTCAAGGCATGCTTCCCTGTGAGAGCTAAGGACAGGGCACAACCCTCCCGCATCCTGCTTGACTGTAGAAGGAGCTGCTAACGTCCTCATGTTAGTGGCAGGGAAAGGTTGTGAGAAAAGCATGTGGAATCGTTGTGCCTGAACCCACGTGTATCTGAGTTGAATACAGCGATTTCCAAAGTCCTTCTTCATCAGAGTGTAGCTAGGTTCCCACTCGCATGTCCGAGTGGGTAGCAGACATCTGCCTCCCATGCATACCCACTTCTGAGAGTTGAGCTTATGGCCTGTAACCTTACCTCCTGCCTGCAGCTACCTTTCGCTTCCAAAAGGCCTAGGCTCGCTGCTTCACCGAAGTGTTGGGAGAGGTAACTGGAATCTGCCGGCACACAAGACTAGTGCCTCCAAGCTCAATCCAGCGATTTCCCAGTAATTCCTGGGGTAGACTGGTGCTACATACTAAGTTCCATATGTGAGAAGGTAGCTGAACGCCTTGTCCAAAATCATCTTACTTCTGAGAGTTGAGCTCATCCTCAGTCCCTCACAGTTCCACACTGCCTGCAGAGTGAGTTTCGCACGTCTTCACCAGAGACGTTTGCCAGAGGCTATGAGACGCAAGATAACAATGCAGACCTGGACGGTATCTCCAGGTGCAGTAGAGTGGTAATCTGGGAACCTCCTGTCTCAGAATACTGCTACCTTCACCCTGCCATAAGAATGCAGCTGGTTGACAGGTGGCTTCAAGGCATGCTTCCCTGTGAGAGCTAAGGACAGGGCACAACCCTCCCGCATCCTGCTTGACTGTAGAAGGAGCTGCTAACGTCCTCATGTTAGTGGCAGGGAAAGGTTGTGAGAAAAGCATGTGGAATCGTTGTGCCTGAACCCACGTGTATCTGAGTTGAATACAGCGATTTCCAAAGTCCTTCTTCATCAGAGTGTAGCTAGGTTCCCACTCGCATGTCCGAGTGGGTAGCAGACATCTGCCTCCCATGCATACCCACTTCTGAGAGTTGAGCTTATGGCCTGTAACCCTACCTCCTGCCTGCAGCTACCTTTCGCTTACAAAAGGCCTAGGCTCGATGCTTCACCGAAGTGTTGGGAGAGGTAACTGGAATCTCCCGGCACACAAGACTAGTGCCTCCAAGCTCAATCCAGCGATTTCCCAGTAATTCATGGGGTAGACTGGTGCTACATACTAAGTTCCATATGTGAGAAGGTTGCTGAACGCCTTGTCCAAAATCATCTTACTGCTGAGAGTTGAGCTCACCCTCAGTCCCTCACAGTTCCACACTGCCTGCAGAGTGAGTTTCCCACGTCTTCACCAGAGACTTTTGCCAGAGGCCTCTGAGACGCAAGTTAACAATGCAGACCTGGACGGTATCTCCAGGTTCCGTAGAGTGGCAATCTGGGAACCTCCTTACTCAGAATACTGCTACCTTCACACTGTCATAAGAATGCAGCTAGTTGAGAGCTGTCTTCTAGGCATGCATCCCTGTGAGAGCTGAGGACAGGGCAGAACCCTCCCGCATCCTGCCTGACTGTAGACGTACCTGCTAACCTCCTTATGTTAGTGGCTGGGATAGGTTGTGGAAAAGCATGTGTAAGCATTGGGCCTGAACTCCCGTGTATCTGAGTTGAATACAGCGATTTCCAACATCCTTCTTCAATAGGAGTGTAGCTAGGTTCCAACTCCCATGTCCGAGGGGGTAGCAGACATCTGCCTCCCATGCATACACACTTCTGAGAGTTGAGCTCATGGCCTGTAACCCTACATCGTGCCTGCCGCTACCTTACGCTTCCAAAAGGCCTAGGCTCGCTGCTTGACGCAAGTGTTGGGAGAGGTAACTGGAATCTCCCGGCACACAAGACTAGTGCCTCCAAGCTCAATCAAGCGATTTCCTAGTAATTCCTGGGGTAGACTGGTGCTACATACTAAGTTCATATGTGAGAAGGTAGCTGAACGCCTTGTCCGAAATCATCTTACTTCTGAGAGTTGAGCTCACACTCAGTCCCTCACAGTTCCACACTGCCTGCAGAGTGAGTTTCCCACGTCTTCACCAGAGACTTTTGCCAGAGGCTTCTGAGACGCAAGTTAACAATGCAGACCTGGAGGGTATCTCCAGGTGCAGTAGAGTGGTAATCTGCGAACCTCCTCTCTAAGAATACTGCTACCTTCACCCTGCCATAAGAATGCAGCTAGTTGACAGCTGGCTTCAAGGCATGCTTCCCTGTGAGAGCTAAGGACAGGGCACAACCCTCCCGCTTCCTGCTTGACTGTAGAAGGAGCTGCTAACGTCCTCATGTTAGTGGCAGGGAAAGGTTGTGAGAAAAGCATGTGGAATCGTTGTGCCTGAACCCACGTGTATCTGAGTTGAATACAGCGATTTCCAAAGTCCTTCTTCATCAGAGTGTAGCTAGGTTCCCACTTGCATGTCCGAGTGGGTAGCAGACATCTGCCTCCATACATACCCACTTCTGAGAGTTGAGCTTATGGCCTGTAACCCTACCTCCTGCCTGCAGCTACCTTTCGCTTCCAAAAGGCCTAGGCTCGCTGCTTCACCGAAGTGTTGGGAGAGGTAACTGGAATCTGCCGGCACACAAGACTAGTGCCTCCAAGCTCAATCCAGCGTTTTCCCAGTAATTCCTGGGGTAGACTGGTGCTACATACTAAGTTCCATATGTGAGAAGGTAGCTGAACGCCTTGTCCAAAATCATCTTACTGCTGAGAGTTGAGCTCACCCTCAGTCCCTCACAGTTCCACACTGCCTGCAGAGTGAGTTTCCCACGTCTTCACCAGAGACTTTTGCCAGAGGCCTCTGAGACGCAAGTTAACAATGCAGACCTGGACGGTATCTCCAGGTGCCGGAGAGTGGTAATCTGGGAACCTCCTTACTCAGAATACTGTTACCTTCACACTGTCATAAGAATGCAGCTAGTTGAGAGCTGGCTTCTAGGCATGCTTCCCTGTGAGAGCTGAGGACAGGGCAGAACCCTCCCGCATCCCGCCTGACTGTAGACGTACCTGCTAACCTCCTTATGTTAGTGGCTGGGATAGGTTGTGGGAAAAGCATGTGTAAGCATTGGGCCTGAACTCCCGTGTATCTGAGTTGAATACAGCGATTTCCAACATCCTTCTTCAATAGGAGTGTAGCTAGGTTCCAACTCCCATGTCCGAGTGGGTAGCAGACATCTGCCTCCCATGCATACACACTTCTGAGAGTTGAGCTCATGGCCTGTAACCCTACATCGTGCCTGCCGCTACCTTACGCTTCCAAAAGGCCTAGGCTCGCTGCTTGACGCAAGTGTTGGGAGAGGTAACTGGAATCTCCCGGCACACAAGACGAGTGCCTCCAAGCTCAATCAAGCGATTTCCTAGTAATTCCTGGGGTAGACTGGTGCTACATACTAAGTTCCATATGTGAGAAGGTAGCTGAACGCCTTGTCCAAAATCATCTTCCTGCTGACAGTTGAGCTAACCCTCAGTCCCTCACAGTTCCACACTGCCTGCAGAGTGAGTTTCCCACGTCTTCACCAGAGACTTTTGCCAGAGGCCTCTGAGACGCAAGTTAACAATGCAGACCTGGAGGGTATCTCCAGGTGCAGTAGAGTGGTAATCTGGGAACCTCCTGTCTCAGAATATTGCTACCTTCACCCTGCCATAAGAATGCAGCTAGTTGACAGCTGGCTTCAAGGCATGCTTCCCTGTGAGAGCTAAGGACAGGGCACAACCCTCCCGCATCCTGCTTGACTGTAGAAGGAGCTGCTAACGTCCTCATTTTAGTGGCAGGGAAAGGTTGTGAGAAAAGCATGTGGAATCGTTGTGCCTGAACCCACGTGTATCTGAGTTGAATACAGCGATTTCCAAAGTCCTTCTTCATCAGAGTGTAGCTAGTTTCCCACTCGCATGTCCGAGTGGGTAGCAGACATCTGCCTCCCATGCATACCCACTTCTGAGAGTTGAGCTTATGGCCTGTAACCCTACCTCCTGCCTGCATCTACCTTTCGCTTCCAAAAGGCCTAGGCTCGCTACTTCACCGAAGTGTTGGGAGAGGTAACTGGAATCTGCCGGCACACAAGACTAGTGCCTCCAAGCTCAATCCAGCGATTTCCCAGTAATTCCTGGGGTAGACTTGTGCTACATACTAAGTTCCATATGTGAGAATGTAGCTGAACGCCTTGTCCAAAATCATCTTACTTCTGAGAGTTGAGCTCACCCTCAGTCCCTCACAGTTCCACACTGCCTGCAGAGTGAGTTTCGCACGTCTTCACCAGAGACGTTTGCCAGAGGCTATGAGACGCAAGTTAACAATGCAGACCTGGAGGGTATCTCCAGGTGCAGTAGAGTGGTAATCTGGGAACCTCCTGTCTCAGAATACTGCTACTTTCATCCTGGCATAAGAATGCAGCTAGTTGACAGCTGGCTTCAAGGCATGCTTCCCTGTGAGAGCTAAGGACAGGGCACAACCCTCCCGCATCCTGCTTGACTGTAGAAGGAGCTGCTAACGTCCTCATGTTAGTGGCAGGGAAAGGTTGTGAGAAAAGCATGTGGAATCGTTGTGCCTGAACCCACGTGTATCTGAGTTGAAAACAGCGATTTCCAAAGTCCTTCTTCATCAGAGTGTAGCTAGGTTCCCACTCGCATGTCCGAGTGGGTAGCAGACATCTGCCTCCCATGCATACCCACTTCTGAGAGTTGAGCTTATGGCCTGTAACCCTACCTCCTGCCTGCAGCTACCTTTCGCTTCCAAAAGGCCTAGGCTCGCTGCTTCACCGAAGTGTTGGGAGAGGTAACTGGAATCTCCCGGCACACAAGACGAGTGCCTCCAAGCTCAATCCAGCGATTTCCCAGTAATTCCTGGGGTAGACTGTTGCTACATACTAAGTTCCATATGTGAGAAGGTAGCTGAACGCCTTGTCCAAAATCATCTTACTTCTGAGAGTTGAGCTCATCCTCAGTCCCTCACAGTTCCACACTGCCTGCAGAGTGAGTTTCGCACGGCTTCACCAGAGACGTTTGCCAGAGGCTATGAGACGCAAGTTAACAATGCAGACCTGGAGGGTATCTCCAGGTGCAGTAGAGTGGTAATCTGGGAACCTCCTGTCTCAGAATACTGCTACCTTCACCCTGCCATAAGAATGCAGCTAGTTGACAGGTGGCTTCAAGGCATGCTTCCCTGTGAGAGCTAAGGACAGGGCAGAACCCTCCCGCATCCTGCTTGACTGTAGAAGGAGCTGCTAACGTCCTCATGTTAGTGGCAGGGAAAGGTTGTGAGAAAAGCATGTGGAATCGTTGTGCCTGAACCCACGTGTATCTGAGTTGAATACAGCGATTTCCAAAGTCCTTCTTCATCAGAGTGTAGCTAGGTTCCCACTCGCATGTCCGAGTGGGTAGCAGACATCTGCCTCCCATGCATACCGACTTCTGAGAGTTGAGCTTATGGCCTGTAACCCTACCTCCTGCCTGCAGCTACCTTTCGCTTCCAAAAGGCCTAGGCTCGCTGCTTCACCGAAGTGTTGGGAGAGGTAACTGGAATCTGCCGGCACACAAGACTAGTGCCTCCAAGCTCAATCCAGCGATTTCCCAGTAATTCCTGGGGTAGACTGGTGCTACATACTAAATTCCATATGGGAGAAGGTAGCTGAACGCCTTGTCCAAAATCATCTTCCTGCTGAGAGGTGAGCTCACCATCAGTCCCTCACAGTTCCACACTGCCTGCAGAGTGAGTTTCGCACGTCTTCACCAGAGACTTTTGCCAGAGGCCTCTGAGACGCAAGTTAACAATGCAGACCTGGACGTATCTCCAGGTGCCGGAGAGTGGCAATCTGGGAACCTCCTTACTCAGAATACTGCTACCTTCACACTGTCATAAGAATGCAGCTAGTTGAGAGCTGGCTTCTAGGCATGCTTCCCTGTGAGAGTTGAGGACAGGGCAGTACCCTCCCGCATCCTGCCTGACTGTAGACGTACCTGCTAACCTCCTTATGTTAGTGGCTGGGATAGGTTGTGGGAAAAGCATGTGTAAGCATTGGGCCTGAACTCCCGTGTATCTGAGTTGAATACAGCGATTTCCAACATCCTTCTTCAATAGGAGTGTAGCTAGGTTCCAACTCCCATGTCCGAGTGGGTAGCAGACATCTGCCTCCCATGCATACACACTTCTGAGAGTTGAGCTCATGGCCTGTAACCCTACATCGTGCCTGCTGCTACCTTTCGCTTCCAAAAGGCCTAGGCTCGCTGCTTGACGCAAGTGTTGGGAGAGGTAACTGGAATCTCCCGGCACACAAGACGAGTGCCTCCAAGCTCAATCAAGCGATTTCCTAGTAATTCCTGGGGTAGACTGGTGCTACATACTAAGTTCCATATGTGAGAAGGTAGCTGAACGCCTTGTCCAAAATCATCTTCCTGCTGACAGTTGAGCTAACCCTCAGTCCCTCACAGTTCCACACTGCCTGCAGAGTGAGTTTCCCACGTCTTCACCAGAGACTTTTGCCAGAGGCCTCTGAGACGCAAGTTAACAATGCAGACCTGGAGGGTATCTCCAGGTGCAGTAGAGTGGTAATCTGGGAACCTCCTGTCTCAGAATATTGCTACCTTCACCCTGCCATAAGAATGCAGCTAGTTGACAGCTGGCTTCAAGGCATGCTTCCCTGTGAGAGCTAAGGACAGGGCACAACCCTCCCGCATCCTGCTTGACTGTAGAAGGAGCTGCTAACGTCCTCATTTTAGTGGCAGGGAAAGGTTGTGAGAAAAGCATGTGGAATCGTTGTGCCTGAACCCACGTGTATCTGAGTTGAATACAGCGATTTCCAAAGTCCTTCTTCATCAGAGTGTAGCTAGTTTCCCACTCGCATGTCCGAGTGGGTAGCAGACATCTGCCTCCCATGCATACCCACTTCTGAGAGTTGAGCTTATGGCCTGTAACCCTACCTCCTGCCTGCATCTACCTTTCGCTTCCAAAAGGCCTAGGCTCGCTACTTCACCGAAGTGTTGGGAGAGGTAACTGGAATCTGCCGGCACACAAGACTAGTGCCTCCAAGCTCAATCCAGCGATTTCCCAGTAATTCCTGGGGTAGACTTGTGCTACATACTAAGTTCCATATGTGAGAATGTAGCTGAACGCCTTGTCCAAAATCATCTTACTTCTGAGAGTTGAGCTCACCCTCAGTCCCTCACAGTTCCACACTGCCTGCAGAGTGAGTTTCGCACGTCTTCACCAGAGACGTTTGCCAGAGGCTATGAGACGCAAGTTAACAATGCAGACCTGGAGGGTATCTCCAGGTGCAGTAGAGTGGTAATCTGGGAACCTCCTGTCTCAGAATACTGCTACTTTCATCCTGGCATAAGAATGCAGCTAGTTGACAGCTGGCTTCAAGGCATGCTTCCCTGTGAGAGCTAAGGACAGGGCACAACCCTCCCGCATCCTGCTTGACTGTAGAAGGAGCTGCTAACGTCCTCATGTTAGTGGCAGGGAAAGGTTGTGAGAAAAGCATGTGGAATCGTTGTGCCTGAACCCACGTGTATCTGAGTTGAAAACAGCGATTTCCAAAGTCCTTCTTCATCAGAGTGTAGCTAGGTTCCCACTCGCATGTCCGAGTGGGTAGCAGACATCTGCCTCCCATGCATACCCACTTCTGAGAGTTGAGCTTATGGCCTGTAACCCTACCTCCTGCCTGCAGCTACCTTTCGCTTCCAAAAGGCCTAGGCTCGCTGCTTCACCGAAGTGTTGGGAGAGGTAACTGGAATCTCCCGGCACACAAGACGAGTGCCTCCAAGCTCAATCCAGCGATTTCCCAGTAATTCCTGGGGTAGACTGTTGCTACATACTAAGTTCCATATGTGAGAAGGTAGCTGAACGCCTTGTCCAAAATCATCTTACTGCTGAGAGTTGAGCTCACCCTCAGTCCCTCACAGTTCCACACTGCCTGCAGAGTGAGTTTCCCACGTCTTCACCAGAGACTTTTGCCAGAGGCCTCTGAGACGCAAGTTAACAATGCAGACCTGGACGGTATCTCCAGGTTCCGTAGAGTGGCAATCTGGGAACCTCCTTACTCAGAATACTGCTACCTTCACACTGTCATAAGAATGCAGCTAGTTGAGAGCTGTCTTCTAGGCATGCATCCCTGTGAGAGCTGAGGACAGGGCAGAACCCTCCCGCATCCTGCCTGACTGTAGACGTACCTGCTAACCTCCTTATGTTAGTGGCTGGGATAGGTTGTGGAAAAGCATGTGTAAGCATTGGGCCTGAACTCCCGTGTATCTGAGTTGAATACAGCGATTTCCAACATCCTTCTTCAATAGGAGTGTAGCTAGGTTCCAACTCCCATGTCCGAGTGGGTAGCAGACATCTGCCTCCCATGCATACACACTTCTGAGAGTTGAGCTCATGGCCTGTAACCCTACATCGTGCCTGCCGCTACCTTACGCTTCCAAAAGGCCTAGGCTCGCTGCTTGACGCAAGTGTTGGGAGAGGTAACTGGAATCTCCCGGCACACAAGACTAGTGCCTCCAAGCTCAATCAAGCGATTTCCTAGTAATTCCTGGGGTAGACTGGTGCTACATACTAAGTTCATATGTGAGAAGGTAGCTGAACGCCTTGTCCGAAATCATCTTACTTCTGAGAGTTGAGCTCACACTCAGTCCCTCACAGTTCCACACTGCCTGCAGAGTGAGTTTCCCACGTCTTCACCAGAGACTTTTGCCAGAGGCTTCTGAGACGCAAGTTAACAATGCAGACCTGGAGGGTATCTCCAGGTGCAGTAGAGTGGTAATCTGCGAACCTCCTCTCTAAGAATACTGCTACCTTCACCCTGCCATAAGAATGCAGCTAGTTGACAGCTGGCTTCAAGGCATGCTTCCCTGTGAGAGCTAAGGACAGGGCACAACCCTCCCGCTTCCTGCTTGACTGTAGAAGGAGCTGCTAACGTCCTCATGTTAGTGGCAGGGAAAGGTTGTGAGAAAAGCATGTGGAATCGTTGTGCCTGAACCCACGTGTATCTGAGTTGAAAACAGCGATTTCCAAAGTCCTTCTTCATCAGAGTGTAGCTAGGTTCCCACTCGCATGTCCGAGTGGGTAGCAGACATCTGCCTCCCATGCATACCCACTTCTGAGAGTTGAGCTTATGGCCTGTAACCCTACCTCCTGCCTGCAGCTACCTTTCGCTTCCAAAAGGCCTAGGCTCGCTGCTTCACCGAAGTGTTGGGAGAGGTAACTGGAATCTCCCGGCACACAAGACGAGTGCCTCCAAGCTCAATCCAGCGATTTCCCAGTAATTCCTGGGGTAGACTGTTGCTACATACTAAGTTCCATATGTGAGAAGGTAGCTGAACGCCTTGTCCAAAATCATCTTACTTCTGAGAGTTGAGCTCATCCTCAGTCCCTCACAGTTCCACACTGCCTGCAGAGTGAGTTTCGCACGGCTTCACCAGAGACGTTTGCCAGAGGCTATGAGACGCAAGTTAACAATGCAGACCTGGA
The DNA here is from genome assembly GCF_048164855.1 of Canis lupus baileyi. Taxonomy (NCBI): domain Eukaryota; kingdom Metazoa; phylum Chordata; class Mammalia; order Carnivora; family Canidae; genus Canis; species Canis lupus. The sequence goes on from NW_027326423.1 coordinate 79,849, forward strand.
GGGTATCTCCAGGTGCAGTAGAGTGGTAATCTGGGAACCTCCTGTCTCAGAATACTGCTACCTTCACCCTGCCATAAGAATGCAGCTAGTTGACAGGTGGCTTCAAGGCATGCTTCCCTGTGAGAGCTAAGGACAGGGCAGAACCCTCCCGCATCCTGCTTGACTGTAGAAGGAGCTGCTAACGTCCTCATGTTAGTGGCAGGGAAAGGTTGTGAGAAAAGCATGTGGAATCGTTGTGCCTGAACCCACGTGTATCTGAGTTGAATACAGCGATTTCCAAAGTCCTTCTTCATCAGAGTGTAGCTAGGTTCCCACTCGCATGTCCGAGTGGGTAGCAGACATCTGCCTCCCATGCATACCGACTTCTGAGAGTTGAGCTTATGGCCTGTAACCCTACCTCCTGCCTGCAGCTACCTTTCGCTTCCAAAAGGCCTAGGCTCGCTGCTTCACCGAAGTGTTGGGAGAGGTAACTGGAATCTGCCGGCACACAAGACTAGTGCCTCCAAGCTCAATCCAGCGATTTCCCAGTAATTCCTGGGGTAGACTGGTGCTACATACTAAATTCCATATGGGAGAAGGTAGCTGAACGCCTTGTCCAAAATCATCTTCCTGCTGAGAGGTGAGCTCACCATCAGTCCCTCACAGTTCCACACTGCCTGCAGAGTGAGTTTCGCACGTCTTCACCAGAGACTTTTGCCAGAGGCCTCTGAGACGCAAGTTAACAATGCAGACCTGGACGTATCTCCAGGTGCCGGAGAGTGGCAATCTGGGAACCTCCTTACTCAGAATACTGCTACCTTCACACTGTCATAAGAATGCAGCTAGTTGAGAGCTGGCTTCTAGGCATGCTTCCCTGTGAGAGTTGAGGACAGGGCAGTACCCTCCCGCATCCTGCCTGACTGTAGACGTACCTGCTAACCTCCTTATGTTAGTGGCTGGGATAGGTTGTGGGAAAAGCATGTGTAAGCATTGGGCCTGAACTCCCGTGTATCTGAGTTGAATACAGCGATTTCCAACATCCTTCTTCAATAGGAGTGTAGCTAGGTTCCAACTCCCATGTCCGAGTGGGTAGCAGACATCTGCCTCCCATGCATACACACTTCTGAGAGTTGAGCTCATGGCCTGTAACCCTACATCGTGCCTGCTGCTACCTTTCGCTTCCAAAAGGCCTAGGCTCGCTGCTTGACGCAAGTGTTGGGAGAGGTAACTGGAATCTCCCGGCACACAAGACGAGTGCCTCCAAGCTCAATCAAGCGATTTCCTAGTAATTCCTGGGGTAGACTGGTGCTACATACTAAGTTCCATATGTGAGAAGGTAGCTGAACGCCTTGTCCAAAATCATTTTACTTCTGAGAGTTGAGCTCACCCTCAGTCCCTCACAGTTCCACACTGCCTGCAGAGTGAGTTTCCCACGTCTTCACCAGAGACTTTTGCCAGAGGCTTCTGAGACGCAAGTTAACAATGCAGACCTGGAGGGTATCTCCAGGTGCAGTAGAGTGGTAATCTGGGAACCTCCTGTCTCAGAATACTGCTACCTTCACCCTGCCATAAGAATGCAGCTAGTTGACAGCTGACTTCAAGGCATGCTTCCCTGTGAGAGCTAAGGACAGGGCACAACCCTCCCGCATCCTGCTTGACTGTAGAAGGAGCTGCTAACGTCCTCATGTTAGTGGCAGGGAAAGGTTGTGAGAAAAGCATGTGGAATCGTTGTGCCTGAACCCACGTGTATCTGAGTTGAATACAGCGATTTCCAAAGTCCTTCTTCATCAGAGTGTAGCTAGGTTCCCACTCGCATGTCCGAGTGGGTAGCAGACATCTGCCTCCCATGCATACCCACTTCTGAGAGTTGAGCTTATGGCCTGTAACCTTACCTCCTGCCTGCAGCTACCTTTCGCTTCCAAAAGGCCTAGGCTCGCTGCTTCACCGAAGTGTTGGGAGAGGTAACTGGAATCTGCCGGCACACAAGACTAGTGCCTCCAAGCTCAATCCAGCGATTTCCCAGTAATTCCTGGGGTAGACTGGTGCTACATACTAAGTTCCATATGTGAGAAGGTAGCTGAACGCCTTGTCCAAAATCATCTTACTTCTGAGAGTTGAGCTCATCCTCAGTCCCTCACAGTTCCACACTGCCTGCAGAGTGAGTTTCGCACGTCTTCACCAGAGACGTTTGCCAGAGGCTATGAGACGCAAGATAACAATGCAGACCTGGACGGTATCTCCAGGTGCAGTAGAGTGGTAATCTGGGAACCTCCTGTCTCAGAATACTGCTACCTTCACCCTGCCATAAGAATGCAGCTGGTTGACAGGTGGCTTCAAGGCATGCTTCCCTGTGAGAGCTAAGGACAGGGCACAACCCTCCCGCATCCTGCTTGACTGTAGAAGGAGCTGCTAACGTCCTCATGTTAGTGGCAGGGAAAGGTTGTGAGAAAAGCATGTGGAATCGTTGTGCCTGAACCCACGTGTATCTGAGTTGAATACAGCGATTTCCAAAGTCCTTCTTCATCAGAGTGTAGCTAGGTTCCCACTCGCATGTCCGAGTGGGTAGCAGACATCTGCCTCCCATGCATACCCACTTCTGAGAGTTGAGCTTATGGCCTGTAACCCTACCTCCTGCCTGCAGCTACCTTTCGCTTACAAAAGGCCTAGGCTCGATGCTTCACCGAAGTGTTGGGAGAGGTAACTGGAATCTCCCGGCACACAAGACTAGTGCCTCCAAGCTCAATCCAGCGATTTCCCAGTAATTCATGGGGTAGACTGGTGCTACATACTAAGTTCCATATGTGAGAAGGTTGCTGAACGCCTTGTCCAAAATCATCTTACTGCTGAGAGTTGAGCTCACCCTCAGTCCCTCACAGTTCCACACTGCCTGCAGAGTGAGTTTCCCACGTCTTCACCAGAGACTTTTGCCAGAGGCCTCTGAGACGCAAGTTAACAATGCAGACCTGGACGGTATCTCCAGGTTCCGTAGAGTGGCAATCTGGGAACCTCCTTACTCAGAATACTGCTACCTTCACACTGTCATAAGAATGCAGCTAGTTGAGAGCTGTCTTCTAGGCATGCATCCCTGTGAGAGCTGAGGACAGGGCAGAACCCTCCCGCATCCTGCCTGACTGTAGACGTACCTGCTAACCTCCTTATGTTAGTGGCTGGGATAGGTTGTGGAAAAGCATGTGTAAGCATTGGGCCTGAACTCCCGTGTATCTGAGTTGAATACAGCGATTTCCAACATCCTTCTTCAATAGGAGTGTAGCTAGGTTCCAACTCCCATGTCCGAGGGGGTAGCAGACATCTGCCTCCCATGCATACACACTTCTGAGAGTTGAGCTCATGGCCTGTAACCCTACATCGTGCCTGCCGCTACCTTACGCTTCCAAAAGGCCTAGGCTCGCTGCTTGACGCAAGTGTTGGGAGAGGTAACTGGAATCTCCCGGCACACAAGACTAGTGCCTCCAAGCTCAATCAAGCGATTTCCTAGTAATTCCTGGGGTAGACTGGTGCTACATACTAAGTTCATATGTGAGAAGGTAGCTGAACGCCTTGTCCGAAATCATCTTACTTCTGAGAGTTGAGCTCACACTCAGTCCCTCACAGTTCCACACTGCCTGCAGAGTGAGTTTCCCACGTCTTCACCAGAGACTTTTGCCAGAGGCTTCTGAGACGCAAGTTAACAATGCAGACCTGGAGGGTATCTCCAGGTGCAGTAGAGTGGTAATCTGCGAACCTCCTCTCTAAGAATACTGCTACCTTCACCCTGCCATAAGAATGCAGCTAGTTGACAGCTGGCTTCAAGGCATGCTTCCCTGTGAGAGCTAAGGACAGGGCACAACCCTCCCGCTTCCTGCTTGACTGTAGAAGGAGCTGCTAACGTCCTCATGTTAGTGGCAGGGAAAGGTTGTGAGAAAAGCATGTGGAATCGTTGTGCCTGAACCCACGTGTATCTGAGTTGAATACAGCGATTTCCAAAGTCCTTCTTCATCAGAGTGTAGCTAGGTTCCCACTTGCATGTCCGAGTGGGTAGCAGACATCTGCCTCCATACATACCCACTTCTGAGAGTTGAGCTTATGGCCTGTAACCCTACCTCCTGCCTGCAGCTACCTTTCGCTTCCAAAAGGCCTAGGCTCGCTGCTTCACCGAAGTGTTGGGAGAGGTAACTGGAATCTGCCGGCACACAAGACTAGTGCCTCCAAGCTCAATCCAGCGTTTTCCCAGTAATTCCTGGGGTAGACTGGTGCTACATACTAAGTTCCATATGTGAGAAGGTAGCTGAACGCCTTGTCCAAAATCATCTTACTGCTGAGAGTTGAGCTCACCCTCAGTCCCTCACAGTTCCACACTGCCTGCAGAGTGAGTTTCCCACGTCTTCACCAGAGACTTTTGCCAGAGGCCTCTGAGACGCAAGTTAACAATGCAGACCTGGACGGTATCTCCAGGTGCCGGAGAGTGGTAATCTGGGAACCTCCTTACTCAGAATACTGTTACCTTCACACTGTCATAAGAATGCAGCTAGTTGAGAGATGGCTTCTAGGCATGCTTCCCTGTGAGAGCTGAGGACAGGGCAGAACCCTCCCGCATCCCGCCTGACTGTAGACGTACCTGCTAACCTCCTTATGTTAGTGGCTGGGATAGGTTGTGGGAAAAGCATGTGTAAGCATTGGGCCTGAACTCCCGTGTATCTGAGTTGAATACAGCGATTTCCAACATCCTTCTTCAATAGGAGTGTAGCTAGGTTCCAACTCCCATGTCCGAGTGGGTAGCAGACATCTGCCTCCCATGCATACACACTTCTGAGAGTTGAGCTCATGGCCTGTAACCCTACATCGTGCCTGCTGCTACCTTTCGCTTCCAAAAGGCCTAGGCTCGCTGCTTGACGCAAGTGTTGGGAGAGGTAACTGGAATCTCCCGGCACACAAGACGAGTGCCTCCAAGCTCAATCAAGCGATTTCCTAGTAATTCCTGGGGTAGACTGGTGCTACATACTAAGTTCCATATGTGAGAAGGTAGCTGAACGCCTTGTCCAAAATCATTTTACTTCTGAGAGTTGAGCTCACCCTCAGTCCCTCACAGTTCCACACTGCCTGCAGAGTGAGTTTCCCACGTCTTCACCAGAGACTTTTGCCAGAGGCTTCTGAGACGCAAGTTAACAATGCAGACCTGGAGGGTATCTCCAGGTGCAGTAGAGTGGTAATCTGGGAACCTCCTGTCTCAGAATACTGCTACCTTCACCCTGCCATAAGAATGCAGCTAGTTGACAGCTGACTTCAAGGCATGCTTCCCTGTGAGAGCTAAGGACAGGGCACAACCCTCCCGCATCCTGCTTGACTGTAGAAGGAGCTGCTAACGTCCTCATGTTAGTGGCAGGGAAAGGTTGTGAGAAAAGCATGTGGAATCGTTGTGCCTGAACCCACGTGTATCTGAGTTGAATACAGCGATTTCCAAAGTCCTTCTTCATCAGAGTGTAGCTAGGTTCCCACTCGCATGTCCGAGTGGGTAGCAGACATCTGCCTCCCATGCATACCCACTTCTGAGAGTTGAGCTTATGGCCTGTAACCTTACCTCCTGCCTGCAGCTACCTTTCGCTTCCAAAAGGCCTAGGCTCGCTGCTTCACCGAAGTGTTGGGAGAGGTAACTGGAATCTGCCGGCACACAAGACTAGTGCCTCCAAGCTCAATCCAGCGATTTCCCAGTAATTCCTGGGGTAGACTGGTGCTACATACTAAGTTCCATATGTGAGAAGGTAGCTGAACGCCTTGTCCAAAATCATCTTACTTCTGAGAGTTGAGCTCATCCTCAGTCCCTCACAGTTCCACACTGCCTGCAGAGTGAGTTTCGCACGTCTTCACCAGAGACGTTTGCCAGAGGCTATGAGACGCAAGATAACAATGCAGACCTGGACGGTATCTCCAGGTGCAGTAGAGTGGTAATCTGGGAACCTCCTGTCTCAGAATACTGCTACCTTCACCCTGCCATAAGAATGCAGCTGGTTGACAGGTGGCTTCAAGGCATGCTTCCCTGTGAGAGCTAAGGACAGGGCACAACCCTCCCGCATCCTGCTTGACTGTAGAAGGAGCTGCTAACGTCCTCATGTTAGTGGCAGGGAAAGGTTGTGAGAAAAGCATGTGGAATCGTTGTGCCTGAACCCACGTGTATCTGAGTTGAATACAGCGATTTCCAAAGTCCTTCTTCATCAGAGTGTAGCTAGGTTCCCACTCGCATGTCCGAGTGGGTAGCAGACATCTGCCTCCCATGCATACCCACTTCTGAGAGTTGAGCTTATGGCCTGTAACCCTACCTCCTGCCTGCAGCTACCTTTCGCTTACAAAAGGCCTAGGCTCGATGCTTCACCGAAGTGTTGGGAGAGGTAACTGGAATCTCCCGGCACACAAGACTAGTGCCTCCAAGCTCAATCCAGCGATTTCCCAGTAATTCATGGGGTAGACTGGTGCTACATACTAAGTTCCATATGTGAGAAGGTTGCTGAACGCCTTGTCCAAAATCATCTTACTGCTGAGAGTTGAGCTCACCCTCAGTCCCTCACAGTTCCACACTGCCTGCAGAGTGAGTTTCCCACGTCTTCACCAGAGACTTTTGCCAGAGGCCTCTGAGACGCAAGTTAACAATGCAGACCTGGACGGTATCTCCAGGTTCCGTAGAGTGGCAATCTGGGAACCTCCTTACTCAGAATACTGCTACCTTCACACTGTCATAAGAATGCAGCTAGTTGAGAGCTGTCTTCTAGGCATGCATCCCTGTGAGAGCTGAGGACAGGGCAGAACCCTCCCGCATCCTGCCTGACTGTAGACGTACCTGCTAACCTCCTTATGTTAGTGGCTGGGATAGGTTGTGGAAAAGCATGTGTAAGCATTGGGCCTGAACTCCCGTGTATCTGAGTTGAATACAGCGATTTCCAACATCCTTCTTCAATAGGAGTGTAGCTAGGTTCCAACTCCCATGTCCGAGTGGGTAGCAGACATCTGCCTCCCATGCATACACACTTCTGAGAGTTGAGCTCATGGCCTGTAACCCTACATCGTGCCTGCCGCTACCTTACGCTTCCAAAAGGCCTAGGCTCGCTGCTTGACGCAAGTGTTGGGAGAGGTAACTGGAATCTCCCGGCACACAAGACTAGTGCCTCCAAGCTCAATCAAGCGATTTCCTAGTAATTCCTGGGGTAGACTGGTGCTACATACTAAGTTCATATGTGAGAAGGTAGCTGAACGCCTTGTCCGAAATCATCTTACTTCTGAGAGTTGAGCTCACACTCAGTCCCTCACAGTTCCACACTGCCTGCAGAGTGAGTTTCCCACGTCTTCACCAGAGACTTTTGCCAGAGGCTTCTGAGACGCAAGTTAACAATGCAGACCTGGAGGGTATCTCCAGGTGCAGTAGAGTGGTAATCTGGGAACCTCCTGTCTCAGAATATTGCTACCTTCACCCTGCCATAAGAATGCAGCTAGTTGACAGCTGGCTTCAAGGCATGCTTCCCTGTGAGAGCTAAGGACAGGGCACAACCCTCCCGCATCCTGCTTGACTGTAGAAGGAGCTGCTAACGTCCTCATTTTAGTGGCAGGGAAAGGTTGTGAGAAAAGCATGTGGAATCGTTGTGCCTGAACCCACGTGTATCTGAGTTGAATACAGCGATTTCCAAAGTCCTTCTTCATCAGAGTGTAGCTAGGTTCCCACTCGCATGTCCGAGTGGGTAGCAGACATCTGCCTCCCATGCATACCCACTTCTGAGAGTTGAGCTTATGGCCTGTAACCCTACCTCCTGCCTGCAGCTACCTTTCGCTTCCAAAAGGCCTAGGCTCGCTACTTCACCGAAGTGTTGGGAGAGGTAACTGGAATCTGCCGGCACACAAGACTAGTGCCTCCAAGCTCAATCCAGCGATTTCCCAGTAATTCCTGGGGTAGACTTGTGCTACATACTAAGTTCCATATGTGAGAATGTAGCTGAACGCCTTGTCCAAAATCATCTTACTTCTGAGAGTTGAGCTCACCCTCAGTCCCTCACAGTTCCACACTGCCTGCAGAGTGAGTTTCGCACGTCTTCACCAGAGACGTTTGCCAGAGGCTATGAGACGCAAGTTAATAATGCAGACCTGGAGGGTATCTCCAGGTGCAGTAGAGTGGTAATCTGGGAACCTCCTGTCTCAGAATACTGCTACTTTCACCCTGGCATAAGAATGCAGCTAGTTGACAGCTGGCTTCAAGGCATGCTTCCCTGTGAGAGCTAAGGACAGGGCACAACCCTCCCGCATCCTGCTTGACTGTAGAAGGAGCTGCTAACGTCCTCATTTTAGTGGCAGGGAAAGGTTGTGAGAAAAGCATGTGGAATCGTTGTGCCTGAACCCACGTGTATCTGAGTTGAATACAGCGATTTCCAAAGTCCTTCTTCATCAGAGTGTAGCTAGGTTCCCACTCGCATGTCCGAGTGGGTAGCAGACATCTGCCTCCCATGCATACCCACTTCTGAGAGTTGAGCTTATGGCCTGTAACCCTACCTCCTGCCTGCAGCTACCTTTCGCTTCCAAAAGGCCTAGGCTCGCTACTTCACCGAAGTGTTGGGAGAGGTAACTGGAATCTGCCGGCACACAAGACTAGTGCCTCCAAGCTCAATCCAGCGATTTCCCAGTAATTCCTGGGGTAGACTGGTGCTACATACTAAGTTCCATATGTGAGAAGGTAGCTGAACGCCTTGTCCAAAATCATCTTACTGCCTAGAGGTGAGCTCACCCTCAGTCCCTCACAGTTCCACACTGCCTGCAGAGTGAGTTTCGCACGTCTTCACCAGAGACTTTTGCCAGAGGCCTCTGAGACGCAAGTTAACAATGCAGACCTGGACGGTATCTCCAGGTGCCGGAGAGTGGTAATCTGGGTACCTCCTTACTCAGAATACTGCTACCTTCACACTGTCATAAGAATGCAGCTAGTTGAGAGCTGGCTTCTAGGCATGCTTCCTTGTGAAAGCTGAGGACAGGGCAGAACCCTCCCGCATCCTGCCTGACTGTAGACGTACCTGCTAACCTCCTTATGTTAGTGGCTGGGATAGGTTGTGGGAAAAGCATGTGTAAGCATTGGGCCTGAACTCCCGTGTATCTGAGTTGAATACAGCGATTTCCAACATCCTTCTTCAATAGGAGTGTAGCTAGGTTCCAACTCCCATGTCCGAGTGGGTAGCAGACATCTGCCTCACATGCATACACACTTCTGAGAGTTGAGCTCATGGCCTGTAACCCTACATCGTGCCTGTCGCTACCTTTCGCTTCCAAAAGGCCTAGGCTCGCTGCTTGACGCAAGTGTTGGGAGAGGTAACTGGAATCTCCCGGCACACAAGACGAGTGCCTCCAAGCTCAATCAAGCGATTTCCTAGTAATTCCTGGGTAGACTGTTGCTACATACTAAGTTCCATACGTGAGTAGGTAGTTGAACGCCTTGACCAAAAACATCTTACTTCTGAGAGTTGAGCTCACCCACAGTCCCTCACAGTTCCACACTGCCTGCAGAATGAGTTTCGCACGTCTTCACCAGAGACGTTTGCCAGAGGCTTCTGAGACGCAAGTAAACAATGCAGACCTGGAGGGTATCTCCAGGTGCAGTAGAGTGGTAATCTGGGAACCTCCTGTCTCAGAATACTGCTACCTTCACCCTGCCATAAGAATGCAGCTGGTTGACAGGTGGCTTCTAGGCATGCTTCCCTGTGAGAGCTAAGGACAGGGCACAACCCTCCCGCATCCTGCTTGACTGTAGAAGGAGCTGCTAACGTCCTCATGTTAGTGGCAGGGAAAGGTTGTGAGAAAAGCATGTGGAATCGTTGTGCCTGAACCCACGTGTATCTGAGTTGAATACAGCGATTTCCAAAGTCCTTCTTCAATAGGAGTGTAGCTAGGTTCCCACTCGCATGTCCGAGTGGGTAGCAGACATCTGCCTCCCATGCATACCCACTTCTGAGAGTTGAGCTTATGGCCTGTAACCCTACCTCCTGCCTGCAGCTACCTTTCGCTTCCAAAAGGCCTAGGCTCGCTGCTTCACCAAAGTGTTGGGAGAGGTAACTGGAATCTCCCGGCACACAAGACTAGTGCCTCCAAGCTCAATCCAGCGATTTCCCAGTAATTCCTGGGGTAGACTGGTGCTACATTCTAAGTTCCATATGTGAGAAGGTAGCTGAACGCCTTGTCCAAAATCATCTTACTGCTGAGAGTTGAGCTCACCCTCAGTCCCTCACAGTTCCACACTGCCTGCAGAGTGAGTTTCCCACATCTTCACCAGAGACTTTTGCCAGAGGCCTCTGAGACGCAAGTTAACAATGCAGACCTGGAGGGTATCTCCAGGTGCAGTAGAGTGGTAATCTGGGAAACTCCTGTCTCAGAATACTGCTACCTTCACCCTGCCATAAGAATGCAGCTAGTTGACAGCTGGCTTCAAGGCATGCTTCCCTGTGAGAGCTAAGGACAGGGCACAACCCTCCCGCATCCTGCTTGACTGTAGAAGGAGCTGCTAACGTCCTCATGTTAGTGGCAGGGAAAGGTTGTGAGAAAAGCATGTGGAATCGTAGTGCCGGAACCCACGTGTATCTGAGTTGAATACAGCGATTTCCAAAGTCCTTCTTCATCAGAGTGTAGCTAGGTTCCCACTCGCATGTCCGAGTTGGTAGCAGACATCTGCCTCCCATGCATACCCACTTCTGAGAGTTGAGCTTATGGCCTGTAACCCTACATCCTGCCTGCAGCTACCTTTCGCTTACAAAAGGCCTAGGCTCGCTGCTTCACCGAAGTGTTGGGAGAGGTAACTGGAATCTGCCGGCACACAAGACTAGTGCCTCCAAGCTCAATCCAGCGATTTCCCAGTAATTCCTGGGGTAGACTGGTGCTACATACTAAGTTCCATATGTGAGAAGGTAGCTGAACGCCTTGTCCAAAATCATCTTACTGCCTAGAGGTGAGCTCACCCTCAGTCCCTCACAGTTCCACACTGCCTGCAGAGTGAGTTTCGCACGTCTTCACCAGAGACTTTTGCCAGAGGCCTCTGAGACGCAAGTTAACAATGCAGACCTGGACGGTATCTCCAGGTGCCGGAGAGTGGTAATCTGGGTACCTCCTTACTCAGAATACTGCTACCTTCACACTGTCATAAGAATGCAGCTAGTTGAGAGCTGGCTTCTAGGCATGCTTCCTTGTGAGAGCTGAGGACAGGGCAGAACCCTCCCGCATCCTGCCTGACTGTAGACGTACCTGCTAACCTCCTTATGTTAGTGGCTGGGATAGGTTGTGGGAAAAGCATGTGTAAGCATTGGGCCTGAACTCCCGTGTATCTGAGTTGAATACAGCGATTTCCAACATCCTTCTTCAATAGGAGTGTAGCTAGGTTCCAACTCCCATGTCCGAGTGGGTAGCAGACATCTGCCTCACATGCATACACACTTCTGAGAGTTGAGCTCATGGCCTGTAACCCTACATCGTGCCTGCCGCTACCTTTCGCTTCCAAAAGGCCTAGGCTCGCTGCTTGACGCAAGTGTTGGGAGAGGTAACTGGAATCTCCCGGCACACAAGACGAGTGCCTCCAAGCTCAATCAAGCGATTTCCTAGTAATTCCTGGGTAGACTGTTGCTACATACTAAGTTCCATACGTGAGTAGGTAGTTGAACGCCTTGACCAAAAACATCTTACTTCTGAGAGTTGAGCTCACCCACAGTCCCTCACAGTTCCACACTGCCTGCAGAGTGAGTTTCGCACGTCTTCACCAGAGACGTTTGCCAGAGGCTTCTGAGACGCAAGTAAACAATGCAGACCTGGAGGGTATCTCCAGGTGCAGTAGAGTGGTAATCTGGGAACCTCCTGTCTCAGAATACTGCTACCTTCACCCTGCCATAAGAATGCAGCTGGTTGACAGGTGGCTTCAAGGCATGCTTCCCTGTGAGAGCTAAGGACAGGGCACAACCCTCCCGCATCCTGCTTGACTGTAGAAGGAGCTGCTAACGTCCTCATGTTAGTGGCAGGGAAAGGTTGTGAGAAAAGCATGTGGAATCGTTGTGCCTGAACCCACGTGTATCTGAGTTGAATACAGCGATTTCCAAAGTCCTTCTTCATCAGAGTGTAGCTAGGTTCCCACTTGCATGTCCGAGTGGGTAGCAGACATCTGCCTCCATACATACCCACTTCTGAGAGTTGAGCTTATGGCCTGTAACCCTACCTCCTGCCTGCAGCTACCTTTCGCTTCCAAAAGGCCTAGGCTCGCTGCTTCACCGAAGTGTTGGGAGAGGTAACTGGAATCTGCCGGCACACAAGACTAGTGCCTCCAAGCTCAATCCAGCGTTTTCCCAGTAATTCCTGGGGTAGACTGGTGCTACATACTAAGTTCCATATGTGAGAAGGTAGCTGAACGCCTTGTCCAAAATCATCTTACTGCTGAGAGTTGAGCTCACCCTCAGTCCCTCACAGTTCCACACTGCCTGCAGAGTGAGTTTCCCACGTCTTCACCAGAGACTTTTGCCAGAGGCCTCTGAGACGCAAGTTAACAATGCAGACCTGGACGGTATCTCCAGGTGCCGGAGAGTGGTAATCTGGGAACCTCCTTACTCAGAATACTGTTACCTTCACACTGTCATAAGAATGCAGCTAGTTGAGAGCTGGCTTCTAGGCATGCTTCCCTGTGAGAGCTGAGGACAGGGCAGAACCCTCCCGCATCCCGCCTGACTGTAGACGTACCTGCTAACCTCCTTATGTTAGTGGCTGGGATAGGTTGTGGGAAAAGCATGTGTAAGCATTGGGCCTGAACTCCCGTGTATCTGAGTTGAATACAGCGATTTCCAACATCCTTCTTCAATAGGAGTGTAGCTAGGTTCCAACTCCCATGTCCGAGTGGGTAGCAGACATCTGCCTCCCATGCATACACACTTCTGAGAGTTGAGCTCATGGCCTGTAACCCTACATCGTGCCTGCTGCTACCTTTCGCTTCCAAAAGGCCTAGGCTCGCTGCTTGACGCAAGTGTTGGGAGAGGTAACTGGAATCTCCCGGCACACAAGACGAGTGCCTCCAAGCTCAATCAAGCGATTTCCTAGTAATTCCTGGGGTAGACTGGTGCTACATACTAAGTTCCATATGTGAGAAGGTAGCTGAACGCCTTGTCCAAAATCATTTTACTTCTGAGAGTTGAGCTCACCCTCAGTCCCTCACAGTTCCACACTGCCTGCAGAGTGAGTTTCCCACGTCTTCACCAGAGACTTTTGCCAGAGGCTTCTGAGACGCAAGTTAACAATGCAGACCTGGAGGGTATCTCCAGGTGCAGTAGAGTGGTAATCTGGGAACCTCCTGTCTCAGAATACTGCTACCTTCACCCTGCCATAAGAATGCAGCTAGTTGACAGCTGACTTCAAGGCATGCTTCCCTGTGAGAGCTAAGGACAGGGCACAACCCTCCCGCATCCTGCTTGACTGTAGAAGGAGCTGCTAACGTCCTCATGTTAGTGGCAGGGAAAGGTTGTGAGAAAAGCATGTGGAATCGTTGTGCCTGAACCCACGTGTATCTGAGTTGAATACAGCGATTTCCAAAGTCCTTCTTCATCAGAGTGTAGCTAGGTTCCCACTCGCATGTCCGAGTGGGTAGCAGACATCTGCCTCCCATGCATACCCACTTCTGAGAGTTGAGCTTATGGCCTGTAACCTTACCTCCTGCCTGCAGCTACCTTTCGCTTCCAAAAGGCCTAGGCTCGCTGCTTCACCGAAGTGTTGGGAGAGGTAACTGGAATCTGCCGGCACACAAGACTAGTACCTCCAAGCTCAATCCAGCGATTTCCCAGTAATTCCTGGGGTAGACTGGTGCTACATACTAAGTTCCATATGTGAGAAGGTAGCTGAACGCCTTGTCCAAAATCATCTTACTTCTGAGAGTTGAGCTCATCCTCAGTCCCTCACAGTTCCACACTGCCTGCAGAGTGAGTTTCGCACGTCTTCATCAGAGACGTTTGCCAGAGGCTATGAGACGCAAGATAACAATGCAGACCTGGACGGTATCTCCAGGTGCAGTAGAGTGGTAATCTGGGAACCTCCTGTCTCAGAATACTGCTACCTTCACCCTGCCATAAGAATGCAGCTGGTTGACAGGTGGCTTCAAGGCATGCTTCCCTGTGAGAGCTAAGGACAGGGCACAACCCTCCCGCATCCTGCTTGACTGTAGAAGGAGCTGCTAACGTCCTCATGTTAGTGGCAGGGAAAGGTTGTGAGAAAAGCATGTGGAATCGTTGTGCCTGAACCCACGTGTATCTGAGTTGAATACAGCGATTTCCAAAGTCCTTCTTCATCAGAGTGTAGCTAGGTTCCCACTCGCATGTCCGAGTGGGTAGCAGACATCTGCCTCCCATGCATACCCACTTCTGAGAGTTGAGCTTATGGCCTGTAACCCTACCTCCTGCCTGCAGCTACCTTTCGCTTACAAAAGGCCTAGGCTCGCTGCTTCACCGAAGTGTTGGGAGAGGTAACTGGAATCTCCCGGCACACAAGACTAGTGCCTCCAAGCTCAATCCAGCGATTTCCCAGTAATTCATGGGGTAGACTGGTGCTACATACTAAGTTCCATATGTGAGAAGGTTGCTGAACGCCTTGTCCAAAATCATCTTACTGCTGAGAGTTGAGCTCACCCTCAGTCCCTCACAGTTCCACACTGCCTGCAGAGTGAGTTTCCCACGTCTTCACCAGAGACTTTTGCCAGAGGCCTCTGAGACGCAAGTTAACAATGCAGACCTGGACGGTATCTCCAGGTGCCGTAGAGTGGCAATCTGGGAACCTCCTTACTCAGAATACTGCTACCTTCACACTGTCATAAGAATGCAGCTAGTTGAGAGCTGTCTTCTAGGCATGCATCCCTGTGAGAGCTGAGGACAGGGCAGAACCCTCCCGCATCCTGCCTGACTGTAGACGTACCTGCTAACCTCCTTATGTTAGTGGCTGGGATAGGTTGTGGAAAAGCATGTGTAAGCATTGGGCCTGAACTCCCGTGTATCTGAGTTGAATACAGCGATTTCCAACATCCTTCTTCAATAGGAGTGTAGCTAGGTTCCAACTCCCATGTCCGAGTGGGTAGCAGACATCTGCCTCCCATGCATACACACTTCTGAGAGTTGAGCTCATGGCCTGTAACCCTACATCGTGCCTGCCGCTACCTTACGCTTCCAAAAGGCCTAGGCTCGCTGCTTGACGCAAGTGTTGGGAGAGGTAACTGGAATCTCCCGGCACACAAGACGAGTGCCTCCAAGCTCAATCAAGCGATTTCCTAGTAATTCCTGGGGTAGACTGGTGCTACATACTAAGTTCCATATGTGAGAAGGTAGCTGAACGCCTTGTCCAAAATCATCTTCCTGCTGACAGTTGAGCTAACCCTCAGTCCCTCACAGTTCCACACTGCCTGCAGAGTGAGTTTCCCACGTCTTCACCAGAGACTTTTGCCAGAGGCCTCTGAGACGCAAGTTAACAATGCAGACCTGGAGGGTATCTCCAGGTGCAGTAGAGTGGTAATCTGGGAACCTCCTGTCTCAGAATATTGCTACCTTCACCCTGCCATAAGAATGCAGCTAGTTGACAGCTGGCTTCAAGGCATGCTTCCCTGTGAGAGCTAAGGACAGGGCACAACCCTCCCGCATCCTGCTTGACTGTAGAAGGAGCTGCTAACGTCCTCATTTTAGTGGCAGGGAAAGGTTGTGAGAAAAGCATGTGGAATCGTTGTGCCTGAACCCACGTGTATCTGAGTTGAATACAGCGATTTCCAAAGTCCTTCTTCATCAGAGTGTAGCTAGGTTCCCACTCGCATGTCCGAGTGGGTAGCAGACATCTGCCTCCCATGCATACCCACTTCTGAGAGTTGAGCTTATGGCCTGTAACCCTACCTCCTGCCTGCAGCTACCTTTCGCTTCCAAAAGGCCTAGGCTCGCTACTTCACCGAAGTGTTGGGAGAGGTAACTGGAATCTGCCGGCACACAAGACTAGTGCCTCCAAGCTCAATCCAGCGATTTCCCAGTAATTCCTGGGGTAGACTTGTGCTACATACTAAGTTCCAGATGTGAGAATGTAGCTGAACGCCTTGTCCAAAATCATCTTACTTCTGAGAGTTGAGCTCACCCTCAGTCCCTCACAGTTCCACACTGCCTGCAGAGTGAGTTTCGCACGTCTTCACCAGAGACGTTTGCCAGAGGCTATGAGACGCAAGTTAACAATGCAGACCTGGAGGGTATCTCCAGGTGCAGTAGAGTGGTAATCTGGGAACCTCCTGTCTCAGAATACTGCTACTTTCACCCTGGCATAAGAATGCAGCTAGTTGACAGCTGGCTTCAAGGCATGCTTCCCTGTGAGAGCTAAGGACAGGGCACAACCCTCCCGCATCCTGCTTGACTGTAGAAGGAGCTGCTAACGTCCTCATGTTAGTGGCAGGGAAAGGTTGTGAGAAAAGCATGTGGAATCGTTGTGCCTGAACCCACGTGTATCTGAGTTGAAAACAGCGATTTCCAAAGTCCTTCTTCATCAGAGTGTAGCTAGGTTCCCACTCGCATGTCCGAGTGGGTAGCAGACATCTGCCTCCCATGCATACCCACTTCTGAGAGTTGAGCTTATGGCCTGTAACCCTACCTCCTGCCTGCAGCTACCTTTCGCTTCCAAAAGGCCTAGGCTCGCTGCTTCACCGAAGTGTTGGGAGAGGTAACTGGAATCTCCCGGCACACAAGACGAGTGCCTCCAAGCTCAATCCAGCGATTTCCCAGTAATTCCTGGGGTAGACTGTTGCTACATACTAAGTTCCATATGTGAGAAGGTAGCTGAACGCCTTGTCCAAAATCATCTTACTTCTGAGAGTTGAGCTCATCCTCAGTCCCTCACAGTTCCACACTGCCTGCAGAGTGAGTTTCGCACGGCTTCACCAGAGACGTTTGCCAGAGGCTATGAGACGCAAGTTAACAATGCAGACCTGGAGGGTATCTCCAGGTGCAGTAGAGTGGTAATCTGGGAACCTCCTGTCTCAGAATACTGCTACCTTCACCCTGCCATAAGAATGCAGCTAGTTGACAGGTGGCTTCAAGGCATGCTTCCCTGTGAGAGCTAAGGACAGGGCAGAACCCTCCCGCATCCTGCTTGACTGTAGAAGGAGCTGCTAACGTCCTCATGTTAGTGGCAGGGAAAGGTTGTGAGAAAAGCATGTGGAATCGTTGTGCCTGAACCCACGTGTATCTGAGTTGAATACAGCGATTTCCAAAGTCCTTCTTCATCAGAGTGTAGCTAGGTTCCCACTCGCATGTCCGAGTGGGTAGCAGACATCTGCCTCCCATGCATACCGACTTCTGAGAGTTGAGCTTATGGCCTGTAACCCTACCTCCTGCCTGCAGCTACCTTTCGCTTCCAAAAGGCCTAGGCTCGCTGCTTCACCGAAGTGTTGGGAGAGGTAACTGGAATCTGCCGGCACACAAGACTAGTGCCTCCAAGCTCAATCCAGCGATTTCCCAGTAATTCCTGGGGTAGACTGGTGCTACATACTAAATTCCATATGGGAGAAGGTAGCTGAACGCCTTGTCCAAAATCATCTTCCTGCTGAGAGGTGAGCTCACCATCAGTCCCTCACAGTTCCACACTGCCTGCAGAGTGAGTTTCGCACGTCTTCACCAGAGACTTTTGCCAGAGGCCTCTGAGACGCAAGTTAACAATGCAGACCTGGACGTATCTCCAGGTGCCGGAGAGTGGCAATCTGGGAACCTCCTTACTCAGAATACTGCTACCTTCACACTGTCATAAGAATGCAGCTAGTTGAGAGCTGGCTTCTAGGCATGCTTCCCTGTGAGAGTTGAGGACAGGGCAGTACCCTCCCGCATCCTGCCTGACTGTAGACGTACCTGCTAACCTCCTTATGTTAGTGGCTGGGATAGGTTGTGGGAAAAGCATGTGTAAGCATTGGGCCTGAACTCCCGTGTATCTGAGTTGAATACAGCGATTTCCAACATCCTTCTTCAATAGGAGTGTAGCTAGGTTCCAACTCCCATGTCCGAGTGGGTAGCAGACATCTGCCTCCCATGCATACACACTTCTGAGAGTTGAGCTCATGGCCTGTAACCCTACATCGTGCCTGCTGCTACCTTTCGCTTCCAAAAGGCCTAGGCTCGCTGCTTGACGCAAGTGTTGGGAGAGGTAACTGGAATCTCCCGGCACACAAGACGAGTGCCTCCAAGCTCAATCAAGCGATTTCCTAGTAATTCCTGGGGTAGACTGGTGCTACATACTAAGTTCCATATGTGAGAAGGTAGCTGAACGCCTTGTCCAAAATCATTTTACTTCTGAGAGTTGAGCTCACCCTCAGTCCCTCACAGTTCCACACTGCCTGCAGAGTGAGTTTCCCACGTCTTCACCAGAGACTTTTGCCAGAGGCTTCTGAGACGCAAGTTAACAATGCAGACCTGGAGGGTATCTCCAGGTGCAGTAGAGTGGTAATCTGGGAACCTCCTGTCTCAGAATACTGCTACCTTCACCCTGCCATAAGAATGCAGCTAGTTGACAGCTGACTTCAAGGCATGCTTCCCTGTGAGAGCTAAGGACAGGGCACAACCCTCCCGCATCCTGCTTGACTGTAGAAGGAGCTGCTAACGTCCTCATGTTAGTGGCAGGGAAAGGTTGTGAGAAAAGCATGTGGAATCGTTGTGCCTGAACCCACGTGTATCTGAGTTGAATACAGCGATTTCCAAAGTCCTTCTTCATCAGAGTGTAGCTAGGTTCCCACTCGCATGTCCGAGTGGGTAGCAGACATCTGCCTCCCATGCATACCCACTTCTGAGAGTTGAGCTTATGGCCTGTAACCTTACCTCCTGCCTGCAGCTACCTTTCGCTTCCAAAAGGCCTAGGCTCGCTGCTTCACCGAAGTGTTGGGAGAGGTAACTGGAATCTGCCGGCACACAAGACTAGTACCTCCAAGCTCAATCCAGCGATTTCCCAGTAATTCCTGGGGTAGACTGGTGCTACATACTAAGTTCCATATGTGAGAAGGTAGCTGAACGCCTTGTCCAAAATCATCTTACTTCTGAGAGTTGAGCTCATCCTCAGTCCCTCACAGTTCCACACTGCCTGCAGAGTGAGTTTCGCACGTCTTCATCAGAGACGTTTGCCAGAGGCTATGAGACGCAAGATAACAATGCAGACCTGGACGGTATCTCCAGGTGCAGTAGAGTGGTAATCTGGGAACCTCCTGTCTCAGAATACTGCTACCTTCACCCTGCCATAAGAATGCAGCTGGTTGACAGGTGGCTTCAAGGCATGCTTCCCTGTGAGAGCTAAGGACAGGGCACAACCCTCCCGCATCCTGCTTGACTGTAGAAGGAGCTGCTAACGTCCTCATGTTAGTGGCAGGGAAAGGTTGTGAGAAAAGCATGTGGAATCGTTGTGCCTGAACCCACGTGTATCTGAGTTGAATACAGCGATTTCCAAAGTCCTTCTTCATCAGAGTGTAGCTAGGTTCCCACTCGCATGTCCGAGTGGGTAGCAGACATCTGCCTCCCATGCATACCCACTTCTGAGAGTTGAGCTTATGGCCTGTAACCCTACCTCCTGCCTGCAGCTACCTTTCGCTTACAAAAGGCCTAGGCTCGCTGCTTCACCGAAGTGTTGGGAGAGGTAACTGGAATCTCCCGGCACACAAGACTAGTGCCTCCAAGCTCAATCCAGCGATTTCCCAGTAATTCATGGGGTAGACTGGTGCTACATACTAAGTTCCATATGTGAGAAGGTTGCTGAACGCCTTGTCCAAAATCATCTTACTGCTGAGAGTTGAGCTCACCCTCAGTCCCTCACAGTTCCACACTGCCTGCAGAGTGAGTTTCCCACGTCTTCACCAGAGACTTTTGCCAGAGGCCTCTGAGACGCAAGTTAACAATGCAGACCTGGACGGTATCTCCAGGTGCCGTAGAGTGGCAATCTGGGAACCTCCTTACTCAGAATACTGCTACCTTCACACTGTCATAAGAATGCAGCTAGTTGAGAGCTGTCTTCTAGGCATGCATCCCTGTGAGAGCTGAGGACAGGGCAGAACCCTCCCGCATCCTGCCTGACTGTAGACGTACCTGCTAACCTCCTTATGTTAGTGGCTGGGATAGGTTGTGGAAAAGCATGTGTAAGCATTGGGCCTGAACTCCCGTGTATCTGAGTTGAATACAGCGATTTCCAACATCCTTCTTCAATAGGAGTGTAGCTAGGTTCCAACTCCCATGTCCGAGTGGGTAGCAGACATCTGCCTCCCATGCATACACACTTCTGAGAGTTGAGCTCATGGCCTGTAACCCTACATCGTGCCTGCCGCTACCTTACGCTTCCAAAAGGCCTAGGCTCGCTGCTTGACGCAAGTGTTGGGAGAGGTAACTGGAATCTCCCGGCACACAAGACGAGTGCCTCCAAGCTCAATCAAGCGATTTCCTAGTAATTCCTGGGGTAGACTGGTGCTACATACTAAGTTCCATATGTGAGAAGGTAGCTGAACGCCTTGTCCAAAATCATCTTCCTGCTGACAGTTGAGCTAACCCTCAGTCCCTCACAGTTCCACACTGCCTGCAGAGTGAGTTTCCCACGTCTTCACCAGAGACTTTTGCCAGAGGCCTCTGAGACGCAAGTTAACAATGCAGACCTGGAGGGTATCTCCAGGTGCAGTAGAGTGGTAATCTGGGAACCTCCTGTCTCAGAATATTGCTACCTTCACCCTGCCATAAGAATGCAGCTAGTTGACAGCTGGCTTCAAGGCATGCTTCCCTGTGAGAGCTAAGGACAGGGCACAACCCTCCCGCATCCTGCTTGACTGTAGAAGGAGCTGCTAACGTCCTCATTTTAGTGGCAGGGAAAGGTTGTGAGAAAAGCATGTGGAATCGTTGTGCCTGAACCCACGTGTATCTGAGTTGAATACAGCGATTTCCAAAGTCCTTCTTCATCAGAGTGTAGCTAGGTTCCCACTCGCATGTCCGAGTGGGTAGCAGACATCTGCCTCCCATGCATACCCACTTCTGAGAGTTGAGCTTATGGCCTGTAACCCTACCTCCTGCCTGCAGCTACCTTTCGCTTCCAAAAGGCCTAGGCTCGCTACTTCACCGAAGTGTTGGGAGAGGTAACTGGAATCTGCCGGCACACAAGACTAGTGCCTCCAAGCTCAATCCAGCGATTTCCCAGTAATTCCTGGGGTAGACTTGTGCTACATACTAAGTTCCAGATGTGAGAATGTAGCTGAACGCCTTGTCCAAAATCATCTTACTTCTGAGAGTTGAGCTCACCCTCAGTCCCTCACAGTTCCACACTGCCTGCAGAGTGAGTTTCGCACGTCTTCACCAGAGACGTTTGCCAGAGGCTATGAGACGCAAGTTAACAATGCAGACCTGGAGGGTATCTCCAGGTGCAGTAGAGTGGTAATCTGGGAACCTCCTGTCTCAGAATACTGCTACTTTCACCCTGGCATAAGAATGCAGCTAGTTGACAGCTGGCTTCAAGGCATGCTTCCCTGTGAGAGCTAAGGACAGGGCACAACCCTCCCGCATCCTGCTTGACTGTAGAAGGAGCTGCTAACGTCCTCATGTTAGTGGCAGGGAAAGGTTGTGAGAAAAGCATGTGGAATCGTTGTGCCTGAACCCACGTGTATCTGAGTTGAAAACAGCGATTTCCAAAGTCCTTCTTCATCAGAGTGTAGCTAGGTTCCCACTCGCATGTCCGAGTGGGTAGCAGACATCTGCCTCCCATGCATACCCACTTCTGAGAGTTGAGCTTATGGCCTGTAACCCTACCTCCTGCCTGCAGCTACCTTTCGCTTCCAAAAGGCCTAGGCTCGCTGCTTCACCGAAGTGTTGGGAGAGGTAACTGGAATCTCCCGGCACACAAGACGAGTGCCTCCAAGCTCAATCCAGCGATTTCCCAGTAATTCCTGGGGTAGACTGTTGCTACATACTAAGTTCCATATGTGAGAAGGTAGCTGAACGCCTTGTCCAAAATCATCTTACTTCTGAGAGTTGAGCTCATCCTCAGTCCCTCACAGTTCCACACTGCCTGCAGAGTGAGTTTCGCACGGCTTCACCAGAGACGTTTGCCAGAGGCTATGAGACGCAAGTTAACAATGCAGACCTGGAGGGTATCTCCAGGTGCAGTAGAGTGGTAATCTGGGAACCTCCTGTCTCAGAATACTGCTACCTTCACCCTGCCATAAGAATGCAGCTAGTTGACAGGTGGCTTCAAGGCATGCTTCCCTGTGAGAGCTAAGGACAGGGCAGAACCCTCCCGCATCCTGCTTGACTGTAGAAGGAGCTGCTAACGTCCTCATGTTAGTGGCAGGGAAAGGTTGTGAGAAAAGCATGTGGAATCGTTGTGCCTGAACCCACGTGTATCTGAGTTGAATACAGCGATTTCCAAAGTCCTTCTTCATCAGAGTGTAGCTAGGTTCCCACTCGCATGTCCGAGTGGGTAGCAGACATCTGCCTCCCATGCATACCGACTTCTGAGAGTTGAGCTTATGGCCTGTAACCCTACCTCCTGCCTGCAGCTACCTTTCGCTTCCAAAAGGCCTAGGCTCGCTGCTTCACCGAAGTGTTGGGAGAGGTAACTGGAATCTGCCGGCACACAAGACTAGTGCCTCCAAGCTCAATCCAGCGATTTCCCAGTAATTCCTGGGGTAGACTGGTGCTACATACTAAATTCCATATGGGAGAAGGTAGCTGAACGCCTTGTCCAAAATCATCTTCCTGCTGAGAGGTGAGCTCACCATCAGTCCCTCACAGTTCCACACTGCCTGCAGAGTGAGTTTCGCACGTCTTCACCAGAGACTTTTGCCAGAGGCCTCTGAGACGCAAGTTAACAATGCAGACCTGGACGTATCTCCAGGTGCCGGAGAGTGGCAATCTGGGAACCTCCTTACTCAGAATACTGCTACCTTCACACTGTCATAAGAATGCAGCTAGTTGAGAGCTGGCTTCTAGGCATGCTTCCCTGTGAGAGTTGAGGACAGGGCAGTACCCTCCCGCATCCTGCCTGACTGTAGACGTACCTGCTAACCTCCTTATGTTAGTGGCTGGGATAGGTTGTGGGAAAAGCATGTGTAAGCATTGGGCCTGAACTCCCGTGTATCTGAGTTGAATACAGCGATTTCCAACATCCTTCTTCAATAGGAGTGTAGCTAGGTTCCAACTCCCATGTCCGAGTGGGTAGCAGACATCTGCCTCCCATGCATACACACTTCTGAGAGTTGAGCTCATGGCCTGTAACCCTACATCGTGCCTGCTGCTACCTTTCGCTTCCAAAAGGCCTAGGCTCGCTGCTTGACGCAAGTGTTGGGAGAGGTAACTGGAATCTCCCGGCACACAAGACGAGTGCCTCCAAGCTCAATCAAGCGATTTCCTAGTAATTCCTGGGGTAGACTGGTGCTACATACTAAGTTCCATATGTGAGAAGGTAGCTGAACGCCTTGTCCAAAATCATTTTACTTCTGAGAGTTGAGCTCACCCTCAGTCCCTCACAGTTCCACACTGCCTGCAGAGTGAGTTTCCCACGTCTTCACCAGAGACTTTTGCCAGAGGCTTCTGAGACGCAAGTTAACAATGCAGACCTGGAGGGTATCTCCAGGTGCAGTAGAGTGGTAATCTGGGAACCTCCTGTCTCAGAATACTGCTACCTTCACCCTGCCATAAGAATGCAGCTAGTTGACAGCTGACTTCAAGGCATGCTTCCCTGTGAGAGCTAAGGACAGGGCACAACCCTCCCGCATCCTGCTTGACTGTAGAAGGAGCTGCTAACGTCCTCATGTTAGTGGCAGGGAAAGGTTGTGAGAAAAGCATGTGGAATCGTTGTGCCTGAACCCACGTGTATCTGAGTTGAATACAGCGATTTCCAAAGTCCTTCTTCATCAGAGTGTAGCTAGGTTCCCACTCGCATGTCCGAGTGGGTAGCAGACATCTGCCTCCCATGCATACCCACTTCTGAGAGTTGAGCTTATGGCCTGTAACCTTACCTCCTGCCTGCAGCTACCTTTCGCTTCCAAAAGGCCTAGGCTCGCTGCTTCACCGAAGTGTTGGGAGAGGTAACTGGAATCTGCCGGCACACAAGACTAGTGCCTCCAAGCTCAATCCAGCGATTTCCCAGTAATTCCTGGGGTAGACTGGTGCTACATACTAAGTTCCATATGTGAGAAGGTAGCTGAACGCCTTGTCCAAAATCATCTTACTTCTGAGAGTTGAGCTCATCCTCAGTCCCTCACAGTTCCACACTGCCTGCAGAGTGAGTTTCGCACGTCTTCACCAGAGACGTTTGCCAGAGGCTATGAGACGCAAGATAACAATGCAGACCTGGACGGTATCTCCAGGTGCAGTAGAGTGGTAATCTGGGAACCTCCTGTCTCAGAATACTGCTACCTTCACCCTGCCATAAGAATGTAGCTGGTTGACAGGTGGCTTCAAGGCATGCTTCCCTGTGAGAGCTAAGGACAGGGCACAACCCTCCCGCATCCTGCTTGACTGTAGAAGGAGCTGCTAACGTCCTCATGTTAGTGGCAGGGAAAGGTTGTGAGAAAAGCATGTGGAATCGTTGTGCCTGAACCCACGTGTATCTGAGTTGAATACAGCGATTTCCAAAGTCCTTCTTCATCAGAGTGTAGCTAGGTTCCCACTCGCATGTCCGAGTGGGTAGCAGACATCTGCCTCCCATGCATACCCACTTCTGAGAGTTGAGCTTATGGCCTGTAACCCTACCTCCTGCCTGCAGCTACCTTTCGCTTACAAAAGGCCTAGGCTCGCTGCTTCACCGAAGTGTTGGGAGAGGTAACTGGAATCTCCCGGCACACAAGACTAGTGCCTCCAAGCTCAATCCAGC
This sequence comes from Canis lupus baileyi, assembly GCF_048164855.1. Taxonomy (NCBI): domain Eukaryota; kingdom Metazoa; phylum Chordata; class Mammalia; order Carnivora; family Canidae; genus Canis; species Canis lupus. The sequence goes on from NW_027326423.1 coordinate 104,677, forward strand.
GATTTCCCAGTAATTCATGGGGTAGACTGGTGCTACATACTAAGTTCCATATGTGAGAAGGTTGCTGAACGCCTTGTCCAAAATCATCTTACTGCTGAGAGTTGAGCTCACCCTCAGTCCCTCACAGTTCCACACTGCCTGCAGAGTGAGTTTCCCACGTCTTCACCAGAGACTTTTGCCAGAGGCCTCTGAGACGCAAGTTAACAATGCAGACCTGGACGGTATCTCCAGGTGCCGTAGAGTGGCAATCTGGGAACCTCCTTACTCAGAATACTGCTACCTTCACACTGTCATAAGAATGCAGCTAGTTGAGAGCTGTCTTCTAGGCATGCATCCCTGTGAGAGCTGAGGACAGGGCAGAACCCTCCCGCATCCTGCCTGACTGTAGACGTACCTGCTAACCTCCTTATGTTAGTGGCTGGGATAGGTTGTGGAAAAGCATGTGTAAGCATTGGGCCTGAACTCCCGTGTATCTGAGTTGAATACAGCGATTTCCAACATCCTTCTTCAATAGGAGTGTAGCTAGGTTCCAACTCCCATGTCCGAGTGGGTAGCAGACATCTGCCTCCCATGCATACACACTTCTGAGAGTTGAGCTCATGGCCTGTAACCCTACATCGTGCCTGCCGCTACCTTACGCTTCCAAAAGGCCTAGGCTCGCTGCTTGACGCAAGTGTTGGGAGAGGTAACTGGAATCTCCCGGCACACAAGACTAGTGCCTCCAAGCTCAATCAAGCGATTTCCTAGTAATTCCTGGGGTAGACTGGTGCTACATACTAAGTTCATATGTGAGAAGGTAGCTGAACGCCTTGTCCGAAATCATCTTACTTCTGAGAGTTGAGCTCACACTCAGTCCCTCACAGTTCCACACTGCCTGCAGAGTGAGTTTCCCACGTCTTCACCAGAGACTTTTGCCAGAGGCTTCTGAGACGCAAGTTAACAATGCAGACCTGGAGGGTATCTCCAGGTGCAGTAGAGTGGTAATCTGGGAACCTCCTGTCTCAGAATATTGCTACCTTCACCCTGCCATAAGAATGCAGCTAGTTGACAGCTGGCTTCAAGGCATGCTTCCCTGTGAGAGCTAAGGACAGGGCACAACCCTCCCGCATCCTGCTTGACTGTAGAAGGAGCTGCTAACGTCCTCATTTTAGTGGCAGGGAAAGGTTGTGAGAAAAGCATGTGGAATCGTTGTGCCTGAACCCACGTGTATCTGAGTTGAATACAGCGATTTCCAAAGTCCTTCTTCATCAGAGTGTAGCTAGGTTCCCACTCGCATGTCCGAGTGGGTAGCAGACATCTGCCTCCCATGCATACCCACTTCTGAGAGTTGAGCTTATGGCCTGTAACCCTACCTCCTGCCTGCAGCTACCTTTCGCTTCCAAAAGGCCTAGGCTCGCTACTTCACCGAAGTGTTGGGAGAGGTAACTGGAATCTGCCGGCACACAAGACTAGTGCCTCCAAGCTCAATCCAGCGATTTCCCAGTAATTCCTGGGGTAGACTTGTGCTACATACTAAGTTCCATATGTGAGAATGTAGCTGAACGCCTTGTCCAAAATCATCTTACTTCTGAGAGTTGAGCTCACCCTCAGTCCCTCACAGTTCCACACTGCCTGCAGAGTGAGTTTCGCACGTCTTCACCAGAGACGTTTGCCAGAGGCTATGAGACGCAAGTTAACAATGCAGACCTGGAGGGTATCTCCAGGTGCAGTAGAGTGGTAATCTGGGAACCTCCTGTCTCAGAATACTGCTACTTTCACCCTGGCATAAGAATGCAGCTAGTTGACAGCTGGCTTCAAGGCATGCTTCCCTGTGAGAGCTAAGGACAGGGCACAACCCTCCCGCATCCTGCTTGACTGTAGAAGGAGCTGCTAACGTCCTCATGTTAGTGGCAGGGAAAGGTTGTGAGAAAAGCATGTGGAATCGTTGTGCCTGAACCCACGTGTATCTGAGTTGAAAACAGCGATTTCCAAAGTCCTTCTTCATCAGAGTGTAGCTAGGTTCCCACTCGCATGTCCGAGTGGGTAGCAGACATCTGCCTCCCATGCATACCCACTTCTGAGAGTTGAGCTTATGGCCTGTAACCCTACCTCCTGCCTGCAGCTACCTTTCGCTTCCAAAAGGCCTAGGCTCGCTGCTTCACCGAAGTGTTGGGAGAGGTAACTGGAATCTCCCGGCACACAAGACGAGTGCCTCCAAGCTCAATCCAGCGATTTCCCAGTAATTCCTGGGGTAGACTGTTGCTACATACTAAGTTCCATATGTGAGAAGGTAGCTGAACGCCTTGTCCAAAATCATCTTACTTCTGAGAGTTGAGCTCATCCTCAGTCCCTCACAGTTCCACACTGCCTGCAGAGTGAGTTTCGCACGGCTTCACCAGAGACGTTTGCCAGAGGCTATGAGACGCAAGTTAACAATGCAGACCTGGAGGGTATCTCCAGGTGCAGTAGAGTGGTAATCTGGGAACCTCCTGTCTCAGAATACTGCTACCTTCACCTTGCCATAAGAATGCAGCTAGTTGAGAGCTGGCTTCTAGGCATGCTTCCCTGTGAGAGTTGAGGACAGGGCAGTACCCTCCCGCATCCTGCCTGACTGTAGACGTACCTGCTAACCTCCTTATGTTAGTGGCTGGGATAGGTTGTGGGAAAAGCATGTGTAAGCATTGGGCCTGAACTCCCGTGTATCTGAGTTGAATACAGCGATTTCCAACATCCTTCTTCAATAGGAGTGTAGCTAGGTTCCAACTCCCATGTCCGAGTGGGTAGCAGACATCTGCCTCCCATGCATACACACTTCTGAGAGTTGAGCTCATGGCCTGTAACCCTACATCGTGCCTGCTGCTACCTTTCGCTTCCAAAAGGCCTAGGCTCGCTGCTTGACGCAAGTGTTGGGAGAGGTAACTGGAATCTCCCGGCACACAAGACGAGTGCCTCCAAGCTCAATCAAGCGATTTCCTAGTAATTCCTGGGGTAGACTGGTGCTACATACTAAGTTCCATATGTGAGAAGGTAGCTGAACGCCTTGTCCAAAATCATTTTACTTCTGAGAGTTGAGCTCACCCTCAGTCCCTCACAGTTCCACACTGCCTGCAGAGTGAGTTTCCCACGTCTTCACCAGAGACTTTTGCCAGAGGCTTCTGAGACGCAAGTTAACAATGCAGACCTGGAGGGTATCTCCAGGTGCAGTAGAGTGGTAATCTGGGAACCTCCTGTCTCAGAATACTGCTACCTTCACCCTGCCATAAGAATGCAGCTAGTTGACAGCTGACTTCAAGGCATGCTTCCCTGTGAGAGCTAAGGACAGGGCACAACCCTCCCGCATCCTGCTTGACTGTAGAAGGAGCTGCTAACGTCCTCATGTTAGTGGCAGGGAAAGGTTGTGAGAAAAGCATGTGGAATCGTTGTGCCTGAACCCACGTGTATCTGAGTTGAATACAGCGATTTCCAAAGTCCTTCTTCATCAGAGTGTAGCTAGGTTCCCACTCGCATGTCCGAGTGGGTAGCAGACATCTGCCTCCCATGCATACCCACTTCTGAGAGTTGAGCTTATGGCCTGTAACCTTACCTCCTGCCTGCAGCTACCTTTCGCTTCCAAAAGGCCTAGGCTCGCTGCTTCACCGAAGTGTTGGGAGAGGTAACTGGAATCTGCCGGCACACAAGACTAGTGCCTCCAAGCTCAATCCAGCGATTTCCCAGTAATTCCTGGGGTAGACTGGTGCTACATACTAAGTTCCATATGTGAGAAGGTAGCTGAACGCCTTGTCCAAAATCATCTTACTTCTGAGAGTTGAGCTCATCCTCAGTCCCTCACAGTTCCACACTGCCTGCAGAGTGAGTTTCGCACGTCTTCACCAGAGACGTTTGCCAGAGGCTATGAGACGCAAGATAACAATGCAGACCTGGACGGTATCTCCAGGTGCAGTAGAGTGGTAATCTGGGAACCTCCTGTCTCAGAATACTGCTACCTTCACCCTGCCATAAGAATGCAGCTGGTTGACAGGTGGCTTCAAGGCATGCTTCCCTGTGAGAGCTAAGGACAGGGCACAACCCTCCCGCATCCTGCTTGACTGTAGAAGGAGCTGCTAACGTCCTCATGTTAGTGGCAGGGAAAGGTTGTGAGAAAAGCATGTGGAATCGTTGTGCCTGAACCCACGTGTATCTGAGTTGAATACAGCGATTTCCAAAGTCCTTCTTCATCAGAGTGTAGCTAGGTTCCCACTCGCATGTCCGAGTGGGTAGCAGACATCTGCCTCCCATGCATACCCACTTCTGAGAGTTGAGCTTATGGCCTGTAACCCTACCTCCTGCCTGCAGCTACCTTTCGCTTACAAAAGGCCTAGGCTCGCTGCTTCACCGAAGTGTTGGGAGAGGTAACTGGAATCTCCCGGCACACAAGACTAGTGCCTCCAAGCTCAATCCAGCGATTTCCCAGTAATTCATGGGGTAGACTGGTGCTACATACTAAGTTCCATATGTGAGAAGGTTGCTGAACGCCTTGTCCAAAATCATCTTACTGCTGAGAGTTGAGCTCACCCTCAGTCCCTCACAGTTCCACACTGCCTGCAGAGTGAGTTTCCCACGTCTTCACCAGAGACTTTTGCCAGAGGCCTCTGAGACGCAAGTTAACAATGCAGACCTGGACGGTATCTCCAGGTTCCGTAGAGTGGCAATCTGGGAACCTCCTTACTCAGAATACTGCTACCTTCACACTGTCATAAGAATGCAGCTAGTTGAGAGCTGTCTTCTAGGCATGCATCCCTGTGAGAGCTGAGGACAGGGCAGAACCCTCCCGCATCCTGCCTGACTGTAGACGTACCTGCTAACCTCCTTATGTAAGTGGCTGGGATAGGTTGTGGAAAAGCATGTGTAAGCATTGGGCCTGAACTCCCGTGTATCTGAGTTGAATACAGCGATTTCCAACATCCTTCTTCAATAGGAGTGTAGCTAGGTTCCAACTCCCATGTCCGAGTGGGTAGCAGACATCTGCCTCCCATGCATACACACTTCTGAGAGTTGAGCTCATGGCCTGTAACCCTACATCGTGCCTGCCGCTACCTTACGCTTCCAAAAGGCCTAGGCTCGCTGCTTGACGCAAGTGTTGGGAGAGGTAACTGGAATCTCCCGGCACACAAGACTAGTGCCTCCAAGCTCAATCAAGCGATTTCCTAGTAATTCCTGGGGTAGACTGGTGCTACATACTAAGTTCATATGTGAGAAGGTAGCTGAACGCCTTGTCCGAAATCATCTTACTTCTGAGAGTTGAGCTCACACTCAGTCCCTCACAGTTCCACACTGCCTGCAGAGTGAGTTTCCCACGTCTTCACCAGAGACTTTTGCCAGAGGCTTCTGAGACGCAAGTTAACAATGCAGACCTGGAGGGTATCTCCAGGTGCAGTAGAGTGGTAATCTGGGAACCTCCTGTCTCAGAATATTGCTACCTTCACCCTGCCATAAGAATGCAGCTAGTTGACAGCTGGCTTCAAGGCATGCTTCCCTGTGAGAGCTAAGGACAGGGCACAACCCTCCCGCATCCTGCTTGACTGTAGAAGGAGCTGCTAACGTCCTCATTTTAGTGGCAGGGAAAGGTTGTGAGAAAAGCATGTGGAATCGTTGTGCCTGAACCCACGTGTATCTGAGTTGAATACAGCGATTTCCAAAGTCCTTCTTCATCAGAGTGTAGCTAGGTTCCCACTCGCATGTCCGAGTGGGTAGCAGACATCTGCCTCCCATGCATACCCACTTCTGAGAGTTGAGCTTATGGCCTGTAACCCTACCTCCTGCCTGCATCTACCTTTCGCTTCCAAAAGGCCTAGGCTCGCTACTTCACCGAAGTGTTGGGAGAGGTAACTGGAATCTGCCGGCACACAAGACTAGTGCCTCCAAGCTCAATCCAGCGATTTCCCAGTAATTCCTGGGGTAGACTTGTGCTACATACTAAGTTCCATATGTGAGAATGTAGCTGAACGCCTTGTCCAAAATCATCTTACTTCTGAGAGTTGAGCTCACCCTCAGTCCCTCACAGTTCCACACTGCCTGCAGAGTGAGTTTCGCACGTCTTCACCAGAGACGTTTGCCAGAGGCTATGAGACGCAAGTTAACAATGCAGACCTGGAGGGTATCTCCAGGTGCACTAGAGTGATAATCTGGGAACCTCCTGTCTCAGAATACTGCTACTTTCACCCTGGCATAAGAATGCAGCTAGTTGACAGCTGGCTTCAAGGCATGCTTCCCTGTGAGAGCTAAGGACAGGGCACAACCCTCCCGCATCCTGCTTGACTGTAGAAGGAGCTGCTAACGTCCTCATGTTAGTGGCAGGGAAAGGTTGTGAGAAAAGCATGTGGAATCGTTGTGCCTGAACCCACGTGTATCTGAGTTGAAAACAGCGATTTCCAAAGTCCTTCTTCATCAGAGTGTAGCTAGGTTCCCACTCGCATGTCCGAGTGGGTAGCAGACATCTGCCTCCCATGCATACCCACTTCTGAGAGTTGAGCTTATGGCCTGTAACCCTACCTCCTGCCTGCAGCTACCTTTCGCTTCCAAAAGGCCTAGGCTCGCTGCTTCACCGAAGTGTTGGGAGAGGTAACTGGAATCTCCCGGCACACAAGACGAGTGCCTCCAAGCTCAATCCAGCGATTTCCCAGTAATTCCTGGGGTAGACTGTTGCTACATACTAAGTTCCATATGTGAGAAGGTAGCTGAACGCCTTGTCCAAAATCATCTTACTTCTGAGAGTTGAGCTCATCCTCAGTCCCTCACAGTTCCACACTGCCTGCAGAGTGAGTTTCGCACGGCTTCACCAGAGACGTTTGCCAGAGGCTATGAGACGCAAGTTAACAATGCAGACCTGGAGGGTATCTCCAGGTGCAGTAGAGTGGTAATCTGGGAACCTCCTGTCTCAGAATACTGCTACCTTCACCCTGCCATAAGAATGCAGCTAGTTGAGAGCTGGCTTCTAGGCATGCTTCCCTGTGAGAGTTGAGGACAGGGCAGTACCCTCCCGCATCCTGCCTGACTGTAGACGTACCTGCTAACCTCCTTATGTTAGTGGCTGGGATAGGTTGTGGGAAAAGCATGTGTAAGCATTGGGCCTGAACTCCCGTGTATCTGAGTTGAATACAGCGATTTCCAACATCCTTCTTCAATAGGAGTGTAGCTAGGTTCCAACTCCCATGTCCGAGTGGGTAGCAGACATCTGCCTCCCATGCATACACACTTCTGAGAGTTGAGCTCATGGCCTGTAACCCTACATCGTGCCTGCTGCTACCTTTCGCTTCCAAAAGGCCTAGGCTCGCTGCTTGACGCAAGTGTTGGGAGAGGTAACTGGAATCTCCCGGCACACAAGACGAGTGCCTCCAAGCTCAATCAAGCGATTTCCTAGTAATTCCTGGGGTAGACTGGTGCTACATACTAAGTTCCATATGTGAGAAGGTAGCTGAACGCCTTGTCCAAAATCATTTTACTTCTGAGAGTTGAGCTCACCCTCAGTCCCTCACAGTTCCACACTGCCTGCAGAGTGAGTTTCCCACGTCTTCACCAGAGACTTTTGCCAGAGGCTTCTGAGACGCAAGTTAACAATGCAGACCTGGAGGGTATCTCCAGGTGCAGTAGAGTGGTAATCTGGGAACCTCCTGTCTCAGAATACTGCTACCTTCACCCTGCCATAAGAATGCAGCTAGTTGACAGCTGACTTCAAGGCATGCTTCCCTGTGAGAGCTAAGGACAGGGCACAACCCTCCCGCATCCTGCTTGACTGTAGAAGGAGCTGCTAACGTCCTCATGTTAGTGGCAGGGAAAGGTTGTGAGAAAAGCATGTGGAATCGTTGTGCCTGAACCCACGTGTATCTGAGTTGAATACAGCGATTTCCAAAGTCCTTCTTCATCAGAGTGTAGCTAGGTTCCCACTCGCATGTCCGAGTGGGTAGCAGACATCTGCCTCCCATGCATACCCACTTCTGAGAGTTGAGCTTATGGCCTGTAACCTTACCTCCTGCCTGCAGCTACCTTTCGCTTCCAAAAGGCCTAGGCTCGCTGCTTCACCGAAGTGTTGGGAGAGGTAACTGGAATCTGCCGGCACACAAGACTAGTGCCTCCAAGCTCAATCCAGCGATTTCCCAGTAATTCCTGGGGTAGACTGGTGCTACATACTAAGTTCCATATGTGAGAAGGTAGCTGAACGCCTTGTCCAAAATCATCTTACTTCTGAGAGTTGAGCTCATCCTCAGTCCCTCACAGTTCCACACTGCCTGCAGAGTGAGTTTCGCACGTCTTCACCAGAGACGTTTGCCAGAGGCTATGAGACGCAAGATAACAATGCAGACCTGGACGGTATCTCCAGGTGCAGTAGAGTGGTAATCTGGGAACCTCCTGTCTCAGAATACTGCTACCTTCACCCTGCCATAAGAATGCAGCTGGTTGACAGGTGGCTTCAAGGCATGCTTCCCTGTGAGAGCTAAGGACAGGGCACAACCCTCCCGCATCCTGCTTGACTGTAGAAGGAGCTGCTAACGTCCTCATGTTAGTGGCAGGGAAAGGTTGTGAGAAAAGCATGTGGAATCGTTGTGCCTGAACCCACGTGTATCTGAGTTGAATACAGCGATTTCCAAAGTCCTTCTTCATCAGAGTGTAGCTAGGTTCCCACTCGCATGTCCGAGTGGGTAGCAGACATCTGCCTCCCATGCATACCCACTTCTGAGAGTTGAGCTTATGGCCTGTAACCCTACCTCCTGCCTGCAGCTACCTTTCGCTTACAAAAGGCCTAGGCTCGATGCTTCACCGAAGTGTTGGGAGAGGTAACTGGAATCTCCCGGCACACAAGACTAGTGCCTCCAAGCTCAATCCAGCGATTTCCCAGTAATTCATGGGGTAGACTGGTGCTACATACTAAGTTCCATATGTGAGAAGGTTGCTGAACGCCTTGTCCAAAATCATCTTACTGCTGAGAGTTGAGCTCACCCTCAGTCCCTCACAGTTCCACACTGCCTGCAGAGTGAGTTTCCCACGTCTTCACCAGAGACTTTTGCCAGAGGCCTCTGAGACGCAAGTTAACAATGCAGACCTGGACGGTATCTCCAGGTTCCGTAGAGTGGCAATCTGGGAACCTCCTTACTCAGAATACTGCTACCTTCACACTGTCATAAGAATGCAGCTAGTTGAGAGCTGTCTTCTAGGCATGCATCCCTGTGAGAGCTGAGGACAGGGCAGAACCCTCCCGCATCCTGCCTGACTGTAGACGTACCTGCTAACCTCCTTATGTTAGTGGCTGGGATAGGTTGTGGAAAAGCATGTGTAAGCATTGGGCCTGAACTCCCGTGTATCTGAGTTGAATACAGCGATTTCCAACATCCTTCTTCAATAGGAGTGTAGCTAGGTTCCAACTCCCATGTCCGAGGGGGTAGCAGACATCTGCCTCCCATGCATACACACTTCTGAGAGTTGAGCTCATGGCCTGTAACCCTACATCGTGCCTGCCGCTACCTTACGCTTCCAAAAGGCCTAGGCTCGCTGCTTGACGCAAGTGTTGGGAGAGGTAACTGGAATCTCCCGGCACACAAGACTAGTGCCTCCAAGCTCAATCAAGCGATTTCCTAGTAATTCCTGGGGTAGACTGGTGCTACATACTAAGTTCATATGTGAGAAGGTAGCTGAACGCCTTGTCCGAAATCATCTTACTTCTGAGAGTTGAGCTCACACTCAGTCCCTCACAGTTCCACACTGCCTGCAGAGTGAGTTTCCCACGTCTTCACCAGAGACTTTTGCCAGAGGCTTCTGAGACGCAAGTTAACAATGCAGACCTGGAGGGTATCTCCAGGTGCAGTAGAGTGGTAATCTGCGAACCTCCTCTCTAAGAATACTGCTACCTTCACCCTGCCATAAGAATGCAGCTAGTTGACAGCTGGCTTCAAGGCATGCTTCCCTGTGAGAGCTAAGGACAGGGCACAACCCTCCCGCTTCCTGCTTGACTGTAGAAGGAGCTGCTAACGTCCTCATGTTAGTGGCAGGGAAAGGTTGTGAGAAAAGCATGTGGAATCGTTGTGCCTGAACCCACGTGTATCTGAGTTGAATACAGCGATTTCCAAAGTCCTTCTTCATCAGAGTGTAGCTAGGTTCCCACTTGCATGTCCGAGTGGGTAGCAGACATCTGCCTCCATACATACCCACTTCTGAGAGTTGAGCTTATGGCCTGTAACCCTACCTCCTGCCTGCAGCTACCTTTCGCTTCCAAAAGGCCTAGGCTCGCTGCTTCACCGAAGTGTTGGGAGAGGTAACTGGAATCTGCCGGCACACAAGACTAGTGCCTCCAAGCTCAATCCAGCGTTTTCCCAGTAATTCCTGGGGTAGACTGGTGCTACATACTAAGTTCCATATGTGAGAAGGTAGCTGAACGCCTTGTCCAAAATCATCTTACTGCTGAGAGTTGAGCTCACCCTCAGTCCCTCACAGTTCCACACTGCCTGCAGAGTGAGTTTCCCACGTCTTCACCAGAGACTTTTGCCAGAGGCCTCTGAGACGCAAGTTAACAATGCAGACCTGGACGGTATCTCCAGGTGCCGGAGAGTGGTAATCTGGGAACCTCCTTACTCAGAATACTGTTACCTTCACACTGTCATAAGAATGCAGCTAGTTGAGAGCTGGCTTCTAGGCATGCTTCCCTGTGAGAGCTGAGGACAGGGCAGAACCCTCCCGCATCCCGCCTGACTGTAGACGTACCTGCTAACCTCCTTATGTTAGTGGCTGGGATAGGTTGTGGGAAAAGCATGTGTAAGCATTGGGCCTGAACTCCCGTGTATCTGAGTTGAATACAGCGATTTCCAACATCCTTCTTCAATAGGAGTGTAGCTAGGTTCCAACTCCCATGTCCGAGTGGGTAGCAGACATCTGCCTCCCATGCATACACACTTCTGAGAGTTGAGCTCATGGCCTGTAACCCTACATCGTGCCTGCCGCTACCTTACGCTTCCAAAAGGCCTAGGCTCGCTGCTTGACGCAAGTGTTGGGAGAGGTAACTGGAATCTCCCGGCACACAAGACGAGTGCCTCCAAGCTCAATCAAGCGATTTCCTAGTAATTCCTGGGGTAGACTGGTGCTACATACTAAGTTCCATATGTGAGAAGGTAGCTGAACGCCTTGTCCAAAATCATCTTCCTGCTGACAGTTGAGCTAACCCTCAGTCCCTCACAGTTCCACACTGCCTGCAGAGTGAGTTTCCCACGTCTTCACCAGAGACTTTTGCCAGAGGCCTCTGAGACGCAAGTTAACAATGCAGACCTGGAGGGTATCTCCAGGTGCAGTAGAGTGGTAATCTGGGAACCTCCTGTCTCAGAATATTGCTACCTTCACCCTGCCATAAGAATGCAGCTAGTTGACAGCTGGCTTCAAGGCATGCTTCCCTGTGAGAGCTAAGGACAGGGCACAACCCTCCCGCATCCTGCTTGACTGTAGAAGGAGCTGCTAACGTCCTCATTTTAGTGGCAGGGAAAGGTTGTGAGAAAAGCATGTGGAATCGTTGTGCCTGAACCCACGTGTATCTGAGTTGAATACAGCGATTTCCAAAGTCCTTCTTCATCAGAGTGTAGCTAGTTTCCCACTCGCATGTCCGAGTGGGTAGCAGACATCTGCCTCCCATGCATACCCACTTCTGAGAGTTGAGCTTATGGCCTGTAACCCTACCTCCTGCCTGCATCTACCTTTCGCTTCCAAAAGGCCTAGGCTCGCTACTTCACCGAAGTGTTGGGAGAGGTAACTGGAATCTGCCGGCACACAAGACTAGTGCCTCCAAGCTCAATCCAGCGATTTCCCAGTAATTCCTGGGGTAGACTTGTGCTACATACTAAGTTCCATATGTGAGAATGTAGCTGAACGCCTTGTCCAAAATCATCTTACTTCTGAGAGTTGAGCTCACCCTCAGTCCCTCACAGTTCCACACTGCCTGCAGAGTGAGTTTCGCACGTCTTCACCAGAGACGTTTGCCAGAGGCTATGAGACGCAAGTTAACAATGCAGACCTGGAGGGTATCTCCAGGTGCAGTAGAGTGGTAATCTGGGAACCTCCTGTCTCAGAATACTGCTACTTTCATCCTGGCATAAGAATGCAGCTAGTTGACAGCTGGCTTCAAGGCATGCTTCCCTGTGAGAGCTAAGGACAGGGCACAACCCTCCCGCATCCTGCTTGACTGTAGAAGGAGCTGCTAACGTCCTCATGTTAGTGGCAGGGAAAGGTTGTGAGAAAAGCATGTGGAATCGTTGTGCCTGAACCCACGTGTATCTGAGTTGAAAACAGCGATTTCCAAAGTCCTTCTTCATCAGAGTGTAGCTAGGTTCCCACTCGCATGTCCGAGTGGGTAGCAGACATCTGCCTCCCATGCATACCCACTTCTGAGAGTTGAGCTTATGGCCTGTAACCCTACCTCCTGCCTGCAGCTACCTTTCGCTTCCAAAAGGCCTAGGCTCGCTGCTTCACCGAAGTGTTGGGAGAGGTAACTGGAATCTCCCGGCACACAAGACGAGTGCCTCCAAGCTCAATCCAGCGATTTCCCAGTAATTCCTGGGGTAGACTGTTGCTACATACTAAGTTCCATATGTGAGAAGGTAGCTGAACGCCTTGTCCAAAATCATCTTACTTCTGAGAGTTGAGCTCATCCTCAGTCCCTCACAGTTCCACACTGCCTGCAGAGTGAGTTTCGCACGGCTTCACCAGAGACGTTTGCCAGAGGCTATGAGACGCAAGTTAACAATGCAGACCTGGAGGGTATCTCCAGGTGCAGTAGAGTGGTAATCTGGGAACCTCCTGTCTCAGAATACTGCTACCTTCACCCTGCCATAAGAATGCAGCTAGTTGACAGGTGGCTTCAAGGCATGCTTCCCTGTGAGAGCTAAGGACAGGGCAGAACCCTCCCGCATCCTGCTTGACTGTAGAAGGAGCTGCTAACGTCCTCATGTTAGTGGCAGGGAAAGGTTGTGAGAAAAGCATGTGGAATCGTTGTGCCTGAACCCACGTGTATCTGAGTTGAATACAGCGATTTCCAAAGTCCTTCTTCATCAGAGTGTAGCTAGGTTCCCACTCGCATGTCCGAGTGGGTAGCAGACATCTGCCTCCCATGCATACCGACTTCTGAGAGTTGAGCTTATGGCCTGTAACCCTACCTCCTGCCTGCAGCTACCTTTCGCTTCCAAAAGGCCTAGGCTCGCTGCTTCACCGAAGTGTTGGGAGAGGTAACTGGAATCTGCCGGCACACAAGACTAGTGCCTCCAAGCTCAATCCAGCGATTTCCCAGTAATTCCTGGGGTAGACTGGTGCTACATACTAAATTCCATATGGGAGAAGGTAGCTGAACGCCTTGTCCAAAATCATCTTCCTGCTGAGAGGTGAGCTCACCATCAGTCCCTCACAGTTCCACACTGCCTGCAGAGTGAGTTTCGCACGTCTTCACCAGAGACTTTTGCCAGAGGCCTCTGAGACGCAAGTTAACAATGCAGACCTGGACGTATCTCCAGGTGCCGGAGAGTGGCAATCTGGGAACCTCCTTACTCAGAATACTGCTACCTTCACACTGTCATAAGAATGCAGCTAGTTGAGAGCTGGCTTCTAGGCATGCTTCCCTGTGAGAGTTGAGGACAGGGCAGTACCCTCCCGCATCCTGCCTGACTGTAGACGTACCTGCTAACCTCCTTATGTTAGTGGCTGGGATAGGTTGTGGGAAAAGCATGTGTAAGCATTGGGCCTGAACTCCCGTGTATCTGAGTTGAATACAGCGATTTCCAACATCCTTCTTCAATAGGAGTGTAGCTAGGTTCCAACTCCCATGTCCGAGTGGGTAGCAGACATCTGCCTCCCATGCATACACACTTCTGAGAGTTGAGCTCATGGCCTGTAACCCTACATCGTGCCTGCTGCTACCTTTCGCTTCCAAAAGGCCTAGGCTCGCTGCTTGACGCAAGTGTTGGGAGAGGTAACTGGAATCTCCCGGCACACAAGACGAGTGCCTCCAAGCTCAATCAAGCGATTTCCTAGTAATTCCTGGGGTAGACTGGTGCTACATACTAAGTTCCATATGTGAGAAGGTAGCTGAACGCCTTGTCCAAAATCATCTTCCTGCTGACAGTTGAGCTAACCCTCAGTCCCTCACAGTTCCACACTGCCTGCAGAGTGAGTTTCCCACGTCTTCACCAGAGACTTTTGCCAGAGGCCTCTGAGACGCAAGTTAACAATGCAGACCTGGAGGGTATCTCCAGGTGCAGTAGAGTGGTAATCTGGGAACCTCCTGTCTCAGAATATTGCTACCTTCACCCTGCCATAAGAATGCAGCTAGTTGACAGCTGGCTTCAAGGCATGCTTCCCTGTGAGAGCTAAGGACAGGGCACAACCCTCCCGCATCCTGCTTGACTGTAGAAGGAGCTGCTAACGTCCTCATTTTAGTGGCAGGGAAAGGTTGTGAGAAAAGCATGTGGAATCGTTGTGCCTGAACCCACGTGTATCTGAGTTGAATACAGCGATTTCCAAAGTCCTTCTTCATCAGAGTGTAGCTAGTTTCCCACTCGCATGTCCGAGTGGGTAGCAGACATCTGCCTCCCATGCATACCCACTTCTGAGAGTTGAGCTTATGGCCTGTAACCCTACCTCCTGCCTGCATCTACCTTTCGCTTCCAAAAGGCCTAGGCTCGCTACTTCACCGAAGTGTTGGGAGAGGTAACTGGAATCTGCCGGCACACAAGACTAGTGCCTCCAAGCTCAATCCAGCGATTTCCCAGTAATTCCTGGGGTAGACTTGTGCTACATACTAAGTTCCATATGTGAGAATGTAGCTGAACGCCTTGTCCAAAATCATCTTACTTCTGAGAGTTGAGCTCACCCTCAGTCCCTCACAGTTCCACACTGCCTGCAGAGTGAGTTTCGCACGTCTTCACCAGAGACGTTTGCCAGAGGCTATGAGACGCAAGTTAACAATGCAGACCTGGAGGGTATCTCCAGGTGCAGTAGAGTGGTAATCTGGGAACCTCCTGTCTCAGAATACTGCTACTTTCATCCTGGCATAAGAATGCAGCTAGTTGACAGCTGGCTTCAAGGCATGCTTCCCTGTGAGAGCTAAGGACAGGGCACAACCCTCCCGCATCCTGCTTGACTGTAGAAGGAGCTGCTAACGTCCTCATGTTAGTGGCAGGGAAAGGTTGTGAGAAAAGCATGTGGAATCGTTGTGCCTGAACCCACGTGTATCTGAGTTGAAAACAGCGATTTCCAAAGTCCTTCTTCATCAGAGTGTAGCTAGGTTCCCACTCGCATGTCCGAGTGGGTAGCAGACATCTGCCTCCCATGCATACCCACTTCTGAGAGTTGAGCTTATGGCCTGTAACCCTACCTCCTGCCTGCAGCTACCTTTCGCTTCCAAAAGGCCTAGGCTCGCTGCTTCACCGAAGTGTTGGGAGAGGTAACTGGAATCTCCCGGCACACAAGACGAGTGCCTCCAAGCTCAATCCAGCGATTTCCCAGTAATTCCTGGGGTAGACTGTTGCTACATACTAAGTTCCATATGTGAGAAGGTAGCTGAACGCCTTGTCCAAAATCATCTTACTGCTGAGAGTTGAGCTCACCCTCAGTCCCTCACAGTTCCACACTGCCTGCAGAGTGAGTTTCCCACGTCTTCACCAGAGACTTTTGCCAGAGGCCTCTGAGACGCAAGTTAACAATGCAGACCTGGACGGTATCTCCAGGTTCCGTAGAGTGGCAATCTGGGAACCTCCTTACTCAGAATACTGCTACCTTCACACTGTCATAAGAATGCAGCTAGTTGAGAGCTGTCTTCTAGGCATGCATCCCTGTGAGAGCTGAGGACAGGGCAGAACCCTCCCGCATCCTGCCTGACTGTAGACGTACCTGCTAACCTCCTTATGTTAGTGGCTGGGATAGGTTGTGGAAAAGCATGTGTAAGCATTGGGCCTGAACTCCCGTGTATCTGAGTTGAATACAGCGATTTCCAACATCCTTCTTCAATAGGAGTGTAGCTAGGTTCCAACTCCCATGTCCGAGTGGGTAGCAGACATCTGCCTCCCATGCATACACACTTCTGAGAGTTGAGCTCATGGCCTGTAACCCTACATCGTGCCTGCCGCTACCTTACGCTTCCAAAAGGCCTAGGCTCGCTGCTTGACGCAAGTGTTGGGAGAGGTAACTGGAATCTCCCGGCACACAAGACTAGTGCCTCCAAGCTCAATCAAGCGATTTCCTAGTAATTCCTGGGGTAGACTGGTGCTACATACTAAGTTCATATGTGAGAAGGTAGCTGAACGCCTTGTCCGAAATCATCTTACTTCTGAGAGTTGAGCTCACACTCAGTCCCTCACAGTTCCACACTGCCTGCAGAGTGAGTTTCCCACGTCTTCACCAGAGACTTTTGCCAGAGGCTTCTGAGACGCAAGTTAACAATGCAGACCTGGAGGGTATCTCCAGGTGCAGTAGAGTGGTAATCTGCGAACCTCCTCTCTAAGAATACTGCTACCTTCACCCTGCCATAAGAATGCAGCTAGTTGACAGCTGGCTTCAAGGCATGCTTCCCTGTGAGAGCTAAGGACAGGGCACAACCCTCCCGCTTCCTGCTTGACTGTAGAAGGAGCTGCTAACGTCCTCATGTTAGTGGCAGGGAAAGGTTGTGAGAAAAGCATGTGGAATCGTTGTGCCTGAACCCACGTGTATCTGAGTTGAAAACAGCGATTTCCAAAGTCCTTCTTCATCAGAGTGTAGCTAGGTTCCCACTCGCATGTCCGAGTGGGTAGCAGACATCTGCCTCCCATGCATACCCACTTCTGAGAGTTGAGCTTATGGCCTGTAACCCTACCTCCTGCCTGCAGCTACCTTTCGCTTCCAAAAGGCCTAGGCTCGCTGCTTCACCGAAGTGTTGGGAGAGGTAACTGGAATCTCCCGGCACACAAGACGAGTGCCTCCAAGCTCAATCCAGCGATTTCCCAGTAATTCCTGGGGTAGACTGTTGCTACATACTAAGTTCCATATGTGAGAAGGTAGCTGAACGCCTTGTCCAAAATCATCTTACTTCTGAGAGTTGAGCTCATCCTCAGTCCCTCACAGTTCCACACTGCCTGCAGAGTGAGTTTCGCACGGCTTCACCAGAGACGTTTGCCAGAGGCTATGAGACGCAAGTTAACAATGCAGACCTGGAGGGTATCTCCAGGTGCAGTAGAGTGGTAATCTGGGAACCTCCTGTCTCAGAATACTGCTACCTTCACCCTGCCATAAGAATGCAGCTAGTTGACAGGTGGCTTCAAGGCATGCTTCCCTGTGAGAGCTAAGGACAGGGCAGAACCCTCCCGCATCCTGCTTGACTGTAGAAGGAGCTGCTAACGTCCTCATGTTAGTGGCAGGGAAAGGTTGTGAGAAAAGCATGTGGAATCGTTGTGCCTGAACCCACGTGTATCTGAGTTGAATACAGCGATTTCCAAAGTCCTTCTTCATCAGAGTGTAGCTAGGTTCCCACTCGCATGTCCGAGTGGGTAGCAGACATCTGCCTCCCATGCATACCGACTTCTGAGAGTTGAGCTTATGGCCTGTAACCCTACCTCCTGCCTGCAGCTACCTTTCGCTTCCAAAAGGCCTAGGCTCGCTGCTTCACCGAAGTGTTGGGAGAGGTAACTGGAATCTGCCGGCACACAAGACTAGTGCCTCCAAGCTCAATCCAGCGATTTCCCAGTAATTCCTGGGGTAGACTGGTGCTACATACTAAATTCCATATGGGAGAAGGTAGCTGAACGCCTTGTCCAAAATCATCTTCCAGCTGAGAGGTGAGCTCACCATCAGTCCCTCACAGTTCCACACTGCCTGCAGAGTGAGTTTCGCACGTCTTCACCAGAGACTTTTGCCAGAGGCCTCTGAGACGCAAGTTAACAATGCAGACCTGGACGTATCTCCAGGTGCCGGAGAGTGGCAATCTGGGAACCTCCTTACTCAGAATACTGCTACCTTCACACTGTCATAAGAATGCAGCTAGTTGAGAGCTGGCTTCTAGGCATGCTTCCCTGTGAGAGTTGAGGACAGGGCAGTACCCTCCCGCATCCTGCCTGACTGTAGACGTACCTGCTAACCTCCTTATGTTAGTGGCTGGGATAGGTTGTGGGAAAAGCATGTGTAAGCATTGGGCCTGAACTCCCGTGTATCTGAGTTGAATACAGCGATTTCCAACATCCTTCTTCAATAGGAGTGTAGCTAGGTTCCAACTCCCATGTCCGAGTGGGTAGCAGACATCTGCCTCCCATGCATACACACTTCTGAGAGTTGAGCTCATGGCCTGTAACCCTACATCGTGCCTGCTGCTACCTTTCGCTTCCAAAAGGCCTAGGCTCGCTGCTTGACGCAAGTGTTGGGAGAGGTAACTGGAATCTCCCGGCACACAAGACGAGTGCCTCCAAGCTCAATCAAGCGATTTCCTAGTAATTCCTGGGGTAGACTGGTGCTACATACTAAGTTCCATATGTGAGAAGGTAGCTGAACGCCTTGTCCAAAATCATTTTACTTCTGAGAGTTGAGCTCACCCTCAGTCCCTCACAGTTCCACACTGCCTGCAGAGTGAGTTTCCCACGTCTTCACCAGAGACTTTTGCCAGAGGCTTCTGAGACGCAAGTTAACAATGCAGACCTGGAGGGTATCTCCAGGTGCAGTAGAGTGGTAATCTGGGAACCTCCTGTCTCAGAATACTGCTACCTTCACCCTGCCATAAGAATGCAGCTAGTTGACAGCTGACTTCAAGGCATGCTTCCCTGTGAGAGCTAAGGACAGGGCACAACCCTCCCGCATCCTGCTTGACTGTAGAAGGAGCTGCTAACGTCCTCATGTTAGTGGCAGGGAAAGGTTGTGAGAAAAGCATGTGGAATCGTTGTGCCTGAACCCACGTGTATCTGAGTTGAATACAGCGATTTCCAAAGTCCTTCTTCATCAGAGTGTAGCTAGGTTCCCACTCGCATGTCCGAGTGGGTAGCAGACATCTGCCTCCCATGCATACCCACTTCTGAGAGTTGAGCTTATGGCCTGTAACCTTACCTCCTGCCTGCAGCTACCTTTCGCTTCCAAAAGGCCTAGGCTCGCTGCTTCACCGAAGTGTTGGGAGAGGTAACTGGAATCTGCCGGCACACAAGACTAGTGCCTCCAAGCTCAATCCAGCGATTTCCCAGTAATTCCTGGGGTAGACTGGTGCTACATACTAAGTTCCATATGTGAGAAGGTAGCTGAACGCCTTGTCCAAAATCATCTTACTTCTGAGAGTTGAGCTCATCCTCAGTCCCTCACAGTTCCACACTGCCTGCAGAGTGAGTTTCGCACGTCTTCACCAGAGACGTTTGCCAGAGGCTATGAGACGCAAGATAACAATGCAGACCTGGACGGTATCTCCAGGTGCAGTAGAGTGGTAATCTGGGAACCTCCTGTCTCAGAATACTGCTACCTTCACCCTGCCATAAGAATGCAGCTGGTTGACAGGTGGCTTCAAGGCATGCTTCCCTGTGAGAGCTAAGGACAGGGCACAACCCTCCCGCATCCTGCTTGACTGTAGAAGGAGCTGCTAACGTCCTCATGTTAGTGGCAGGGAAAGGTTGTGAGAAAAGCATGTGGAATCGTTGTGCCTGAACCCACGTGTATCTGAGTTGAATACAGCGATTTCCAAAGTCCTTCTTCATCAGAGTGTAGCTAGGTTCCCACTCGCATGTCCGAGTGGGTAGCAGACATCTGCCTCCCATGCATACCCACTTCTGAGAGTTGAGCTTATGGCCTGTAACCCTACCTCCTGCCTGCAGCTACCTTTCGCTTACAAAAGGCCTAGGCTCGATGCTTCACCGAAGTGTTGGGAGAGGTAACTGGAATCTCCCGGCACACAAGACTAGTGCCTCCAAGCTCAATCCAGCGATTTCCCAGTAATTCATGGGGTAGACTGGTGCTACATACTAAGTTCCATATGTGAGAAGGTTGCTGAACGCCTTGTCCAAAATCATCTTACTGCTGAGAGTTGAGCTCACCCTCAGTCCCTCACAGTTCCACACTGCCTGCAGAGTGAGTTTCCCACGTCTTCACCAGAGACTTTTGCCAGAGGCCTCTGAGACGCAAGTTAACAATGCAGACCTGGACGGTATCTCCAGGTTCCGTAGAGTGGCAATCTGGGAACCTCCTTACTCAGAATACTGCTACCTTCACACTGTCATAAGAATGCAGCTAGTTGAGAGCTGTCTTCTAGGCATGCATCCCTGTGAGAGCTGAGGACAGGGCAGAACCCTCCCGCATCCTGCCTGACTGTAGACGTACCTGCTAACCTCCTTATGTTAGTGGCTGGGATAGGTTGTGGAAAAGCATGTGTAAGCATTGGGCCTGAACTCCCGTGTATCTGAGTTGAATACAGCGATTTCCAACATCCTTCTTCAATAGGAGTGTAGCTAGGTTCCAACTCCCATGTCCGAGGGGGTAGCAGACATCTGCCTCCCATGCATACACACTTCTGAGAGTTGAGCTCATGGCCTGTAACCCTACATCGTGCCTGCCGCTACCTTACGCTTCCAAAAGGCCTAGGCTCGCTGCTTGACGCAAGTGTTGGGAGAGGTAACTGGAATCTCCCGGCACACAAGACTAGTGCCTCCAAGCTCAATCAAGCGATTTCCTAGTAATTCCTGGGGTAGACTGGTGCTACATACTAAGTTCATATGTGAGAAGGTAGCTGAACGCCTTGTCCGAAATCATCTTACTTCTGAGAGTTGAGCTCACACTCAGTCCCTCACAGTTCCACACTGCCTGCAGAGTGAGTTTCCCACGTCTTCACCAGAGACTTTTGCCAGAGGCTTCTGAGACGCAAGTTAACAATGCAGACCTGGAGGGTATCTCCAGGTGCAGTAGAGTGGTAATCTGCGAACCTCCTCTCTAAGAATACTGCTACCTTCACCCTGCCATAAGAATGCAGCTAGTTGACAGCTGGCTTCAAGGCATGCTTCCCTGTGAGAGCTAAGGACAGGGCACAACCCTCCCGCTTCCTGCTTGACTGTAGAAGGAGCTGCTAACGTCCTCATGTTAGTGGCAGGGAAAGGTTGTGAGAAAAGCATGTGGAATCGTTGTGCCTGAACCCACGTGTATCTGAGTTGAATACAGCGATTTCCAAAGTCCTTCTTCATCAGAGTGTAGCTAGGTTCCCACTTGCATGTCCGAGTGGGTAGCAGACATCTGCCTCCATACATACCCACTTCTGAGAGTTGAGCTTATGGCCTGTAACCCTACCTCCTGCCTGCAGCTACCTTTCGCTTCCAAAAGGCCTAGGCTCGCTGCTTCACCGAAGTGTTGGGAGAGGTAACTGGAATCTGCCGGCACACAAGACTAGTGCCTCCAAGCTCAATCCAGCGTTTTCCCAGTAATTCCTGGGGTAGACTGGTGCTACATACTAAGTTCCATATGTGAGAAGGTAGCTGAACGCCTTGTCCAAAATCATCTTACTGCTGAGAGTTGAGCTCACCCTCAGTCCCTCACAGTTCCACACTGCCTGCAGAGTGAGTTTCCCACGTCTTCACCAGAGACTTTTGCCAGAGGCCTCTGAGACGCAAGTTAACAATGCAGACCTGGACGGTATCTCCAGGTGCCGGAGAGTGGTAATCTGGGAACCTCCTTACTCAGAATACTGTTACCTTCACACTGTCATAAGAATGCAGCTAGTTGAGAGATGGCTTCTAGGCATGCTTCCCTGTGAGAGCTGAGGACAGGGCAGAACCCTCCCGCATCCCGCCTGACTGTAGACGTACCTGCTAACCTCCTTATGTTAGTGGCTGGGATAGGTTGTGGGAAAAGCATGTGTAAGCATTGGGCCTGAACTCCCGTGTATCTGAGTTGAATACAGCGATTTCCAACATCCTTCTTCAATAGGAGTGTAGCTAGGTTCCAACTCCCATGTCCGAGTGGGTAGCAGACATCTGCCTCCCATGCATACACACTTCTGAGAGTTGAGCTCATGGCCTGTAACCCTACATCGTGCCTGCTGCTACCTTTCGCTTCCAAAAGGCCTAGGCTCGCTGCTTGACGCAAGTGTTGGGAGAGGTAACTGGAATCTCCCGGCACACAAGACGAGTGCCTCCAAGCTCAATCAAGCGATTTCCTAGTAATTCCTGGGGTAGACTGGTGCTACATACTAAGTTCCATATGTGAGAAGGTAGCTGAACGCCTTGTCCAAAATCATTTTACTTCTGAGAGTTGAGCTCACCCTCAGTCCCTCACAGTTCCACACTGCCTGCAGAGTGAGTTTCCCACGTCTTCACCAGAGACTTTTGCCAGAGGCTTCTGAGACGCAAGTTAACAATGCAGACCTGGAGGGTATCTCCAGGTGCAGTAGAGTGGTAATCTGGGAACCTCCTGTCTCAGAATACTGCTACCTTCACCCTGCCATAAGAATGCAGCTAGTTGACAGCTGACTTCAAGGCATGCTTCCCTGTGAGAGCTAAGGACAGGGCACAACCCTCCCGCATCCTGCTTGACTGTAGAAGGAGCTGCTAACGTCCTCATGTTAGTGGCAGGGAAAGGTTGTGAGAAAAGCATGTGGAATCGTTGTGCCTGAACCCACGTGTATCTGAGTTGAATACAGCGATTTCCAAAGTCCTTCTTCATCAGAGTGTAGCTAGGTTCCCACTCGCATGTCCGAGTGGGTAGCAGACATCTGCCTCCCATGCATACCCACTTCTGAGAGTTGAGCTTATGGCCTGTAACCTTACCTCCTGCCTGCAGCTACCTTTCGCTTCCAAAAGGCCTAGGCTCGCTGCTTCACCGAAGTGTTGGGAGAGGTAACTGGAATCTGCCGGCACACAAGACTAGTGCCTCCAAGCTCAATCCAGCGATTTCCCAGTAATTCCTGGGGTAGACTGGTGCTACATACTAAGTTCCATATGTGAGAAGGTAGCTGAACGCCTTGTCCAAAATCATCTTACTTCTGAGAGTTGAGCTCATCCTCAGTCCCTCACAGTTCCACACTGCCTGCAGAGTGAGTTTCGCACGTCTTCACCAGAGACGTTTGCCAGAGGCTATGAGACGCAAGATAACAATGCAGACCTGGACGGTATCTCCAGGTGCAGTAGAGTGGTAATCTGGGAACCTCCTGTCTCAGAATACTGCTACCTTCACCCTGCCATAAGAATGCAGCTGGTTGACAGGTGGCTTCAAGGCATGCTTCCCTGTGAGAGCTAAGGACAGGGCACAACCCTCCCGCATCCTGCTTGACTGTAGAAGGAGCTGCTAACGTCCTCATGTTAGTGGCAGGGAAAGGTTGTGAGAAAAGCATGTGGAATCGTTGTGCCTGAACCCACGTGTATCTGAGTTGAATACAGCGATTTCCAAAGTCCTTCTTCATCAGAGTGTAGCTAGGTTCCCACTCGCATGTCCGAGTGGGTAGCAGACATCTGCCTCCCATGCATACCCACTTCTGAGAGTTGAGCTTATGGCCTGTAACCCTACCTCCTGCCTGCAGCTACCTTTCGCTTACAAAAGGCCTAGGCTCGATGCTTCACCGAAGTGTTGGGAGAGGTAACTGGAATCTCCCGGCACACAAGACTAGTGCCTCCAAGCTCAATCCAGCGATTTCCCAGTAATTCATGGGGTAGACTGGTGCTACATACTAAGTTCCATATGTGAGAAGGTTGCTGAACGCCTTGTCCAAAATCATCTTACTGCTGAGAGTTGAGCTCACCCTCAGTCCCTCACAGTTCCACACTGCCTGCAGAGTGAGTTTCCCACGTCTTCACCAGAGACTTTTGCCAGAGGCCTCTGAGACGCAAGTTAACAATGCAGACCTGGACGGTATCTCCAGGTTCCGTAGAGTGGCAATCTGGGAACCTCCTTACTCAGAATACTGCTACCTTCACACTGTCATAAGAATGCAGCTAGTTGAGAGCTGTCTTCTAGGCATGCATCCCTGTGAGAGCTGAGGACAGGGCAGAACCCTCCCGCATCCTGCCTGACTGTAGACGTACCTGCTAACCTCCTTATGTTAGTGGCTGGGATAGGTTGTGGAAAAGCATGTGTAAGCATTGGGCCTGAACTCCCGTGTATCTGAGTTGAATACAGCGATTTCCAACATCCTTCTTCAATAGGAGTGTAGCTAGGTTCCAACTCCCATGTCCGAGGGGGTAGCAGACATCTGCCTCCCATGCATACACACTTCTGAGAGTTGAGCTCATGGCCTGTAACCCTACATCGTGCCTGCCGCTACCTTACGCTTCCAAAAGGCCTAGGCTCGCTGCTTGACGCAAGTGTTGGGAGAGGTAACTGGAATCTCCCGGCACACAAGACTAGTGCCTCCAAGCTCAATCAAGCGATTTCCTAGTAATTCCTGGGGTAGACTGGTGCTACATACTAAGTTCATATGTGAGAAGGTAGCTGAACGCCTTGTCCGAAATCATCTTACTTCTGAGAGTTGAGCTCACACTCAGTCCCTCACAGTTCCACACTGCCTGCAGAGTGAGTTTCCCACGTCTTCACCAGAGACTTTTGCCAGAGGCTTCTGAGACGCAAGTTAACAATGCAGACCTGGAGGGTATCTCCAGGTGCAGTAGAGTGGTAATCTGCGAACCTCCTCTCTAAGAATACTGCTACCTTCACCCTGCCATAAGAATGCAGCTAGTTGACAGCTGGCTTCAAGGCATGCTTCCCTGTGAGAGCTAAGGACAGGGCACAACCCTCCCGCTTCCTGCTTGACTGTAGAAGGAGCTGCTAACGTCCTCATGTTAGTGGCAGGGAAAGGTTGTGAGAAAAGCATGTGGAATCGTTGTGCCTGAACCCACGTGTATCTGAGTTGAATACAGCGATTTCCAAAGTCCTTCTTCATCAGAGTGTAGCTAGGTTCCCACTTGCATGTCCGAGTGGGTAGCAGACATCTGCCTCCATACATACCCACTTCTGAGAGTTGAGCTTATGGCCTGTAACCCTACCTCCTGCCTGCAGCTACCTTTCGCTTCCAAAAGGCCTAGGCTCGCTGCTTCACCGAAGTGTTGGGAGAGGTAACTGGAATCTGCCGGCACACAAGACTAGTGCCTCCAAGCTCAATCCAGCGTTTTCCCAGTAATTCCTGGGGTAGACTGGTGCTACATACTAAGTTCCATATGTGAGAAGGTAGCTGAACGCCTTGTCCAAAATCATCTTACTGCTGAGAGTTGAGCTCACCCTCAGTCCCTCACAGTTCCACACTGCCTGCAGAGTGAGTTTCCCACGTCTTCACCAGAGACTTTTGCCAGAGGCCTCTGAGACGCAAGTTAACAATGCAGACCTGGACGGTATCTCCAGGTGCCGGAGAGTGGTAATCTGGGAACCTCCTTACTCAGAATACTGTTACCTTCACACTGTCATAAGAATGCAGCTAGTTGAGAGATGGCTTCTAGGCATGCTTCCCTGTGAGAGCTGAGGACAGGGCAGAACCCTCCCGCATCCCGCCTGACTGTAGACGTACCTGCTAACCTCCTTATGTTAGTGGCTGGGATAGGTTGTGGGAAAAGCATGTGTAAGCATTGGGCCTGAACTCCCGTGTATCTGAGTTGAATACAGCGATTTCCAACATCCTTCTTAAATAGGAGTGTAGCTAGGTTCCAACTCCCATGTCCGAGTGGGTAGCAGACATCTGCCTCCCATGCATACACACTTCTGAGAGTTGAGCTCATGGCCTGTAACCCTACATCGTGCCTGCTGCTACCTTTCGCTTCCAAAAGGCCTAGGCTCGCTGCTTGACGCAAGTGTTGGGAGAGGTAACTGGAATCTCCCGGCACACAAGACTAGTGCCTCCAAGCTCAATCAAGCGATTTCCTAGTAATTCCTGGGGTAGACTGGTGCTACATACTAAGTTCCATATGTGAGAAGGTAGCTGAACGCCTTGTCCAAAATCATTTTACTTCTGAGAGTTGAGCTCACCCTCAGTCCCTCACAGTTCCACACTGCCTGCAGAGTGAGTTTCCCACGCCTTCACCAGAGACTTTTGCCAGAGGCTTCTGAGACGCAAGTTAACAATGCAGACCTGGAGGGTATCTCCAGGTGCAGTAGAGTGGTAATCTGGGAACCTCCTGTCTCAGAATACTGCTACCTTCACCCTGCCATAAGAATGCAGCTAGTTGACAGCTGACTTCAAGGCATGCTTCCCTGTGAGAGCTAAGGACAGGGCACAACCCTCCCGCATCCTGCTTGACTGTAGAAGGAGCTGCTAACGTCCTCATGTTAGTGGCAGGGAAAGGTTGTGAGAAAAGCATGTGGAATCGTTGTGCCTGAACCCACGTGTATCTGAGTTGAATACAGCGATTTCCAAAGTCCTTCTTCATCAGAGTGTAGCTAGGTTCCCACTCGCATGTCCGAGTGGGTAGCAGACATCTGCCTCCCATGCATACCCACTTCTGAGAGTTGAGCTTATGGCCTGTAACCTTACCTCCTGCCTGCAGCTACCTTTCGCTTCCAAAAGGCCTAGGCTCGCTGCTTCACCGAAGTGTTGGGAGAGGTAACTGGAATCTGCCGGCACACAAGACTAGTGCCTCCAAGCTCAATCCAGCGATTTCCCAGTAATTCCTGGGGTAGACTGGTGCTACATACTAAGTTCCATATGTGAGAAGGTAGCTGAACGCCTTGTCCAAAATCATCTTACTTCTGAGAGTTGAGCTCATACTCAGTCCCTCACAGTTCCACACTGCCTGCAGAGTGAGTTTCGCACGTCTTCACCAGAGACGTTTGCCAGAGGCTATGAGACGCAAGATAACAATGCAGACCTGGACGGTATCTCCAGGTGCAGTAGAGTGGTAATCTGGGAACCTCCTGTCTCAGAATACTGCTACCTTCACCCTGCCATAAGAATGCAGCTGGTTGACAGGTGGCTTCAAGGCATGCTTCCCTGTGAGAGCTAAGGACAGGGCACAACCCTCCCGCATCCTGCTTGACTGTAGAAGGAGCTGCTAACGTCCTCATGTTAGTGGCAGGGAAAGGTTGTGAGAAAAGCATGTGGAATCGTTGTGCCTGAACCCACGTGTATCTGAGTTGAATACAGCGATTTCCAAAGTCCTTCTTCATCAGAGTGTAGCTAGGTTCCCACTCGCATGTCCGAGTGGGTAGCAGACATCTGCCTCCCATGCATACCCACTTCTGAGAGTTGAGCTTATGGCCTGTAACCCTACCTCCTGCCTGCAGCTACCTTTCGCTTACAAAAGGCCTAGGCTCGCTGCTTCACCGAAGTGTTGGGAGAGGTAACTGGAATCTCCCGGCACACAAGACTAGTGCCTCCAAGCTCAATCCAGCGATTTCCCAGTAATTCATGGGGTAGACTGGTGCTACATACTAAGTTCCATATGTGAGAAGGTTGCTGAACGCCTTGTCCAAAATCATCTTACTGCTGAGAGTTGAGCTCACCCTCAGTCCCTCACAGTTCCACACTGCCTGCAGAGTGAGTTTCCCACGTCTTCACCAGAGACTTTTGCCAGAGGCCTCTGAGACGCAAGTTAACAATGCAGACCTGGACGGTATCTCCAGGTGCCGTAGAGTGGCAATCTGGGAACCTCCTTACTCAGAATACTGCTACCTTCACACTGTCATAAGAATGCAGCTAGTTGAGAGCTGTCTTCTAGGCATGCATCCCTGTGAGAGCTGAGGACAGGGCAGAACCCTCCCGCATCCTGCCTGACTGTAGACGTACCTGCTAACCTCCTTATGTTAGTGGCTGGGATAGGTTGTGGAAAAGCATGTGTAAGCATTGGGCCTGAACTCCCGTGTATCTGAGTTGAATACAGCGATTTCCAACATCCTTCTTCAATAGGAGTGTAGCTAGGTTCCAACTCCCATGTCCGAGTGGGTAGCAGACATCTGCCTC
Organism: Canis lupus baileyi; assembly: GCF_048164855.1. Lineage (NCBI taxonomy): Eukaryota > Metazoa > Chordata > Mammalia > Carnivora > Canidae > Canis > Canis lupus. The sequence goes on from NW_027326423.1 coordinate 132,497, forward strand.
ACATGCATACACACTTCTGAGAGTTGAGCTCATGGCCTGTAACCCTACATCGTGCCTGCCGCTACCTTACGCTTCCAAAAGGCCTAGGCTCGCTGCTTGACGCAAGTGTTGGGAGAGGTAACTGGAATCTCCCGGCACACAAGACGAGTGCCTCCAAGCTCAATCAAGCGATTTCCTAGTAATTCCTGGGGTAGACTGGTGCTACATACTAAGTTCCATATGTGAGAAGGTAGCTGAACGCCTTGTCCAAAATCATCTTCCTGCTGACAGTTGAGCTAACCCTCAGTCCCTCACAGTTCCACACTGCCTGCAGAGTGAGTTTCCCACGTCTTCACCAGAGACTTTTGCCAGAGGCCTCTGAGACGCAAGTTAACAATGCAGACCTGGAGGGTATCTCCAGGTGCAGTAGAGTGGTAATCTGGGAACCTCCTGTCTCAGAATATTGCTACCTTCACCCTGCCATAAGAATGCAGCTAGTTGACAGCTGGCTTCAAGGCATGCTTCCCTGTGAGAGCTAAGGACAGGGCACAACCCTCCCGCATCCTGCTTGACTGTAGAAGGAGCTGCTAACGTCCTCATTTTAGTGGCAGGGAAAGGTTGTGAGAAAAGCATGTGGAATCGTTGTGCCTGAACCCACGTGTATCTGAGTTGAATACAGCGATTTCCAAAGTCCTTCTTCATCAGAGTGTAGCTAGGTTCCCACTCGCATGTCCGAGTGGGTAGCAGACATCTGCCTCCCATGCATACCCACTTCTGAGAGTTGAGCTTATGGCCTGTAACCCTACCTCCTGCCTGCAGCTACCTTTCGCTTCCAAAAGGCCTAGGCTCGCTACTTCACCGAAGTGTTGGGAGAGGTAACTGGAATCTGCCGGCACACAAGACTAGTGCCTCCAAGCTCAATCCAGCGATTTCCCAGTAATTCCTGGGGTAGACTTGTGCTACATACTAAGTTCCATATGTGAGAATGTAGCTGAACGCCTTGTCCAAAATCATCTTACTTCTGAGAGTTGAGCTCACCCTCAGTCCCTCACAGTTCCACACTGCCTGCAGAGTGAGTTTCGCACGTCTTCACCAGAGACGTTTGCCAGAGGCTATGAGACGCAAGTTAACAATGCAGACCTGGAGGGTATCTCCAGGTGCAGTAGAGTGGTAATCTGGGAACCTCCTGTCTCAGAATACTGCTACTTTCACCCTGCCATAAGAATGCAGCTAGTTGACAGCTGGCTTCAAGGCATGCTTCCCTGTGAGAGCTAAGGACAGGGCACAACCCTCCCGCATCCTGCTTGACTGTAGAAGGAGCTGCTAACGTCCTCATGTTAGTGGCAGGGAAAGGTTGTGAGAAAAGCATGTGGAATCGTTGTGCCTGAACCCACGTGTATCTGAGTTGAAAACAGCGATTTCCAAAGTCCTTCTTCATCAGAGTGTAGCTAGGTTCCCACTCGCATGTCCGAGTGGGTAGCAGACATCTGCCTCCCATGCATACCCACTTCTGAGAGTTGAGCTTATGGCCTGTAACCCTACCTCCTGCCTGCAGCTACCTTTCGCTTACAAAAGGCCTAGGCTCGCTGCTTCACCGAAGTGTTGGGAGAGGTAACTGGAATCTCCCGGCACACAAGACTAGTGCCTCCAAGCTCAATCCAGCGATTTCCCAGTAATTCATGGGGTAGACTGGTGCTACATACTAAGTTCCATATGTGAGAAGGTTGCTGAACGCCTTGTCCAAAATCATCTTACTGCTGAGAGTTGAGCTCACCCTCAGTCCCTCACAGTTCCACACTGCCTGCAGAGTGAGTTTCCCACGTCTTCACCAGAGACTTTTGCCAGAGGCCTCTGAGACGCAAGTTAACAATGCAGACCTGGACGGTATCTCCAGGTGCCGTAGAGTGGCAATCTGGGAACCTCCTTACTCAGAATACTGCTACCTTCACACTGTCATAAGAATGCAGCTAGTTGAGAGCTGTCTTCTAGGCATGCATCCCTGTGAGAGCTGAGGACAGGGCAGAACCCTCCCGCATCCTGCCTGACTGTAGACGTACCTGCTAACCTCCTTATGTTAGTGGCTGGGATAGGTTGTGGAAAAGCATGTGTAAGCATTGGGCCTGAACTCCCGTGTATCTGAGTTGAATACAGCGATTTCCAACATCCTTCTTCAATAGGAGTGTAGCTAGGTTCCAACTCCCATGTCCGAGTGGGTAGCAGACATCTGCCTCCCATGCATACACACTTCTGAGAGTTGAGCTCATGGCCTGTAACCCTACATCGTGCCTGCCGCTACCTTACGCTTCCAAAAGGCCTAGGCTCGCTGCTTGACGCAAGTGTTGGGAGAGGTAACTGGAATCTCCCGGCACACAAGACGAGTGCCTCCAAGCTCAATCAAGCGATTTCCTAGTAATTCCTGGGGTAGACTGGTGCTACATACTAAGTTCCATATGTGAGAAGGTAGCTGAACGCCTTGTCCAAAATCATCTTCCTGCTGACAGTTGAGCTAACCCTCAGTCCCTCACAGTTCCACACTGCCTGCAGAGTGAGTTTCCCACGTCTTCACCAGAGACTTTTGCCAGAGGCCTCTGAGACGCAAGTTAACAATGCAGACCTGGAGGGTATCTCCAGGTGCAGTAGAGTGGTAATCTGGGAACCTCCTGTCTCAGAATATTGCTACCTTCACCCTGCCATAAGAATGCAGCTAGTTGACAGCTGGCTTCAAGGCATGCTTCCCTGTGAGAGCTAAGGACAGGGCACAACCCTCCCGCATCCTGCTTGACTGTAGAAGGAGCTGCTAACGTCCTCATTTTAGTGGCAGGGAAAGGTTGTGAGAAAAGCATGTGGAATCGTTGTGCCTGAACCCACGTGTATCTGAGTTGAATACAGCGATTTCCAAAGTCCTTCTTCATCAGAGTGTAGCTAGGTTCCCACTCGCATGTCCGAGTGGGTAGCAGACATCTGCCTCCCATGCATACCCACTTCTGAGAGTTGAGCTTATGGCCTGTAACCCTACCTCCTGCCTGCAGCTACCTTTCGCTTCCAAAAGGCCTAGGCTCGCTACTTCACCAAAGTGTTGGGAGAGGTAACTGGAATCTGCCGGCACACAAGACTAGTGCCTCCAAGCTCAATCCAGCGATTTCCCAGTAATTCCTGGGGTAGACTTGTGCTACATACTAAGTTCCATATGTGAGAATGTAGCTGAACGCCTTGTCCAAAATCATCTTACTTCTGAGAGTTGAGCTCACCCTCAGTCCCTCACAGTTCCACACTGCCTGCAGAGTGAGTTTCGCACGTCTTCACCAGAGACGTTTGCCAGAGGCTATGAGACGCAAGTTAACAATGCAGACCTGGAGGGTATCTCCAGGTGCAGTAGAGTGGTAATCTGGGAACCTCCTGTCTCAGAATACTGCTACTTTCACCCTGCCATAAGAATGCAGCTAGTTGACAGCTGGCTTCAAGGCATGCTTCCCTGTGAGAGCTAAGGACAGGGCACAACCCTCCCGCATCCTGCTTGACTGTAGAAGGAGCTGCTAACGTCCTCATGTTAGTGGCAGGGAAAGGTTGTGAGAAAAGCATGTGGAATCTTTGTGCCTGAACCCACGTGTATCTGAGTTGAAAACAGCGATTTCCAAAGTCCTTCTTCATCAGAGTGTAGCTAGGTTCCCACTCGCATGTCCGAGTGGGTAGCAGACATCTGCCTCCCATGCATACCCACTTCTGAGAGTTGAGCTTATGGCCTGTAACCCTACCTCCTGCCTGCAGCTACCTTTCGCTTCCAAAAGGCCTAGGCTCGCTGCTTCACCGAAGTGTTGGGAGAGGTAACTGGAATCTCCCGGCACACAAGACGAGTGCCTCCAAGCTCAATCCAGCGATTTCCCAGTAATTCCTGGGGTAGACTGTTGCTACATACTAAGTTCCATATGTGAGAAGGTAGCTGAACGCCTTGTCCAAAATCATCTTACTTCTGAGAGTTGAGCTCACCCTCAGTCCCTCACAGTTCCACACTGCCTGCAGAGTGAGTTTCGCACGGCTTCACCAGAGACGTTTGCCAGAGGCTATGAGACGCAAGTTAACAATGCAGACCTGGAGGGTATCTCCAGGTGCAGTAGAGTGGTAATCTGCGAACCTCCTCTCTAAGAATACTGCTACCTTCACCCTGCCATAAGAATGCAGCTAGTTGACAGCTGGCTTCAAGGCATGCTTCCCTGTGAGAGCTAAGGACAGGGCACAACCCTCCCGCTTCCTGCTTGACTGTAGAAGGAGCTGCTAACGTCCTCATGTTAGTGGCAGGGAAAGGTTGTGAGAAAAGCATGTGGAATCGTTGTGCCTGAACCCACGTGTATCTGAGTTGAATACAGCGATTTCCAAAGTCCTTCTTCATCAGAGTGTAGCTAGGTTCCCACTTGCATGTCCGAGTGGGTAGCAGACATCTGCCTCCATACATACCCACTTCTGAGAGTTGAGCTTATGGCCTGTAACCCTACCTCCTGCCTGCAGCTACCTTTCGCTTCCAAAAGGCCTAGGCTCGCTGCTTCACCGAAGTGTTGGGAGAGGTAACTGGAATCTGCCGGCACACAAGACTAGTGCCTCCAAGCTCAATCCAGCGTTTTCCCAGTAATTCCTGGGGTAGACTGGTGCTACATACTAAGTTCCATATGTGAGAAGGTAGCTGAACGCCTTGTCCAAAATCATCTTACTGCTGAGAGTTGAGCTCACCCTCAGTCCCTCACAGTTCCACACTGCCTGCAGAGTGAGTTTCCCACGTCTTCACCAGAGACTTTTGCCAGAGGCCTCTGAGACGCAAGTTAACAATGCAGACCTGGACGGTATCTCCAGGTGCCGGAGAGTGGTAATCTGGGAACCTCCTTACTCAGAATACTGTTACCTTCACACTGTCATAAGAATGCAGCTAGTTGAGAGCTGGCTTCTAGGCATGCTTCCCTGTGAGAGCTGAGGACAGGGCAGAACCCTCCCGCATCCCGCCTGACTGTAGACGTACCTGCTAACCTCCTTATGTTAGTGGCTGGGATAGGTTGTGGGAAAAGCATGTGTAAGCATTGGGCCTGAACTCCCGTGTATCTGAGTTGAATACAGCGATTTCCAACATCCTTCTTAAATAGGAGTGTAGCTAGGTTCCAACTCCCATGTCCGAGTGGGTAGCAGACATCTGCCTCCCATGCATACACACTTCTGAGAGTTGAGCTCATGGCCTGTAACCCTACATCGTGCCTGCTGCTACCTTTCGCTTCCAAAAGGCCTAGGCTCGCTGCTTGACGCAAGTGTTGGGAGAGGTAACTGGAATCTCCCGGCACACAAGACTAGTGCCTCCAAGCTCAATCAAGCGATTTCCTAGTAATTCCTGGGGTAGACTGGTGCTACATACTAAGTTCCATATGTGAGAAGGTAGCTGAACGCCTTGTCCAAAATCATTTTACTTCTGAGAGTTGAGCTCACCCTCAGTCCCTCACAGTTCCACACTGCCTGCAGAGTGAGTTTCCCACGCCTTCACCAGAGACTTTTGCCAGAGGCTTCTGAGACGCAAGTTAACAATGCAGACCTGGAGGGTATCTCCAGGTGCAGTAGAGTGGTAATCTGGGAACCTCCTGTCTCAGAATACTGCTACCTTCACCCTGCCATAAGAATGCAGCTAGTTGACAGCTGACTTCAAGGCATGCTTCCCTGTGAGAGCTAAGGACAGGGCACAACCCTCCCGCATCCTGCTTGACTGTAGAAGGAGCTGCTAACGTCCTCATGTTAGTGGCAGGGAAAGGTTGTGAGAAAAGCATGTGGAATCGTTGTGCCTGAACCCACGTGTATCTGAGTTGAATACAGCGATTTCCAAAGTCCTTCTTCATCAGAGTGTAGCTAGGTTCCCACTCGCATGTCCGAGTGGGTAGCAGACATCTGCCTCCCATGCATACCCACTTCTGAGAGTTGAGCTTATGGCCTGTAACCTTACCTCCTGCCTGCAGCTACCTTTCGCTTCCAAAAGGCCTAGGCTCGCTGCTTCACCGAAGTGTTGGGAGAGGTAACTGGAATCTGCCGGCACACAAGACTAGTGCCTCCAAGCTCAATCCAGCGATTTCCCAGTAATTCCTGGGGTAGACTGGTGCTACATACTAAGTTCCATATGTGAGAAGGTAGCTGAACGCCTTGTCCAAAATCATCTTACTTCTGAGAGTTGAGCTCATCCTCAGTCCCTCACAGTTCCACACTGCCTGCAGAGTGAGTTTCGCACGTCTTCACCAGAGACGTTTGCCAGAGGCTATGAGACGCAAGATAACAATGCAGACCTGGACGGTATCTCCAGGTGCAGTAGAGTGGTAATCTGGGAACCTCCTGTCTCAGAATACTGCTACCTTCACCCTGCCATAAGAATGCAGCTGGTTGACAGGTGGCTTCAAGGCATGCTTCCCTGTGAGAGCTAAGGACAGGGCACAACCCTCCCGCATCCTGCTTGACTGTAGAAGGAGCTGCTAACGTCCTCATGTTAGTGGCAGGGAAAGGTTGTGAGAAAAGCATGTGGAATCGTTGTGCCTGAACCCACGTGTATCTGAGTTGAATACAGCGATTTCCAAAGTCCTTCTTCATCAGAGTGTAGCTAGGTTCCCACTCGCATGTCCGAGTGGGTAGCAGACATCTGCCTCCCATGCATACCCACTTCTGAGAGTTGAGCTTATGGCCTGTAACCCTACCTCCTGCCTGCAGCTACCTTTCGCTTACAAAAGGCCTAGGCTCGCTGCTTCACCGAAGTGTTGGGAGAGGTAACTGGAATCTCCCGGCACACAAGACTAGTGCCTCCAAGCTCAATCCAGCGATTTCCCAGTAATTCATGGGGTAGACTGGTGCTACATACTAAGTTCCATATGTGAGAAGGTTGCTGAACGCCTTGTCCAAAATCATCTTACTGCTGAGAGTTGAGCTCACCCTCAGTCCCTCACAGTTCCACACTGCCTGCAGAGTGAGTTTCCCACGTCTTCACCAGAGACTTTTGCCAGAGGCCTCTGAGACGCAAGTTAACAATGCAGACCTGGACGGTATCTCCAGGTGCCGTAGAGTGGCAATCTGGGAACCTCCTTACTCAGAATACTGCTACCTTCACACTGTCATAAGAATGCAGCTAGTTGAGAGCTGTCTTCTAGGCATGCATCCCTGTGAGAGCTGAGGACAGGGCAGAACCCTCCCGCATCCTGCCTGACTGTAGACGTACCTGCTAACCTCCTTATGTTAGTGGCTGGGATAGGTTGTGGAAAAGCATGTGTAAGCATTGGGCCTGAACTCCCGTGTATCTGAGTTGAATACAGCGATTTCCAACATCCTTCTTCAATAGGAGTGTAGCTAGGTTCCAACTCCCATGTCCGAGTGGGTAGCAGACATCTGCCTCACATGCATACACACTTCTGAGAGTTGAGCTCATGGCCTGTAACCCTACATCGTGCCTGCCGCTACCTTACGCTTCCAAAAGGCCTAGGCTCGCTGCTTGACGCAAGTGTTGGGAGAGGTAACTGGAATCTCCCGGCACACAAGACGAGTGCCTCCAAGCTCAATCAAGCGATTTCCTAGTAATTCCTGGGGTAGACTGGTGCTACATACTAAGTTCCATATGTGAGAAGGTAGCTGAACGCCTTGTCCAAAATCATCTTCCTGCTGACAGTTGAGCTAACCCTCAGTCCCTCACAGTTCCACACTGCCTGCAGAGTGAGTTTCCCACGTCTTCACCAGAGACTTTTGCCAGAGGCCTCTGAGACGCAAGTTAACAATGCAGACCTGGAGGGTATCTCCAGGTGCAGTAGAGTGGTAATCTGGGAACCTCCTGTCTCAGAATATTGCTACCTTCACCCTGCCATAAGAATGCAGCTAGTTGACAGCTGGCTTCAAGGCATGCTTCCCTGTGAGAGCTAAGGACAGGGCACAACCCTCCCGCATCCTGCTTGACTGTAGAAGGAGCTGCTAACGTCCTCATTTTAGTGGCAGGGAAAGGTTGTGAGAAAAGCATGTGGAATCGTTGTGCCTGAACCCACGTGTATCTGAGTTGAATACAGCGATTTCCAAAGTCCTTCTTCATCAGAGTGTAGCTAGGTTCCCACTCGCATGTCCGAGTGGGTAGCAGACATCTGCCTCCCATGCATACCCACTTCTGAGAGTTGAGCTTATGGCCTGTAACCCTACCTCCTGCCTGCAGCTACCTTTCGCTTCCAAAAGGCCTAGGCTCGCTACTTCACCGAAGTGTTGGGAGAGGTAACTGGAATCTGCCGGCACACAAGACTAGTGCCTCCAAGCTCAATCCAGCGATTTCCCAGTAATTCCTGGGGTAGACTTGTGCTACATACTAAGTTCCATATGTGAGAATGTAGCTGAACGCCTTGTCCAAAATCATCTTACTTCTGAGAGTTGAGCTCACCCTCAGTCCCTCACAGTTCCACACTGCCTGCAGAGTGAGTTTCGCACGTCTTCACCAGAGACGTTTGCCAGAGGCTATGAGACGCAAGTTAACAATGCAGACCTGGAGGGTATCTCCAGGTGCAGTAGAGTGGTAATCTGGGAACCTCCTGTCTCAGAATACTGCTACTTTCACCCTGCCATAAGAATGCAGCTAGTTGACAGCTGGCTTCAAGGCATGCTTCCCTGTGAGAGCTAAGGACAGGGCACAACCCTCCCGCATCCTGCTTGACTGTAGAAGGAGCTGCTAACGTCCTCATGTTAGTGGCAGGGAAAGGTTGTGAGAAAAGCATGTGGAATCGTTGTGCCTGAACCCACGTGTATCTGAGTTGAAAACAGCGATTTCCAAAGTCCTTCTTCATCAGAGTGTAGCTAGGTTCCCACTCGCATGTCCGAGTGGGTAGCAGACATCTGCCTCCCATGCATACCCACTTCTGAGAGTTGAGCTTATGGCCTGTAACCCTACCTCCTGCCTGCAGCTACCTTTCGCTTACAAAAGGCCTAGGCTCGCTGCTTCACCGAAGTGTTGGGAGAGGTAACTGGAATCTCCCGGCACACAAGACTAGTGCCTCCAAGCTCAATCCAGCGATTTCCCAGTAATTCATGGGGTAGACTGGTGCTACATACTAAGTTCCATATGTGAGAAGGTTGCTGAACGCCTTGTCCAAAATCATCTTACTGCTGAGAGTTGAGCTCACCCTCAGTCCCTCACAGTTCCACACTGCCTGCAGAGTGAGTTTCCCACGTCTTCACCAGAGACTTTTGCCAGAGGCCTCTGAGACGCAAGTTAACAATGCAGACCTGGACGGTATCTCCAGGTGCCGTAGAGTGGCAATCTGGGAACCTCCTTACTCAGAATACTGCTACCTTCACACTGTCATAAGAATGCAGCTAGTTGAGAGCTGTCTTCTAGGCATGCATCCCTGTGAGAGCTGAGGACAGGGCAGAACCCTCCCGCATCCTGCCTGACTGTAGACGTACCTGCTAACCTCCTTATGTTAGTGGCTGGGATAGGTTGTGGAAAAGCATGTGTAAGCATTGGGCCTGAACTCCCGTGTATCTGAGTTGAATACAGCGATTTCCAACATCCTTCTTCAATAGGAGTGTAGCTAGGTTCCAACTCCCATGTCCGAGTGGGTAGCAGACATCTGCCTCCCATGCATACACACTTCTGAGAGTTGAGCTCATGGCCTGTAACCCTACATCGTGCCTGCCGCTACCTTACGCTTCCAAAAGGCCTAGGCTCGCTGCTTGACGCAAGTGTTGGGAGAGGTAACTGGAATCTCCCGGCACACAAGACTAGTGCCTCCAAGCTCAATCAAGCGATTTCCTAGTAATTCCTGGGGTAGACTGGTGCTACATACTAAGTTCATATGTGAGAAGGTAGCTGAACGCCTTGTCCGAAATCATCTTACTTCTGAGAGTTGAGCTCACACTCAGTCCCTCACAGTTCCACACTGCCTGCAGAGTGAGTTTCCCACGTCTTCACCAGAGACTTTTGCCAGAGGCTTCTGAGACGCAAGTTAACAATGCAGACCTGGAGGGTATCTCCAGGTGCAGTAGAGTGGTAATCTGGGAACCTCCTGTCTCAGAATACTGCTACCTTCACCCTGCCATAAGAATGCAGCTAGTTGACAGCTGACTTCAAGGCATGCTTCCCTGTGAGAGCTAAGGACAGGGCACAACCCTCCCGCATCCTGCTTGACTGTAGAAGGAGCTGCTAACGTCCTCATGTTAGTGGCAGGGAAAGGTTGTGAGAAAAGCATGTGGAATCGTTGTGCCTGAACCCACGTGTATCTGAGTTGAATACAGCGATTTCCAAAGTCCTTCTTCATCAGAGTGTAGCTAGGTTCCCACTCGCATGTCCGAGTGGGTAGCAGACATCTGCCTCCCATGCATACCCACTTCTGAGAGTTGAGCTTATGGCCTGTAACCTTACCTCCTGCCTGCAGCTACCTTTCGCTTCCAAAAGGCCTAGGCTCGCTGCTTCACCGAAGTGTTGGGAGAGGTAACTGGAATCTGCCGGCACACAAGACTAGTGCCTCCAAGCTCAATCCAGCGATTTCCCAGTAATTCCTGGGGTAGACTGGTGCTACATACTAAGTTCCATATGTGAGAAGGTAGCTGAACGCCTTGTCCAAAATCATCTTACTTCTGAGAGTTGAGCTCATCCTCAGTCCCTCACAGTTCCACACTGCCTGCAGAGTGAGTTTCGCACGTCTTCACCAGAGACGTTTGCCAGAGGGTATGAGACGCAAGATAACAATGCAGACCTGGACGGTATCTCCAGGTGCAGTAGAGTGGTAATCTGGGAACCTCCTGTCTCAGAATACTGCTACCTTCACCCTGCCATAAGAATGCAGCTGGTTGACAGGTGGCTTCAAGGCATGCTTCCCTGTGAGAGCTAAGGACAGGGCACAACCCTCCCGCATCCTGCTTGACTGTAGAAGGAGCTGCTAACGTCCTCATGTTAGTGGCAGGGAAAGGTTGTGAGAAAAGCATGTGGAATCGTTGTGCCTGAACCCACGTGTATCTGAGTTGAATACAGCGATTTCCAAAGTCCTTCTTCATCAGAGTGTAGCTAGGTTCCCACTCGCATGTCCGAGTGGGTAGCAGACATCTGCCTCCCATGCATACCCACTTCTGAGAGTTGAGCTTATGGCCTGTAACCCTACCTCCTGCCTGCAGCTACCTTTCGCTTACAAAAGGCCTAGGCTCGCTGCTTCACCGAAGTGTTGGGAGAGGTAACTGGAATCTCCCGGCCCACAAGACTAGTGCCTCCAAGCTCAATCCAGCGATTTCCCAGTAATTCATGGGGTAGACTGGTGCTACATACTAAGTTCCATATGTGAGAAGGTTGCTGAACGCCTTGTCCAAAATCATCTTACTGCTGAGAGTTGAGCTCACCCTCAGTCCCTCACAGTTCCACACTGCCTGCAGAGTGAGTTTCCCACGTCTTCACCAGAGACTTTTGCCAGAGGCCTCTGAGACGCAAGTTAACAATGCAGACCTGGACGGTATCTCCAGGTGCCGTAGAGTGGCAATCTGGGAACCTCCTTACTCAGAATACTGCTACCTTCACACTGTCATAAGAATGCAGCTAGTTGAGAGCTGTCTTCTAGGCATGCATCCCTGTGAGAGCTGAGGACAGGGCAGAACCCTCCCGCATCCTGCCTGACTGTAGACGTACCTGCTAACCTCCTTATGTTAGTGGCTGGGATAGGTTGTGGAAAAGCATGTGTAAGCATTGGGCCTGAACTCCCGTGTATCTGAGTTGAATACAGCGATTTCCAACATCCTTCTTCAATAGGAGTGTAGCTAGGTTCCAACTCCCATGTCCGAGTGGGTAGCAGACATCTGCCTCACATGCATACACACTTCTGAGAGTTGAGCTCATGGCCTGTAACCCTACATCGTGCCTGCCGCTACCTTACGCTTCCAAAAGGCCTAGGCTCGCTGCTTGACGCAAGTGTTGGGAGAGGTAACTGGAATCTCCCGGCACACAAGACGAGTGCCTCCAAGCTCAATCAAGCGATTTCCTAGTAATTCCTGGGGTAGACTGGTGCTACATACTAAGTTCCATATGTGAGAAGGTAGCTGAACGCCTTGTCCAAAATCATCTTCCTGCTGACAGTTGAGCTAACCCTCAGTCCCTCACAGTTCCACACTGCCTGCAGAGTGAGTTTCCCACGTCTTCACCAGAGACTTTTGCCAGAGGCCTCTGAGACGCAAGTTAACAATGCAGACCTGGAGGGTATCTCCAGGTGCAGTAGAGTGGTAATCTGGGAACCTCCTGTCTCAGAATATTGCTACCTTCACCCTGCCATAAGAATGCAGCTAGTTGACAGCTGGCTTCAAGGCATGCTTCCCTGTGAGAGCTAAGGACAGGGCACAACCCTCCCGCATCCTGCTTGACTGTAGAAGGAGCTGCTAACGTCCTCATTTTAGTGGCAGGGAAAGGTTGTGAGAAAAGCATGTGGAATCGTTGTGCCTGAACCCACGTGTATCTGAGTTGAATACAGCGATTTCCAAAGTCCTTCTTCATCAGAGTGTAGCTAGGTTCCCACTCGCATGTCCGAGTGGGTAGCAGACATCTGCCTCCCATGCATACCCACTTCTGAGAGTTGAGCTTATGGCCTGTAACCCTACCTCCTGCCTGCAGCTACCTTTCGCTTCCAAAAGGCCTAGGCTCGCTACTTCACCGAAGTGTTGGGAGAGGTAACTGGAATCTGCCGGCACACAAGACTAGTGCCTCCAAGCTCAATCCAGCGATTTCCCAGTAATTCCTGGGGTAGACTTGTGCTACATACTAAGTTCCATATGTGAGAATGTAGCTGAACGCCTTGTCCAAAATCATCTTACTTCTGAGAGTTGAGCTCACCCTCAGTCCCTCACAGTTCCACACTGCCTGCAGAGTGAGTTTCGCACGTCTTCACCAGAGACGTTTGCCAGAGGCTATGAGACGCAAGTTAACAATGCAGACCTGGAGGGTATCTCCAGGTGCAGTAGAGTGGTAATCTGGGAACCTCCTGTCTCAGAATACTGCTACTTTCACCCTGCCATAAGAATGCAGCTAGTTGACAGCTGGCTTCAAGGCATGCTTCCCTGTGAGAGCTAAGGACAGGGCACAACCCTCCCGCATCCTGCTTGACTGTAGAAGGAGCTGCTAACGTCCTCATGTTAGTGGCAGGGAAAGGTTGTGAGAAAAGCATGTGGAATCTTTGTGCCTGAACCCACGTGTATCTGAGTTGAAAACAGCGATTTCCAAAGTCCTTCTTCATCAGAGTGTAGCTAGGTTCCCACTCGCATGTCCGAGTGGGTAGCAGACATCTGCCTCCCATGCATACCCACTTCTGAGAGTTGAGCTTATGGCCTGTAACCCTACCTCCTGCCTGCAGCTACCTTTCGCTTCCAAAAGGCCTAGGCTCGCTGCTTCACCGAAGTGTTGGGAGAGGTAACTGGAATCTCCCGGCACACAAGACGAGTGCCTCCAAGCTCAATCCAGCGATTTCCCAGTAATTCCTGGGGTAGACTGTTGCTACATACTAAGTTCCATATGTGAGAAGGTAGCTGAACGCCTTGTCCAAAATCATCTTACTTCTGAGAGTTGAGCTCATCCTCAGTCCCTCACAGTTCCACACTGCCTGCAGAGTGAGTTTCGCACGGCTTCACCAGAGACGTTTGCCAGAGGCTATGAGACGCAAGTTAACAATGCAGACCTGGAGGGTATCTCCAGGTGCAGTAGAGTGGTAATCTGGGAACCTCCTGTCTCAGAATACTGCTACCTTCACCCTGCCATAAGAATGCAGCTAGTTGACAGGTGGCTTCAAGGCATGCTTCCCTGTGAGAGCTAAGGACAGGGCAGAACCCTCCCGCATCCTGCTTGACTGTAGAAGGAGCTGCTAACGTCCTCATGTTAGTGGCAGGGAAAGGTTGTGAGAAAAGCATGTGGAATCGTTGTGCCTGAACCCACGTGTATCTGAGTTGAATACAGCGATTTCCAAAGTCCTTCTTCATCAGAGTGTAGCTAGGTTCCCACTCGCATGTCCGAGTGGGTAGCAGACATCTGCCTCCCATGCATACCCACTTCTGAGAGTTGAGCTTATGGCCTGTAACCTTACCTCCTGCCTGCAGCTACCTTTCGCTTCCAAAAGGCCTAGGCTCGCTGCTTCACCGAAGTGTTGGGAGAGGTAACTGGAATCTGCCGGCACACAAGACTAGTGCCTCCAAGCTCAATCCAGCGATTTCCCAGTAATTCCTGGGGTAGACTGGTGCTACATACTAAGTTCCATATGTGAGAAGGTAGCTGAACGCCTTGTCCAAAATCATCTTACTTCTGAGAGTTGAGCTCATCCTCAGTCCCTCACAGTTCCACACTGCCTGCAGAGTGAGTTTCGCACGTCTTCACCAGAGACGTTTGCCAGAGGGTATGAGACGCAAGATAACAATGCAGACCTGGACGGTATCTCCAGGTGCAGTAGAGTGGTAATCTGGGAACCTCCTGTCTCAGAATACTGCTACCTTCACCCTGCCATAAGAATGCAGCTGGTTGACAGGTGGCTTCAAGGCATGCTTCCCTGTGAGAGCTAAGGACAGGGCACAACCCTCCCGCATCCTGCTTGACTGTAGAAGGAGCTGCTAACGTCCTCATGTTAGTGGCAGGGAAAGGTTGTGAGAAAAGCATGTGGAATCGTTGTGCCTGAACCCACGTGTATCTGAGTTGAATACAGCGATTTCCAAAGTCCTTCTTCATCAGAGTGTAGCTAGGTTCCCACTCGCATGTCCGAGTGGGTAGCAGACATCTGCCTCCCATGCATACCCACTTCTGAGAGTTGAGCTTATGGCCTGTAACCCTACCTCCTGCCTGCAGCTACCTTTCGCTTACAAAAGGCCTAGGCTCGCTGCTTCACCGAAGTGTTGGGAGAGGTAACTGGAATCTCCCGGCCCACAAGACTAGTGCCTCCAAGCTCAATCCAGCGATTTCCCAGTAATTCATGGGGTAGACTGGTGCTACATACTAAGTTCCATATGTGAGAAGGTTGCTGAACGCCTTGTCCAAAATCATCTTACTGCTGAGAGTTGAGCTCACCCTCAGTCCCTCACAGTTCCACACTGCCTGCAGAGTGAGTTTCCCACGTCTTCACCAGAGACTTTTGCCAGAGGCCTCTGAGACGCAAGTTAACAATGCAGACCTGGACGGTATCTCCAGGTGCCGTAGAGTGGCAATCTGGGAACCTCCTTACTCAGAATACTGCTACCTTCACACTGTCATAAGAATGCAGCTAGTTGAGAGCTGTCTTCTAGGCATGCATCCCTGTGAGAGCTGAGGACAGGGCAGAACCCTCCCGCATCCTGCCTGACTGTAGACGTACCTGCTAACCTCCTTATGTTAGTGGCTGGGATAGGTTGTGGAAAAGCATGTGTAAGCATTGGGCCTGAACTCCCGTGTATCTGAGTTGAATACAGCGATTTCCAACATCCTTCTTCAATAGGAGTGTAGCTAGGTTCCAACTCCCATGTCCGAGTGGGTAGCAGACATCTGCCTCACATGCATACACACTTCTGAGAGTTGAGCTCATGGCCTGTAACCCTACATCGTGCCTGCCGCTACCTTACGCTTCCAAAAGGCCTAGGCTCGCTGCTTGACGCAAGTGTTGGGAGAGGTAACTGGAATCTCCCGGCACACAAGACGAGTGCCTCCAAGCTCAATCAAGCGATTTCCTAGTAATTCCTGGGGTAGACTGGTGCTACATACTAAGTTCCATATGTGAGAAGGTAGCTGAACGCCTTGTCCAAAATCATCTTCCTGCTGACAGTTGAGCTAACCCTCAGTCCCTCACAGTTCCACACTGCCTGCAGAGTGAGTTTCCCACGTCTTCACCAGAGACTTTTGCCAGAGGCCTCTGAGACGCAAGTTAACAATGCAGACCTGGAGGGTATCTCCAGGTGCAGTAGAGTGGTAATCTGGGAACCTCCTGTCTCAGAATATTGCTACCTTCACCCTGCCATAAGAATGCAGCTAGTTGACAGCTGGCTTCAAGGCATGCTTCCCTGTGAGAGCTAAGGACAGGGCACAACCCTCCCGCATCCTGCTTGACTGTAGAAGGAGCTGCTAACGTCCTCATTTTAGTGGCAGGGAAAGGTTGTGAGAAAAGCATGTGGAATCGTTGTGCCTGAACCCACGTGTATCTGAGTTGAATACAGCGATTTCCAAAGTCCTTCTTCATCAGAGTGTAGCTAGGTTCCCACTCGCATGTCCGAGTGGGTAGCAGACATCTGCCTCCCATGCATACCCACTTCTGAGAGTTGAGCTTATGGCCTGTAACCCTACCTCCTGCCTGCAGCTACCTTTCGCTTCCAAAAGGCCTAGGCTCGCTACTTCACCGAAGTGTTGGGAGAGGTAACTGGAATCTGCCGGCACACAAGACTAGTGCCTCCAAGCTCAATCCAGCGATTTCCCAGTAATTCCTGGGGTAGACTTGTGCTACATACTAAGTTCCATATGTGAGAATGTAGCTGAACGCCTTGTCCAAAATCATCTTACTTCTGAGAGTTGAGCTCACCCTCAGTCCCTCACAGTTCCACACTGCCTGCAGAGTGAGTTTCGCACGTCTTCACCAGAGACGTTTGCCAGAGGCTATGAGACGCAAGTTAACAATGCAGACCTGGAGGGTATCTCCAGGTGCAGTAGAGTGGTAATCTGGGAACCTCCTGTCTCAGAATACTGCTACTTTCACCCTGCCATAAGAATGCAGCTAGTTGACAGCTGGCTTCAAGGCATGCTTCCCTGTGAGAGCTAAGGACAGGGCACAACCCTCCCGCATCCTGCTTGACTGTAGAAGGAGCTGCTAACGTCCTCATGTTAGTGGCAGGGAAAGGTTGTGAGAAAAGCATGTGGAATCTTTGTGCCTGAACCCACGTGTATCTGAGTTGAAAACAGCGATTTCCAAAGTCCTTCTTCATCAGAGTGTAGCTAGGTTCCCACTCGCATGTCCGAGTGGGTAGCAGACATCTGCCTCCCATGCATACCCACTTCTGAGAGTTGAGCTTATGGCCTGTAACCCTACCTCCTGCCTGCAGCTACCTTTCGCTTCCAAAAGGCCTAGGCTCGCTGCTTCACCGAAGTGTTGGGAGAGGTAACTGGAATCTCCCGGCACACAAGACGAGTGCCTCCAAGCTCAATCCAGCGATTTCCCAGTAATTCCTGGGGTAGACTGTTGCTACATACTAAGTTCCATATGTGAGAAGGTAGCTGAACGCCTTGTCCAAAATCATCTTACTTCTGAGAGTTGAGCTCATCCTCAGTCCCTCACAGTTCCACACTGCCTGCAGAGTGAGTTTCGCACGGCTTCACCAGAGACGTTTGCCAGAGGCTATGAGACGCAAGTTAACAATGCAGACCTGGAGGGTATCTCCAGGTGCAGTAGAGTGGTAATCTGGGAACCTCCTGTCTCAGAATACTGCTACCTTCACCCTGCCATAAGAATGCAGCTAGTTGACAGGTGGCTTCAAGGCATGCTTCCCTGTGAGAGCTAAGGACAGGGCAGAACCCTCCCGCATCCTGCTTGACTGTAGAAGGAGCTGCTAACGTCCTCATGTTAGTGGCAGGGAAAGGTTGTGAGAAAAGCATGTGGAATCGTTGTGCCTGAACCCACGTGTATCTGAGTTGAATACAGCGATTTCCAAAGTCCTTCTTCATCAGAGTGTAGCTAGGTTCCCACTCGCATGTCCGAGTGGGTAGCAGACATCTGCCTCCCATGCATACCGACTTCTGAGAGTTGAGCTTATGGCCTGTAACCCTACCTCCTGCCTGCAGCTACCTTTCGCTTCCAAAAGGCCTAGGCTCGCTGCTTCACCGAAGTGTTGGGAGAGGTAACTGGAATCTGCCGGCACACAAGACTAGTGCCTCCAAGCTCAATCCAGCGATTTCCCAGTAATTCCTGGGGTAGACTGGTGCTACATACTAAATTCCATATGGGAGAAGGTAGCTGAACGCCTTGTCCAAAATCATCTTCCTGCTGAGAGGTGAGCTCACCATCAGTCCCTCACAGTTCCACACTGCCTGCAGAGTGAGTTTCGCACGTCTTCACCAGAGACTTTTGCCAGAGGCCTCTGAGACGCAAGTTAACAATGCAGACCTGGACGTATCTCCAGGTGCCGGAGAGTGGCAATCTGGGAACCTCCTTACTCAGAATACTGCTACCTTCACACTGTCATAAGAATGCAGCTAGTTGAGAGCTGGCTTCTAGGCATGCTTCCCTGTGAGAGTTGAGGACAGGGCAGTACCCTCCCGCATCCTGCCTGACTGTAGACGTACCTGCTAACCTCCTTATGTTAGTGGCTGGGATAGGCTGTGGGAAAAGCATGTGTAAGCATTGGGCCTGAACTCCCGTGTATCTGAGTTGAATACAGCGATTTCCAACATCTTTCTTCAATAGGAGTGTACCTAGGTTCCAACTCCCATGTCCGAGTGGGTAGCAGACATCTGCCTCCCATGCATACATACTTCTGATAGTTGAGCTCATGGTCTGTAAACCTACATCGTGCCTGCAGCTACCTTTCGCTTCCAAAAGGCCTAGGCTCGCTGCTTCACCGAAGTGTTGGGAGAGGTAACTGGAATCTCCCGGCACACAAGACTAGTGCCTCCAAGCTCAATCCAGCGATTTCCCAGTAATTCCTGGGGTAGACTGGTGCTGCATTCTAAGTTCCATATGTGAGAAGGTAGCTGAACGCCTTGTCCAAAATCATTTTACTGCTGAGAGTTGAGCTCACCCTCAGTCCCTCACAGTTCCACACGGCCTGCAGAGTGAGTTTTCCACGTCTTCACCAGAGACTTTTGCCAGAGGCCTCTGAGACGCAAGTTAACAATGCAGACCTGGAGGGTATCTCCAGGTGCAGTAGAGTGGTAATCTGGGAACATCCTGTCTCAGAATACTGCTACCTTCACCCTGCCATAAGAATGCAGCTAGTTGACAGCTGGCTTCAAGGCATGCTTCCCTGTGAGAGCTAAGGACAGGGCACAACCCTCCCGCATCCTGCTTGACTGTAGAAGGAGCTGCTAACGTCCTCATGTTAGTGGCTGGGATGGGTTGTGGGAAAAGCATGTGGAATCGTTGTGCCTGAACCCACGTGTATCTGAGTTGAATACAGCGATTTCCAAAGTCCTTCTTCATCAGAGTGTAGCTAGGTTCCCACTCGCATGTCCGAGTGGGTAGCAGACATCTGCCTCCCATGCATACCCACTTCTGAGAGTTGAGCTTATGGCCTGTAACCCTACCTCCTGCCTGCAGCTACCTTTCGCTTACAAAAGGCCTAGGCTCGCTGCTTCACCGAAGTGTTGGGAGAGGTAACTGGAATCTCCCGGCACACAAGACTAGTGCCTCCAAGCTCAATCCAGCGATTTCCCAGTAATTCATGGGGTAGACTGGTGCTACATACTAAGTTCCATATGTGAGAAGGTTGCTGAACGCCTTGTCCAAAATCATCTTACTGCTGAGAGTTGAGCTCACCCTCAGTCCCTCACAGTTCCACACTGCCTGCAGAGTGAGTTTCCCACGTCTTCACCAGAGACTTTTGCCAGAGGCCTCTGAGACGCAAGTTAACAATGCAGACCTGGACGGTATCTCCAGGTGCCGTAGAGTGGCAATCTGGGAACCTCCTTACTCAGAATACTGCTACCTTCACACTGTCATAAGAATGCAGCTAGTTGAGAGCTGTCTTCTAGGCATGCATCCCTGTGAGAGCTGAGGACAGGGCAGAACCCTCCCGCATCCTGCCTGACTGTAGACGTACCTGCTAACCTCCTTATGTTAGTGGCTGGGATAGGTTGTGGAAAAGCATGTGTAAGCATTGGGCCTGAACTCCCGTGTATCTGAGTTGAATACAGCGATTTCCAACATCCTTCTTCAATAGGAGTGTAGCTAGGTTCCAACTCCCATGTCCGAGTGGGTAGCAGACATCTGCCTCACATGCATACACACTTCTGAGAGTTGAGCTCATGGCCTGTAACCCTACATCGTGCCTGCCGCTACCTTACGCTTCCAAAAGGCCTAGGCTCGCTGCTTGACGCAAGTGTTGGGAGAGGTAACTGGAATCTCCCGGCACACAAGACGAGTGCCTCCAAGCTCAATCAAGCGATTTCCTAGTAATTCCTGGGGTAGACTGGTGCTACATACTAAGTTCCATATGTGAGAAGGTAGCTGAACGCCTTGTCCAAAATCATCTTCCTGCTGACAGTTGAGCTAACCCTCAGTCCCTCACAGTTCCACACTGCCTGCAGAGTGAGTTTCCCACGTCTTCACCAGAGACTTTTGCCAGAGGCCTCTGAGACGCAAGTTAACAATGCAGACCTGGAGGGTATCTCCAGGTGCAGTAGAGTGGTAATCTGGGAACCTCCTGTCTCAGAATATTGCTACCTTCACCCTGCCATAAGAATGCAGCTAGTTGACAGCTGGCTTCAAGGCATGCTTCCCTGTGAGAGCTAAGGACAGGGCACAACCCTCCCGCATCCTGCTTGACTGTAGAAGGAGCTGCTAACGTCCTCATTTTAGTGGCAGGGAAAGGTTGTGAGAAAAGCATGTGGAATCGTTGTGCCTGAACCCACGTGTATCTGAGTTGAATACAGCGATTTCCAAAGTCCTTCTTCATCAGAGTGTAGCTAGGTTCCCACTCGCATGTCCGAGTGGGTAGCAGACATCTGCCTCCCATGCATACCCACTTCTGAGAGTTGAGCTCATGGCCTGTAACCATACCTCCTGCCTGCAGCTACCTTTCGCTTCCAAAAGGCCTAGGCTCGCTACTTCACCGAAGTGTTGGGAGAGGTAACTGGAATCTGCCGGCACACAAGACTAGTGCCTCCAAGCTCAATCCAGCGATTTCCCAGTAATTCCTGGGGTAGACTTGTGCTACATACTAAGTTCCATATGTGAGAATGTAGCTGAACGCCTTGTCCAAAATCATCTTACTTCTGAGAGTTGAGCTCACCCTCAGTCCCTCACAGTTCCACACTGCCTGCAGAGTGAGTTTCGCACGTCTTCACCAGAGACGTTTGCCAGAGGCTATGAGACGCAAGTTAACAATGCAGACCTGGAGGGTATCTCCAGGTGCAGTAGAGTGGTAATCTGGGAACCTCCTGTCTCAGAATACTGCTACTTTCACCCTGCCATAAGAATGCAGCTAGTTGACAGCTGGCTTCAAGGCATGCTTCCCTGTGAGAGCTAAGGACAGGGCACAACCCTCCCGCATCCTGCTTGACTGTAGAAGGAGCTGCTAACGTCCTCATGTTAGTGGCAGGGAAAGGTTGTGAGAAAAGCATGTGGAATCGTTGTGCCTGAACCCACGTGTATCTGAGTTGAATACAGCGATTTCCAAAGTCCTTCTTCATCAGAGTGTAGCTAGGTTCCCACTCGCATGTCCGAGTGGGTAGCAGACATCTGCCTCCCATGCATACCCACTTCTGAGAGTTGAGCTTATGGCCTGTAACCCTACCTCCTGCCTGCAGCTACCTTTCGCTTACAAAAGGCCTAGGCTCGCTGCTTCACCGAAGTGTTGGGAGAGGTAACTGGAATCTCCCGGCACACAAGACTAGTGCCTCCAAGCTCAATCCAGCGATTTCCCAGTAATTCATGGGGTAGACTGGTGCTACATACTAAGTTCCATATGTGAGAAGGTTGCTGAACGCCTTGTCCAAAATCATCTTACTGCTGAGAGTTGAGCTCACCCTCAGTCCCTCACAGTTCCACACTGCCTGCAGAGTGACTTTCCCACGTCTTCACCAGAGACTTTTGCCAGAGGCCTCTGAGACGCAAGTTAACAATGCAGACCTGGACGGTATCTCCAGGTGCCGTAGAGTGGCAATCTGGGAACCTCCTTACTCAGAATACTGCTACCTTCACACTGTCATAAGAATGCAGCTAGTTGAGAGCTGTCTTCTAGGCATGCATCCCTGTGAGAGCTGAGGACAGGGCAGAACCCTCCCGCATCCTGCCTGACTGTAGACGTACCTGCTAACCTCCTTATGTTAGTGGCTGGGATAGGTTGTGGAAAAGCATGTGTAAGCATTGGGCCTGAACTCCCGTGTATCTGAGTTGAATACAGCGATTTCCAACATCCTTCTTCAATAGGAGTGTAGCTAGGTTCCAACTCCCATGTCCGAGTGGGTAGCAGACATCTGCCTCACATGCATACACACTTCTGAGAGTTGAGCTCATGGCCTGTAACCCTACATCGTGCCTGCCGCTACCTTACGCTTCCAAAAGGCCTAGGCTCGCTGCTTGACGCAAGTGTTGGGAGAGGTAACTGGAATCTCCCGGCACACAAGACGAGTGCCTCCAAGCTCAATCAAGCGATTTCCTAGTAATTCCTGGGGTAGACTGGTGCTACATACTAAGTTCCATATGTGAGAAGGTAGCTGAACGCCTTGTCCAAAATCATCTTCCTGCTGACAGTTGAGCTAACCCTCAGTCCCTCACAGTTCCACACTGCCTGCAGAGTGAGTTTCCCACGTCTTCACCAGAGACTTTTGCCAGAGGCCTCTGAGACGCAAGTTAACAATGCAGACCTGGAGGGTATCTCCAGGTGCAGTAGAGTGGTAATCTGGGAACCTCCTGTCTCAGAATACTGCTACCTTCACCCTGCCATAAGAATGCAGCTAGTTGACAGCTGGCTTCAAGGCATGCTTCCCTGTGAGAGCTAAGGACAGGGCACAACCCTCCCGCATCCTGCTTGACTGTAGAAGGAGCTGCTAACGTCCTCATTTTAGTGGCAGGGAAAGGTTGTGAGAAAAGCATGTGGAATCGTTGTGCCTGAACCCACGTGTATCTGAGTTGAATACAGCGATTTCCAAAGTCCTTCTTCATCAGAGTGTAGCTAGGTTCCCACTCGCATGTCCGAGTGGGTAGCAGACATCTGCCTCCCATGCATACCCACTTCTGAGAGTTGAGCTTATGGCCTGTAACCCTACCTCCTGCCTGCAGCTACCTTTCGCTTCCAAAAGGCCTAGGCTCGCTACTTCACCGAAGTGTTGGGAGAGGTAACTGGAATCTGCCGGCACACAAGACTAGTGCCTCCAAGCTCAATCCAGCGATTTCCCAGTAATTCCTGGGGTAGACTTGTGCTACATACTAAGTTCCATATGTGAGAATGTAGCTGAACGCCTTGTCCAAAATCATCTTACTTCTGAGAGTTGAGCTCACCCTCAGTCCCTCACAGTTCCACACTGCCTGCAGAGTGAGTTTCGCACGTCTTCACCAGAGACGTTTGCCAGAGGCTATGAGACGCAAGTTAACAATGCAGACCTGGAGGGTATCTCCAGGTGCAGTAGAGTGGTAATCTGGGAACCTCCTGTCTCAGAATACTGCTACTTTCACCCTGCCATAAGAATGCAGCTAGTTGACAGCTGGCTTCAAGGCATGCTTCCCTGTGAGAGCTAAGGACAGGGCACAACCCTCCCGCATCCTGCTTGACTGTAGAAGGAGCTGCTAACGTCCTCATGTTAGTGGCAGGGAAAGGTTGTGAGAAAAGCATGTGGAATCGTTGTGCCTGAACCCACGTGTATCTGAGTTGAAAACAGCGATTTCCAAAGTCCTTCTTCATCAGAGTGTAGCTAGGTTCCCACTCGCATGTCCGAGTGGGTAGCAGACATCTGCCTCCCATGCATACCCACTTCTGAGAGTTGAGCTTATGGCCTGTAACCCTACCTCCTGCCTGCAGCTACCTTTCGCTTCCAAAAGGCCTAGGCTCGCTGCTTCACCGAAGTGTTGGGAGAGGTAACTGGAATCTCCCGGCACACAAGACGAGTGCCTCCAAGCTCAATCCAGCGATTTCCCAGTAATTCCTGGGGTAGACTGTTGCTACATACTAAGTTCCATATGTGAGAAGGTAGCTGAACGCCTTGTCCAAAATCATCTTACTTCTGAGAGTTGAGCTCATCCTCAGTCCCTCACAGTTCCACACTGCCTGCAGAGTGAGTTTCGCACGGCTTCACCAGAGACGTTTGCCAGAGGCTATGAGACGCAAGTTAACAATGCAGACCTGGAGGGTATCTCCAGGTGCAGTAGAGTGGTAATCTGGGAAACTCCTGTCTCAGAATACTGCTACCTTCACCCTGCCATAAGAATGCAGCTAGTTGACAGGTGGCTTCAAGGCATGCTTCCCTGTGAGAGCTAAGGACAGGGCAGAACCCTCCCGCATCCTGCTTGACTGTAGAAGGAGCTGCTAACGTCCTCATGTTAGTGGCAGGGAAAGGTTGTGAGAAAAGCATGTGGAATCGTTGTGCCTGAACCCACGTGTATCTGAGTTGAATACAGCGATTTCCAAAGTCCTTCTTCATCAGAGTGTAGCTAGGTTCCCACTCGCATGTCCGAGTGGGTAGCAGACATCTGCCTCCCATGCATACCGACTTCTGAGAGTTGAGCTTATGGCCTGTAACCCTACCTCCTGCCTGCAGCTACCTTTCGCTTCCAAAAGGCCTAGGCTCGCTGCTTCACCGAAGTGTTGGGAGAGGTAACTGGAATCTGCCGGCACACAAGACTAGTGCCTCCAAGCTCAATCCAGCGATTTCCCAGTAATTCCTGGGGTAGACTGGTGCTACATACTAAATTCCATATGGGAGAAGGTAGCTGAACGCCTTGTCCAAAATCATCTTCCTGCTGAGAGGTGAGCTCACCATCAGTCCCTCACAGTTCCACACTGCCTGCAGAGTGAGTTTCGCACGTCTTCACCAGAGACTTTTGCCAGAGGCCTCTGAGACGCAAGTTAACAATGCAGACCTGGACGTATCTCCAGGTGCCGGAGAGTGGCAATCTGGGAACCTCCTTACTCAGAATACTGCTACCTTCACACTGTCATAAGAATGCAGCTAGTTGAGAGCTGGCTTCTAGGCATGCTTCCCTGTGAGAGTTGAGGACAGGGCAGTACCCTCCCGCATCCTGCCTGACTGTAGACGTACCTGCTAACCTCCTTTTGTTAGTGGCTGGGATAGGTTGTGGGAAAAGCATGTGTAAGCATTGGGCCTGAACTCCCGTGTATCTGAGTTGAATACAGCGATTTCCAACATCCTTCTTCAATAGGAGTGTAGCTAGGTTCCAACTCCCATGTCCGAGTGGGTAGCAGACATCTGCCTCCCATGCATACACACTTCTGAGAGTTGAGCTCATGGCCTGTAACCCTACATCGTGCCTGCTGCTACCTTTCGCTTCCAAAAGGCCTAGGCTCGCTGCTTGACGCAAGTGTTGGGAGAGGTAACTGGAATCTCCCGGCACACAAGACTAGTGCCTCCAAGCTCAATCAAGCGATTTCCTAGTAATTCCTGGGGTAGACTGGTGCTACATACTAAGTTCCATATGTGAGAAGGTAGCTGAACGCCTTGTCCAAAATCATTTTACTTCTGAGAGTTGAGCTCACCCTCAGTCCCTCACAGTTCCACACTGCCTGCAGAGTGAGTTTCCCACGTCTTCACCAGAGACTTTTGCCAGAGGCTTCTGAGACGCAAGTTAACAATGCAGACCTGGAGGGTATCTCCAGGTGCAGTAGAGTGGTAATCTGGGAACCTCCTGTCTCAGAATACTGCTACCTTCACCCTGCCATAAGAATGCAGCTAGTTGACAGCTGACTTCAAGGCATGCTTCCCTGTGAGAGCTAAGGACAGGGCACAACCCTCCCGCATCCTGCTTGACTGTAGAAGGAGCTGCTAACGTCCTCATGTTAGTGGCAGGGAAAGGTTGTGAGAAAAGCATGTGGAATCGTTGTGCCTGAACCCACGTGTATCTGAGTTGAATACAGCGATTTCCAAAGTCCTTCTTCATCAGAGTGTAGCTAGGTTCCCACTCGCATGTCCGAGTGGGTAGCAGACATCTGCCTCCCATGCATACCCACTTCTGAGAGTTGAGCTTATGGCCTGTAACCTTACCTCCTGCCTGCAGCTACCTTTCGCTTCCAAAAGGCCTAGGCTCGCTGCTTCACCGAAGTGTTGGGAGAGGTAACTGGAATCTGCCGGCACACAAGACTAGTGCCTCCAAGCTCAATCCAGCGATTTCCTAGTAATTCCTGGGGTAGACTGGTGCTACATACTAAGTTCCATATGTGAGAAGGTAGCTGAACGCCTTGTCCAAAATCATCTTACTTCTGAGAGTTGAGCTCATCCTCAGTCCCTCACAGTTCCACACTGCCTGCAGAGTGAGTTTCGCACGTCTTCACCAGAGACGTTTGCCAGAGGCTATGAGACGCAAGATAACAATGCAGACCTGGACGGTATCTCCAGGTGCAGTAGAGTGGTAATCTGGGAACCTCCTGTCTCAGAATACTGCTACCTTCACCCTGCCATAAGAATGCAGCTGGTTGACAGGTGGCTTCAAGGCATGCTTCCCTGTGAGAGCTAAGGACAGGGCACAACCCTCCCGCATCCTGCTTGACTGTAGAAGGAGCTGCTAACGTCCTCATGTTAGTGGCAGGGAAAGGTTGTGAGAAAAGCATGTGGAATCGTTGTGCCTGAACCCACGTGTATCTGAGTTGAATACAGCGATTTCCAAAGTCCTTCTTCATCAGAGTGTAGCTAGGTTCCCACTCGCATGTCCGAGTGGGTAGCAGACATCTGCCTCCCATGCATACCCACTTCTGAGAGTTGAGCTTATGGCCTGTAACCCTACCTCCTGCCTGCAGCTACCTTTCGCTTACAAAAGGCCTAGGCTCGCTGCTTCACCGAAGTGTTGGGAGAGGTAACTGGAATCTCCCGGCACACAAGACTAGTGCCTCC
Source organism: Canis lupus baileyi (assembly GCF_048164855.1). Taxonomy (NCBI): domain Eukaryota; kingdom Metazoa; phylum Chordata; class Mammalia; order Carnivora; family Canidae; genus Canis; species Canis lupus. The sequence continues at coordinate 159,168 of NW_027326423.1, forward strand.
AAGCTCAATCCAGCGATTTCCCAGTAATTCATAGGGTAGACTGGTGCTACATACTAAGTTCCATATGTGAGAAGGTTGCTGAACGCCTTGTCCAAAATCATCTTACTGCTGAGAGTTGAGCTCACCCTCAGTCCCTCACAGTTCCACACTGCCTGCAGAGTGAGTTTCCCACGTCTTCACCAGAGACTTTTGCCAGAGGCCTCTGAGACGCAAGTTAACAATGCAGACCTGGACGGTATCTCCAGGTTCCGTAGAGTGGCAATCTGGGAACCTCCTTACTCAGAATACTGCTACCTTCACACTGTCATAAGAATGCAGCTAGTTGAGAGCTGTCTTCTAGGCATGCATCCCTGTGAGAGCTGAGGACAGGGCAGAACCCTCCCGCATCCTGCCTGACTGTAGACGTACCTGCTAACCTCCTTATGTTAGTGGCTGGGATAGGTTGTGGAAAAGCATGTGTAAGCATTGGGCCTGAACTCCCGTGTATCTGAGTTGAATACAGCGATTTCCAACATCCTTCTTCAATAGGAGTGTAGCTAGGTTCCAACTCCCATGTCCGAGTGGGTAGCAGACATCTGCCTCCCATGCATACACACTTCTGAGAGTTGAGCTCATGGCCTGTAACCCTACATCGTGCCTGCCGCTACCTTTCGCTTCCAAAAGGCCTAGGCTCGCTGCTTGACGCAAGTGTTGGGAGAGGTAACTGGAATCTCCCGGCACACAAGACTAGTGCCTCCAAGCTCAATCAAGCGATTTCCTAGTAATTCCTGGGGTAGACTGGTGCTACATACTAAGTTCATATGTGAGAAGGTAGCTGAACGCCTTGTCCGAAATCATCTTACTTCTGAGAGTTGAGCTCACACTCAGTCCCTCACAGTTCCACACTGCCTGCAGAGTGAGTTTCCCACGTCTTCACCAGAGACTTTTGCCAGAGGCTTCTGAGACGCAAGTTAACAATGCAGACCTGGAGGGTATCTCCAGGTGCAGTAGAGTGGTAATCTGCGAACCTCCTCTCTAAGAATACTGCTACCTTCACCCTGCCATAAGAATGCAGCTAGTTGACAGCTGGCTTCAAGGCATGCTTCCCTGTGAGAGCTAAGGACAGGGCACAACCCTCCCGCTTCCTGCTTGACTGTAGAAGGAGCTGCTAACGTCCTCATGTTAGTGGCAGGGAAAGGTTGTGAGAAAAGCATGTGGAATCGTTGTGCCTGAACCCACGTGTATCTGAGTTGAATACAGCGATTTCCAAAGTCCTTCTTCATCAGAGTGTAGCTAGGTTCCCACCTGCATGTCCGAGTGGGTAGCAGACATCTGCCTCCATACATACCCACTTCTGAGAGTTGAGCTTATGGCCTGTAACCCTACCTCCTGCCTGCAGCTACCTTTCGCTTCCAAAAGGCCTAGGCTCGCTGCTTCACCGAAGTGTTGGGAGAGGTAACTGGAATCTGCCGGCACACAAGACTAGTGCCTCCAAGCTCAATCCAGCGTTTTCCCAGTAATTCCTGGGGTAGACTGGTGCTACATACTAAGTTCCATATGTGAGAAGGTTTCTGAACGCCTTGTCCAAAATCATCTTACTGCTGAGAGTTGAGCTCACCCTCAGTCCCTCACAGTTCCACACTGCCTGCAGAGTGAGTTTCCCACGTCTTCACCAGAGACTTTTGCCAGAGGCCTCTGAGACGCAAGTTAACAATGCAGACCTGGACGGTATCTCCAGGTGCCGGAGAGTGGTAATCTGGGAACCTCCTTACTCAGAATACTGTTACCTTCACACTGTCATAAGAATGCAGCTAGTTGAGAGCTGGCTTCTAGGCATGCTTCCCTGTGAGAGCTGAGGACAGGGCAGAACCCTCCCGCATCCCGCCTGACTGTAGACGTACCTGCTAACCTCCTTATGTTAGTGGCTGGGATAGGTTGTGGGAAAAGCATGTGTAAGCATTGGGCCTGAACTCCCGTGTATCTGAGTTGAATACAGCGATTTCCAACATCCTTCTTCAATAGGAGTGTAGCTAGGTTCCAACTCCCATGTCCGAGTGGGTAGCAGACATCTGCCTCCCATGCATACACACTTCTGAGAGTTGAGCTCATGGCCTGTAACCCTACATCGTGCCTGCTGCTACCTTTCGCTTCCAAAAGGCCTAGGCTCGCTGCTTCACCGAAGTGTTGGGAGAGGTAACTGGAATCTCCCGGCACACAAGACTAGTGCCTCCAAGCTCAATCCAGCGATTTCCCAGTAATTCCTGGGGTAGACTGGTGCTGCATTCTAAGTTCCATATGTGAGAAGGTAGCTGAACGCCTTGTCCAAAATCATTTTACTGCTGAGAGTTGAGCTCACCCTCAGTCCCTCACAGTTCCACACGGCCTGCAGAGTGAGTTATCCACGTCTTCACCAGAGACTTTTGCCAGAGGCCTCTGAGACGCAAGTTAACAATGCAGACCTGGAGGGTATCTCCAGGTGCAGTAGAGTGGTATTCTGGGAACATCCTGTCTCAGAATACTGCTACCTTCACCCTGCCATAAGAATGCAGCTAGTTGACAGCTGGCTTCAAGGCAAGCTTCCCTGTGAGAGCTAAGGACAGGGCACAACCCTCCCGCATCCTGCTTGACTGTAGAAGGAGCTGCTAACGTCCTCATGTTAGTGGCTGGGATGGGTTGTGGGAAAAGCATGTGGAATCGTTGTGCCTGAACCCACGTGTATCTGAGTTGAATACAGCGATTTCCAAAGTCCTTCTTCAATAGGAGTGTAGCTAGGTTCCCACTCGCATGTCCGAGTGGGTAGCAGACATCTGCCTCCCATGCATACACACTTCTGAGAGTTGAGCTCATGGCCTGTAACCCTACATCGTGCCTGCTGCTACCTTTCGCTTCCAAAAGGCCTAGGCTCGCTGCTTGACGCAAGTGTTGGGAGAGGTAACTGGAATCTCCCGGCACACAAGACTAGTGCCTCCAAGCTCAATCAAGCGATTTCCTAGTAATTCCTGGGGTAGACTGGTGCTACATACTAAGTTCATATGTGAGAAGGTAGCTGAACGCCTTGTCCGAAATCATCTTACTTCTGAGAGTTGAGCTCACACTCAGTCCCTCACAGTTCCACACTGCCTGCAGAGTGAGTTTCCCACGTCTTCACCAGAGACTTTTGCCAGAGGCTTCTGAGACGCAAGTTAACAATGCAGACCTGGAGGGTATCTCCAGGTGCAGTAGAGTGGTAATCTGCGAACCTCCTGTCTCAGAATACTGCTACCTTCACCCTGCCATAAGAATGCAGCTAGTTGACAGCTGGCTTCAAGGCATGCTTCCCTGTGAGAGCTAAGGACAGGGCACAACCCTCCCGCATCCTGCTTGACTGTAGAAGGAGCTGCTAACGTCCTCATGTTAGTGGCAGGGAAAGGTTGTGAGAAAAGCATGTGGAATCGTTGTGCATGAACCCACGTGTATCTGAGTTGAATACAGCGATTTCCAAAGTCCTTCTTCATCAGAGTGTAGCTAGGTTCCCACTTGCATGTCCGAGTGGGTAGCAGACATCTGCCTCCCATACATACCCACTTCTGAGAGTTGAGCTTATGGCCTGTAACCCTACCTCCTGCCTGCAGCTACCTTTCGCTTCCAAAAGGCCTAGGCTCGCTGCTTCACCGAAGTGTTGGGAGAGGTAACTGGAATCTGCCGGCACACAAGACTAGTGCCTCCAAGCTCAATCCAGCGTTTTCCCAGTAATTCCTGGGGTAGACTGGTGCTACATACTAAGTTCCATATGTGAGAAGGTAGCTGAACGCCTTGTCCAAAATCATCTTACTGCTGAGAGTTGAGCTCACCCTCAGTCCCTCACAGTTCCACACTGCCTGCAGAGTGAGTTTCCCACGTCTTCACCAGAGACTTTTGCCAGAGGCCTCTGAGACGCAAGTTAACAATGCAGACCTGGACGGTATCTCCAGGTGCCGGAGAGTGGTAATCTGGGAACCTCCTTACTCAGAATACTGTTACCTTCACACTGTCATAAGAATGCAGCTAGTTGAGAGCTGGCTTCTAGGCATGCTTCCCTGTGAGAGCTGAGGACAGGGCAGAACCCTCCCGCATCCCGCCTGACTGTAGACGTACCTGCTAACCTCCTTATGTTAGTGGCTGGGATAGGTTGTGGGAAAAGCATGTGTAAGCATTGGGCCTGAACTCCCGTGTATCTGAGTTGAATACAGCGATTTCCAACATCCTTCTTCAATAGGAGTGTAGCTAGGTTCCAACTCCCATGTCCGAGTGGGTAGCAGACATCTGCCTCCCATGCATACACACTTCTGAGAGTTGAGCTCATGGCCTGTAACCCTACATCGTGCCTGCTGCTACCTTTCGCTTCCAAAAGGCCTAGGCTCGCTGCTTGACGCAAGTGTTGGGAGAGGTAACTGGAATCTCCCGTCACACAAGACTAGTGCCTACAAGCTCAATCAAGCGATTTCCTAGTAATTCCTGGATTAGACTGGTGCTACATACTAAGTTCCATATGTGAGAAGGTAGCTGAACGCCTTGTCCAAAATCATTTTACTTCTGAGAGTTGAGCTCACCCTCAGTCCCTCACAGTTCCACACTGCCTGCAGAGTGAGTTTCCCACGTCTTCACCAGAGACTTTTGCCAGAGGCTTCTGAGACGCAAGTTAACAATGCAGACCTGGAGGGTATCTCCAGGTGCAGTAGAGTGGTAATCTGGGAACCTCCTGTCTCAGAATACTGCTACCTTCACCCTGCCATAAGAATGCAGCTAGTTGACAGCTGGCTTCAAGGCATGCTTCCCTGTGAGAGCTAAGGACAGGGCACAACCCTCCCGCATCCTGCTTGACTGTAGAAGGAGCTGCTAACGTCCTCATGTTAGTGGCAGGGAAAGGTTGTGAGAAAAGCATGTGGAATCGTTGTGCCTGAACCCACGTGTATCTGAGTTGAATACAGCGATTTCCAAAGTCCTTCTTCATCAGAGTGTAGCTAGGTTCCCACTCGCATGTCCGAGTGGGTAGCAGACATCTGCCTCCCATGCATACCCACTTCTGAGAGTTGAGCTTATGTCCTGTAACCCTACCTCCTGCCTGCAGCTACCTTTCGCTTCCAAAAGGCCTAGGCTCGCTGCTTCACCGAAGTGTTGGGAGAGGTAACTGGAATCTGCCGGCACACAAGACTAGTGCCTCCAAGCTCAATCCAGCGATTTCCCAGTAATTCCTGGGGTAGACTGGTGCTACATACTAAGTTCCATATGTGAGAAGGTAGCTGAACGCCTTGTCCGAAATCATCTTACTTCTGAGAGTTGAGCTCACACTCAGTCCCTCACAGTTCCACACTGCCTGCAGAGTGAGTTTCCCACGTCTTCACCAGAGACTTTTGCCAGAGGCTTCTGAGACGCAAGTTAACAATGCAGACCTGGAGGGTATCTCCAGGTGCAGTAGAGTGGTAATCTGCGAACCTCCTCTCTCAGAATACTGCTACCTTCACCCTGCCATAAGAATGCAGCTAGTTGACAGCTGGCTTCAAGGCATGCTTCCCTGTGAGAGCTAAGGACAGGGCACAACCCTCCCGCATCCTGCTTGACTGTAGAAGTAGCTGCTAACGTCTTCATGTTAGTGGCAGGGAAAGGTTGTGAGAAAAGCATGTGGAATCGTTGTGCCTGAACCCACGTGTATCTGAGTTGAATACAGCGATTTCCAAAGTCCTTCTTCATCAGAGTGTAGCTAGGTTCCCACTTGCATGTCCGAGTGGGTAGCAGACATCTGCCTCCCATACATACCCACTTCTGAGAGTTGAGCTTATGGCCTGTAACCCTACCTCCTGCCTGCAGCTACCTTTCGCTTCCAAAAGGCCTAGGCTCGCTGCTTCACCGAAGTGTTGGGAGAGGTAACTGGAATCTGCCGGCACACAAGACTAGTGCCTCCAAGCTCAATCCAGCGTTTTCCCAGTAATTCCTGGGGTAGACTGGTGCTACATACTAAGTTCCATATGTGAGAAGGTAGCTGAACGCCTTGTCCAAAATCATCTTACTGCTGAGAGTTGAGCTCACCCTCAGTCCCTCACAGTTCCACACTGCCTGCAGAGTGAGTTTCCCACGTCTTCACCAGAGACTTTTGCCAGAGGCCTCTGAGACGCAAGTTAACAATGCAGACCTGGACGGTATCTCCAGGTGCCGGAGAGTGGTAATCTGGGAACCTCCTTACTCAGAATACTGCTACCTTCACACTGTCATAAGAATGCAGCTAGTTGAGAGCTGGCTTCTAGGCATGCTTCCCTGTGAGAGCTGAGGACAGGGCAGAACCCTCCCGCATCCCGCCTGACTGTAGACGTACCTGCTAACCTCCTTATGTTAGTGGCTGGGATAGGTTGTGGGAAAAGCATGTGTAAGCATTGGGTCTGAACTCCCGTGTATCTGAGTTGAATACAGCGATTTCCAACATCCTTCTTCAATAGGAGTGTAGCTAGGTTCCAACTCCCATGTCCGAGTGGGTAGCAGACATCTGCCTCCCATGCATACACACTTCTGAGAGTTGAGCTCATGGCCTGTAACCCTACATCGTGCCTGCTGCTACCTTTCGCTTCCAAAAGGCCTAGGCTCGCTGCTTGACGCAAGTGTTGGGACAGGTAACTGGAATCTGCCGGCACACAAGACTAGTGCCTCCAAGCTCAATCAAGCGATTTCCTAGTAATTCCTGGGGTAGACTGGTGCTACATACTAAGTTCCATATGTGAGAAGGTAGCTGAACGCCTTGTCCAAAATCATTTTACTTCTGAGAGTTGAGCTCACCCTCAGTCCCTCACAGTTCCACACTGCCTGCAGAGTGAGTTTCCCACGTCTTCACCAGAGACTTTTGCCAGAGGCTTCTGAGACGCAAGTTAACAATGCAGACCTGGAGGGTATCTCCAGGTGCAGTAGAGTGGTAATCTGGGAACCTCCTGTCTCAGAATACTGCTACCTTCACCCTGCCATAAGAATGCAGCTAGTTGACAGCTGGCTTCAAGGCATGCTTCCCTGTGAGAGCTAAGGACAGGGCACAACCCTCCCGCATCCTGCTTGACTGTAGAAGGAGCTGCTAACGTCCTCATGTTAGTGGCAGGGAAAGGTTGTGAGAAAAGCATGTGGAATCGTTGTGCCTGAACCCACGTGTATCTGAGTTGAATACAGCGATTTCCAAAGTCCTTCTTCATCAGAGTGTAGCTAGGTTCCCACTCGCATGTCCGAGTGGGTAGCAGACATCTGCCTCCCATGCATACCCACTTCTGAGAGTTGAGCTTATGGCCTGTAACCCTACCTCCTGCCTGCAGCTACCTTTCGCTTCCAAAAGGCCTAGGCTCGCTGCTTCACCGAAGTGTTGGGAGAGGTAACTGGAATCTGCCGGCACACAAGACTAGTGCCTCCAAGCTCAATCCAGCGATTTCCCAGTAATTCCTGGGGTAGACTGGTGCTACATACTAAGTTCCATATGTGAGAAGGTAGCTGAACGCCTTGTCCAAAATCATCTTACTTCTGAGAGTTGAGCTCATCCTCAGTCCCTCACAGTTCCACACTGCCTGCAGAGTGAGTTTCGCACGTCTTCACCAGAGACGTTTGCCAGAGGCTATGAGACGCAAGATAACAATGCAGACCTGGACGGTATCTCCAGGTGCAGTAGAGTGGTAATCTGGGAACCTCCTGTCTCAGAATACTGCTACCTTCACCCTGCCATAAGAATGCAGCTAGTTGACAGCTGGCTTCTAGGCATGCTTCCCTGTGAGAGCTAAGGACAGGGCACAACCCTCCCGCATCCTGCTTGACTGTAGAAGGAGCTGCTAACGTCCTCATGTTAGTGGCTGGGATAGGTTGTGGGAAAAGCATGTGGAATCGTTGTGCCTGAACCCACGTGTATCTGAGTTGAATACAGCGATTTCCAAAGTCCTTCTTCAATAGGAGTGTAGCTAGGTTCCCACTCGCATGTCCGAGTGGGTAGCAGACATCTGCCTCCCATGCATACACACTTCTGAGAGTTGAGCTCATGGCCTGTAACCCTACATCGTGCCTGCTGCTACCTTTCGCTTCCAAAAGGCCTAGGCTCGCTGCTTGACGCAAGTGTTGGGAGAGGTAACTGGAATCTCCCGGCACACAAGACTAGTGCCTCCAAGCTCAATCAAGCGATTTCCTAGTAATTCCTGGGGTAGACTGGTGCTACATACTAAGTTCATATGTGAGAAGGTAGCTGAACGCCTTGTCCGAAATCATCTTACTTCTGAGAGTTGAGCTCACCCTCAGTCCCTCACAGTTCCACACTGCCTGCAGAGTGAGTTTCGCACGTCTTCACCAGAGACGTTTGCCAGAGGCTTCTGAGACGCAAGTTAACAATGCAGACCTGGAGGGTTTCTCCAGGTGCAGTAGAGTGGTAATCTGGGAACCTCCTGTCTCAGAATACTGCTACCTTCACCCTGCCATAAGAATGCAGCTAGTTGACAGCTGGCTTCTAGGCATGCTTCCCTGTGAGAGCTAAGGACAGGGCACAACCCTCCCGCATCCTGCTTGACTGTAGAAGGAGCTGCTAACGTCCTCATGTTAGTGGCTGGGATAGGTTGTGGGAAAATCATGTGGAATCGTTGTGCCTGAACCCACGTGTATCTGAGTTGAATACAGCGATTTCCAAAGTCCTTCTTCAATAGGAGTGTAGCTAGGTTCCCACTCGCATGTCCGAGTGGGTAGCAGACATCTGCCTCCCATGCATACCCACTTCTGAGAGTTGAGCTTATGGCCTGTAACCCTACCTCCTGCCTGCAGCTACCTTTCGCTTCCAAAAGGCCTAGGCTCGCTGCTTCACCGAAGTGTTGGGAGAGGTAACTGGAATCTGCCGGCACACAAGACTAGTGCCTCCAAGCTCAATCCAGCGATTTCCCAGTAATTCCTGGGGTAGACTGGTGCTACATACTAAGTTCCATATGTGAGAAGGTAGCTGAACGCCTTGTCCAAAATCATCTTACTGCTGAGAGTTGAGCTCACCCTCAGTCCCTCACAGTTCCACACTGCCTGCAGAGTGAGTTTCGCACGTCTTCACCAGAGACTTTTGCCAGAGGCTTCCGAGACGCAAGTTAATAATGCAGACCTGGAGGGTATCTCCAGGTGCAGTAGAGTGGTAATCTGGGAACCTCCTGTCTCAGAATACTGCTACCTTCACCCTGCCATAAGAATGCAGCTACTTGACAGCTGGCTTCAAGGCATGCTTCCCTGTGAGAGCTAAGGACAGGGCACAACCCTCCCGCATCCTGCTTGACTGTAGAAGGAGCTGCTAACGTCCTCATGTTAGTGGCAGGGAAAGGTTGTGAGAAAAGCATGTGGAATCGTTGTGCCTGAACCCACGTGTATCTGAGTTGAATACAGCGATTTCCAAAGTCCTTCTTCATCAGAGTGTAGCTAGGTTCCCACTCGCATGTCCGAGTGGGTAGCAGACATCTGCCTCCCATGCATACCCACTTCTGAGAGTTGAGCTCATGGCCTGTAACCCTACCTCCTGCCTGCAGCTACCTTTCGCTTCCAAAAGGCCTAGGCTCGCTGCTTCACCGAAGTGTTGGGAGAGGTAACTGGAATCTGCCGGCACACAAGACTAGTGCCTCCAAGCTCAATCCAGCGATTTCCCAGTAATTCCTGGGGTAGACTGGTGCTACATACTAAGTTCCATATGTGAGAAGGTAGCTGAACGCCTTGTCCAAAATCATCTTACTGCTGAGAGTTGAGCTCACCCTCAGTCCCTCACAGTTCCACACTGCCTGCAGAGTGAGTTTCGCACGTCTTCACCAGAGACTTTTGCCAGAGGCCTCTGAGACGCAAGTTAACAATGCAGACCTGGACGGTATCTCCAGGTGCAGTAGAGTGGTAATCTGGGAACCTCCTTACTCAGAATACTGCTACGTTCACACTGTCATAAGAATGCAGCTAGTTGAGAGCTGGCTTCTAGGCATGCTTCCCTGTGAGAGCTGAGGACAGGGCAGAACCCTCCCGCATCCTGCCTGACTGTAGACGTACCTGCTAACCTCCTTATGTTAGTGGCTGGGATAGGTTGTGGGAAAAGCATGTGTAAGCATTGGGCCTGAACTCCCGTGTATCTGAGTTGAATACAGCGATTTCCAACATCCTTCTTCAATAGGAATGTAGGTAGGTTCCAACTCCCATGTCCGAGTGGTAGCAGACATCTGCCTCCCATGCATACACCCTTCTGAGAGTTGAGCTCATGGCCTGTAACCCTACATCGTGCCTGCTGCTACTTTTCGCTTCCAAAAGGCCTAGGCTCGCTGCTTGACGCAAGTGTTGGGAGAGGTAACTGGAATCTCCCGGTACACAAGACTAGTGTCTCAAAGCTCAATCAAGCGATTTCCTAGTAATTCCTGGGGTAGACTGGTGCTACATACTAAGTTCCATATGTGAGAAGGTAGCTGAACGCCTTGTCCAAAGTCATCTTACTGCTGAGAGTTGAGCTCACCCTCAGTCCCTCACAGTTCCACACTGCCTGCAGAGTGAGTTTCGCATGTCTTCACCAGAGACTTTTGCCAGAGGCCTCTGAGACGCAAGTTAACAATGCAGACCTGGAGGGTATCTCCAGGTGCAGTAGAGTGGTAATCTGGGAACCTCCTGTCTCAGAATACTGCTACCTTCACCCTGCCATAAGAATGCAGCTAGTTGAGAGCTGGCTTCAAGGCATGCTTCCCTGTGAGAGCTAAGGACAGGGCACAACCCTCCCGCATCCTGCTTGACTGTAGAAGGAGCTGCTAACGTCCTCATGTTAGTGGCAGGGAAAGGTTGTGAGAAAAGCATGTGGAATCGTTGTGCCTGAACCCACGTGTATCTGAGTTGAATACAGCGATTTCCAAAGTCCTTCTTCATCAGAGTGTAGCTAGGTTCCCACTCGCATGTCCGAGTGGGTAGCAGACATCTGCCTCCCATGCATACCCACTTCTGAGAGTTGAGCTTATGGCCTGTAACCCTACCTCCTGCCTGCAGCTACCTTTCGCTTCCAAAAGGCCTAGGCTCGCTGCTTCACCGAAGTGTTGGGAGAGGTAACTGGAATCTGCCGGCACACAAGACTAGTGCCTCCAAGCTCAATCCAGCGTTTTCCCAGTAATTCCTGGGGTAGACTGGTGCTACATACTAAGTTCCATATGTGAGAAGGTAGCTGAACGCCTTGTCCAAAATCATCTTACTGCTGAGAGTTGAGCTCACCCTCAGTCCCTCACAGTTCCACACTGCCTGCAGAGTGAGTTTCGCACGTCTTCACCAGAGACTTTTGCCAGAGGCCTCTGAGACGCAAGTTAACAATGCAGACCTGGACGGTATCTCCAGGTGCCGGAGAGTGGCAATCTGGGAACCTCCTTACTCAGAATACTGCTACCTTCACACTGTCATAAGAATGCAGCTAGTTGAGAGCTGGCTTCTAGGCATGCTTCCCTGTGAGAGTTGAGGACAGGGCAGAACCCTCCCGCATCCTGCCTGACTGTAGACGTACCTGCTAACATCCTTATGTTAGTGGCTGGGATAGGTTGTGGGAAAAGCATGTGTAAGCATTGGGCCTGAACTCCCGTGTATCTGAGTTGAATACAGCGATTTCCAACATCCTTCTTCAATAGGAGTGTAGCTAGGTTCCAACTCCCATGTCCGAGTGGGTAGCAGACATCTGCCTCCCATGCATGCACACTTCTGGGAGTTGAGATCATGGCCTGTAACCCTACATCCTGCCTGCCGCTACCTTTCGCTTCCAAAAGGCCTAGGCTCGCTGCTTGACGCAAGTGTTGGGAGAGGTAACTGGAATCTCCCGGCACACAAGACGAGTGCCTCCAAGCTCAATCAAGCGATTTCCTAGTAATTCCTGGGGTAGACTGGTGCTACATACTAAGTTCCATACGTGAGTAGGAAGTTGAACTCCTTGTCCCAAAACATCTTACTTCTGAGAGTTGAGCTCACCCTCAGTCCCTCACAGTTCCACACTGCCTGCAGAGTGAGTTTCGCACGTCTTCACCAGAGACGTTTGCCAGAGGCTTCTGAGACGCAAGTTAACAATGCAGATCTGGAGGGTATCTCCAGGTGCAGTAGAGTGGTAATCTGGGAACCTCCTGTCTCAGAATACTGCTACCTTCACCCTGCCATAAGAATGCAGCTAGTTGACAGCTGGCTTCAAGGCATGCTTCCCTGTGAGAGCTAAGGACAGGGCACAACCCTCCCGCATCCTGCTTGACTGTAGAAGGAGCTGCTAACGTCCTCATGTTAGTGGCAGGGAAAGGTTGTGAGAAAAGCATGTGGAATCGTTGTGCCTGAACCCACGTGTATCTGAGTTGAATACAGCGATTTCCAAAGTCCTTCTTCATCAGAGTGTAGCTAGGTTCCCACTCGCATGTCCGAGTGGGTAGCAGACATCTGCCTCCCATGCATACCCACTTCTGAGAGTTGAGCTTATGGCCTGTAACCCTACCTCCTGCCTGCAGCTACCTTTCGCTTCCAAAAGGCCTAGGCTCGCTGCTTGACGCAAGTGTTGGGAGAGGTAACTGGAATCTCCCGGCACACAAGACTAGTGCCTCCAAGCTCAATCAAGCGATTTCCTAGTAATTCCTGGGGTAGACTGGTGCTACATACTAAGTTCATATGTGAGAAGGTAGCTGAACGCCTTGTCCGAAATCATCTTACTTCTGAGAGTTGAGCTCACACTCAGTCCCTCACAGTTCCACACTGCCTGCAGAGTGAGTTTCCCACGTCTTCACCAGAGACTTTTGCCAGAGGCTTCTGAGACGCAAGTTAACAATGCAGACCTGGAGGGTATCTCCAGGTGCAGTAGAGTGGTAATCTGCGAACCTCCTCTCTCAGAATACTGCTACCTTCACCCTGCCATAAGAATGCAGCTAGTTGACAGCTGGCTTCAAGGCATGCTTCCCTGTGAGAGCTAAGGACAGGGCACAACCCTCCCGCATCCTGCTTGACTGTAGAAGGAGCTGCTAACGTCCTCATGTTAGTGGCTGGGATAGGTTGTGGGAAAAGCATGTGGAATCGTTGTGCCTGAACAGACGTGTATCTGAGTTGAATACAGCGATTTCCAAAGTCCTTCTTCAATAGGAGTGTAGCTAGGTTCCAACTCCCATGTCCGAGAGGGTACCAGACATCTGCCTCCCATGCATACCCACTTCTGAGAGTTGAGTTTATGGCCTGTAACCCTACATCCTGCCTGCCGCTACCTTTCGCTTCCAAAAGGCCTAGGCTCGCTGCTTGACGCAAGTGTTGGGAGAGGTAACTGGAATCTGCCGGCACACAAGACTAGTGCCTCCAAGTTCAATCCAGAGATTACCCAGTAATTCCTGGGGTAGACTGGTGCTACATACTAAGTTCCATATGTGAGAAGGTAGCTGAACGCCTTGTCCAAAATCATCTTACTTCTGAGAGTTGAGCTCACCCTCAGTCCCTCACAGTTCCACACTGCCTGCAGAGTGCGTTTCGCATGTCTTCACCAGAGACGTTTGCCAGAGGCTATGAGACGCAAGTTAACAATGCAGACCTGGAGGGTATCTCCAGGTGCAGTAGAGTGGTAATCTGGGAACCTCCTGTCTCAGAATACTGCTACCTTCACCCTGCCATAAGAATGCAGCTAGTTGACAGCTGGCTTCAAGGCATGCTTCCCTGTGAGAGCTAAGGACAGGGCACAACCCTCCCGCATCCTGCTTGACTGTAGAAGGAGCTGCTAACGTCCTCATGTTAGTGGCAGGGAAAGGTTGTGAGAAAAGCATGTGGAATCGTTGTGCCTGAACCCACGTGTATCTGAGTTGAATACAGCGATTTCCAAAGTCCTTCTTCATCAGAGTGTAGCTAGGTTCCCACTCGCATGTCCGAGTGGGTAGCAGACATCTGCCTCCCATACATACCCACTTCTGAGAGTTGAGCTTATGGCCTGTAACCCTACCTCCTGCCTGCAGCTACCTTTCGCTTCCAAAAGGCCTAGGCTCGCTGCTTCACCGAAGTGTTGGGAGAGGTAACTGGAATCTGCCGGCACACAAGACTAGTGCCTCCAAGCTCAATCCAGCGTTTTCCCAGTAATTCCTGGGGTAGACTGGTGCTACATACTAAGTTCCATATGTGAGAAGGTAGCTGAACGCCTTGTCCAAAATCATCTTACTGCTGAGAGTTGAGCTCACCCTCAGTCCCTCACAGTTCCACACTGCCTGCAGAGTGAGTTTCCCACGTCTTCACCAGAGACTTTTGCCAGAGGCCTCTGAGACGCAAGTTAACAATGCAGACCTGGACGGTATCTCCAGGTGCCGGAGAGTGGTAATCTGGGAACCTCCTTACTCAGAATACTGCTACCTTCACACTGTCATAAGAATGCAGCTAGTTGAGAGCTGGCTTCTAGGCATGCTTCCCTGTGAGAGCTGAGGACAGGGCAGAACCCTCCCGCATCCCGCCTGACTGTAGACGTACCTGCTAACCTCCTTATGTTAGTGGCTGGGATAGGTTGTGGGAAAAGCATGTGTAAGCATTGGGCCTGAACTCCCGTGTATCTGAGTTGAATACAGCGATTTCCAACATCCTTCTTCAATAGGAGTGTAGCTAGGTTCCAACTCCCATGTCCGAGTGGGTAGCAGACATCTGCCTCCCATGCATACACACTTCTGAGAGTTGAGCTCATGGCCTGTAACCCTACATCGTGCCTGCTGCTACCTTTCGCTTCCAAAAGGCCTAGGCTCGCTGCTTGACGCAAGTGTTGGGAGAGGTAACTGGAATCTCCCGTCACACAAGACTAGTGCCTACAAGCTCAATCAAGCGATTTCCTAGTAATTCCTGGGGTAGACTGGTGCTACATACTAAGTTCCATATGTGAGAAGGTAGCTGAACGCCTTGTCCAAAATCATTTTACTTCTGAGAGTTGAGCTCACCCTCAGTCCCTCACAGTTCCACACTGCCTGCAGAGTGAGTTTCCCACGTCTTCACCAGAGACTTTTGCCAGAGGCTTCTGAGACGCAAGTTAACAATGCAGACCTGGAGGGTATCTCCAGGTGCAGTAGAGTGGTAATCTGGGAACCTCCTGTCTCAGAATACTGCTACCTTCACCCTGCCATAAGAATGCAGCTAGTTGACAGCTGGCTTCAAGGCATGCTTCCCTGTGAGAGCTAAGGACAGGGCACAACCCTCCCGCATCCTGCTTGACTGTAGAAGGAGCTGCTAACGTCCTCATGTTAGTGGCAGGGAAAGGTTGTGAGAAAAGCATGTGGAATCGTTGTGCCTGAACCCACGTGTATCTGAGTTGAATACAGCGATTTCCAAAGTCCTTCTTCATCAGAGTGTAGCTAGGTTCCCACTCGCATGTCCGAGTGGGTAGCAGACATCTGCCTCCCATGCATACCCACTTCTGAGAGTTGAGCTTATGTCCTGTAACCCTACCTCCTGCCTGCAGCTACCTTTCGCTTCCAAAAGGCCTAGGCTCGCTGCTTCACCGAAGTGTTGGGAGAGGTAACTGGAATCTGCCGGCACACAAGACTAGTGCCTCCAAGCTCAATCCAGCGATTTCCCAGTAATTCCTGGGGTAGACTGGTGCTACATACTAAGTTCCATATGTGAGAAGGTAGCTGAACGCCTTGTCCGAAATCATCTTACTTCTGAGAGTTGAGCTCACACTCAGTCCCTCACAGTTCCACACTGCCTGCAGAGTGAGTTTCCCACGTCTTCACCAGAGACTTTTGCCAGAGGCTTCTGAGACGCAAGTTAACAATGCAGACCTGGAGGGTATCTCCAGGTGCAGTAGAGTGGTAATCTGCGAACCTCCTCTCTCAGAATACTGCTACCTTCACCCTGCCATAAGAATGCAGCTAGTTGACAGCTGGCTTCAAGGCATGCTTCCCTGTGAGAGCTAAGGACAGGGCACAACCCTCCCGCATCCTGCTTGACTATAGAAGTAGCTGCTAACGTCCTCATGTTAGTGGCAGGGAAAGGTTGTGAGAAAAGCATGTGGAATCGTTGTGCCTGAACCCACGTGTATCTGAGTTGAATACAGCGATTTCCAAAGTCCTTCTTCATCAGAGTGTAGCTAGGTTCCCACTTGCATGTCCGAGTGGGTAGCAGACATCTGCCTCCCATACATACCCACTTCTGAGAGTTGAGCTTATGGCCTGTAACCCTACCTCCTGCCTGCAGCTACCTTTCGCTTCCAAAAGGCCTAGGCTCGCTGCTTCACCGAAGTGTTGGGAGAGGTAACTGGAATCTGCTGGCACACAAGACTAGTGCCTCCAAGCTCAATCCAGCGTTTTCCCAGTAATTCCTGGGGTAGACTGGTGCTACATACTAAGTTCCATATGTGAGAAGGTAGCTGAACGCCTTGTCCAAAATCATCTTACTGCTGAGAGTTGAGCTCACCCTCAGTCCCTCACAGTTCCACACTGCCTGCAGAGTGAGTTTCCCACGTCTTCACCAGAGACTTTTGCCAGAGGCCTCTGAGACGCAAGTTAACAATGCAGACCTGGACGGTATCTCCAGGTGCCGGAGAGTGGTAATCTGGGAACCTCCTTACTCAGAATACTGCTACCTTCACACTGTCATAAGAATGCAGCTAGTTGAGAGCTGGCTTCTAGGCATGCTTCCCTGTGAGAGCTGAGGACAGGGCAGAACCCTCCCGCATCCCGCCTGACTGTAGACGTACCTGCTAACCTCCTTATGTTAGTGGCTGGGATAGGTTGTGGGAAAAGCATGTGTAAGCATTGGGCCTGAACTCCCGTGTATCTGAGTTGAATACAGCGATTTCCAACATCCTTCTTCAATAGGAGTGTAGCTAGGTTCCAACTCCCATGTCCGAGTGGGTAGCAGACATCTGCCTCCCATGCATACACACTTCTGAGAGTTGAGCTCATGGCCTGTAACCCTACATCGTGCCTGCTGCTACCTTTCGCTTCCAAAAGGCCTAGGCTCGCTGCTTGACGCAAGTGTTGGGAGAGGTAACTGGAATCTGCCGGCACACAAGACTAGTGCCTCCAAGCTCAATCAAGCGATTTCCTAGTAATTCCTGGGGTAGACTGGTGCTACATACTAAGTTCCATATGTGAGAAGGTAGCTGAACGCCTTGTCCAAAATCATTTTACTTCTGAGAGTTGAGCTCACCCTCAGTCCCTCACAGTTCCACACTGCCTGCAGAGTGAGTTTCCCACGTCTTCACCAGAGACTTTTGCCAGAGGCTTCTGAGACGCAAGTTAACAATGCAGACCTGGAGGGTATCTCCAGGTGCAGTAGAGTGGTAATCTGGGAACCTCCTGTCTCAGAATACTGCTACCTTCACCCTGCCATAAGAATGCAGCTAGTTGACAGCTGGCTTCAAGGCATGCTTCCCTGTGAGAGCTAAGGACAGGGCACAACCCTCCCGCATCCTGCTTGACTGTAGAAGGAGCTGCTAACGTCCTCATGTTAGTGGCAGGGAAAGGTTGTGAGAAAAGCATGTGGAATCGTTGTGCCTGAACCCACGTGTATCTGAGTTGAATACAGCGATTTCCAAAGTCCTTCTTCATCAGAGTGTAGCTAGGTTCCCACTCGCATGTCCGAGTGGGTAGCAGACATCTGCCTCCCATGCATACCCACTTCTGAGAGTTGAGCTTATGGCCTGTAACCCTACCTCCTGCCTGCAGCTACCTTTCGCTTCCAAAAGGCCTAGGCTCGCTGCTTCACCGAAGTGTTGGGAGAGGTAACTGGAATCTGCCGGCACACAAGACTAGTGCCTCCAAGCTCAATCCAGCGATTTCCCAGTAATTCCTGGGGTAGACTGGTGCTACATACTAAGTTCCATATGTGAGAAGGTAGCTGAACGCCTTGTCCAAAATCATCTTACTTCTGAGAGTTGAGCTCATCCTCAGTCCCTCACAGTTCCACACTGCCTGCAGAGTGAGTTTCCCACGTCTTCACCAGAGACGTTTGCCAGAGGCTATGAGACGCAAGATAACAATGCAGACCTGGACGGTATCTCCAGGTGCAGTAGAGTGGTAATCTGGGAACCTCCTGTCTCAGAATACTGCTACCTTCACCCTGCCATAAGAATGCAGCTAGTTGACAGCTGGCTTCTAGGCATGCTTCCCTGTGAGAGCTAAGGACAGGGCACAACCCTCCCGCATCCTGCTTGACTGTAGAAGGAGCTGCTAACGTCCTCATGTTAGTGGCTGGGATAGGTTGTGGGAAAAGCATGTGGAATCGTTGTGCCTGAACCCACGTGTATCTGAGTTGAATACAGCGATTTCCAAAGTCCTTCTTCAATAGGAGTGTAGCTAGGTTCCCACTCGCATGTCCGAGTGGGTAGCAGACATCTGCCTCCCATGCATACACACTTCTGAGAGTTGAGCTCATGGCCTGTAACCCTACATCGTGCCTGCTGCTACCTTTCGCTTCCAAAAGGCCTAGGCTCGCTGCTTGACGCAAGTGTTGGGAGAGGTAACTGGAATCTCCCGGCACACAAGACTAGTGCCTCCAAGCTCAATCAAGCGATTTCCTAGTAATTCCTGGGGTAGACTGGTGCTACATACTAAGTTCATATGTGAGAAGGTAGCTGAACGCCTTGTCCGAAATCATCTTACTTCTGAGAGTTGAGCTCACCCTCAGTCCCTCACAGTTCCACACTGCCTGCAGAGTGAGTTTCGCACGTCTTCACCAGAGACGTTTGCCAGAGGCTTCTGAGACGCAAGTTAACAATGCAGACCTGGAGGGTTTCTCCAGGTGCAGTAGAGTGGTAATCTGGGAACCTCCTGTCTCAGAATACTGCTACCTTCACCCTGCCATAAGAATGCAGCTAGTTGACAGCTGGCTTCTAGGCATGCTTCCCTGTGAGAGCTAAGGACAGGGCACAACCCTCCCGCATCCTGCTTGACTGTAGAAGGAGCTGCTAACGTCCTCATGTTAGTGGCTGGGATAGGTTGTGGGAAAATCATGTGGAATCGTTGTGCCTGAACCCACGTGTATCTGAGTTGAATACAGCGATTTCCAAAGTCCTTCTTCAATAGGAGTGTAGCTAGGTTCCCACTCGCATGTCCGAGTGGGTAGCAGACATCTGCCTCCCATGCATACCCACTTCTGAGAGTTGAGCTTATGGCCTGTAACCCTACCTCCTGCCTGCAGCTACCTTTCGCTTCCAAAAGGCCTAGGCTCGCTGCTTCACCGAAGTGTTGGGAGAGGTAACTGGAATCTGCCGGCACACAAGACTAGTGCCTCCAAGCTCAATCCAGCGATTTCCCAGTAATTCCTGGGGTAGACTGGTGCTACATACTAAGTTCCATATGTGAGAAGGTAGCTGAACGCCTTGTCCAAAATCATCTTACTGCTGAGAGTTGAGCTCACCCTCAGTCCCTCACAGTTCCACACTGCCTGCAGAGTGAGTTTCGCACGTCTTCACCAGAGACTTTTGCCAGAGGCTTCCGAGACGCAAGTTAATAATGCAGACCTGGAGGGTATCTCCAGGTGCAGTAGAGTGGTAATCTGGGAACCTCCTGTCTCAGAATACTGCTACCTTCACCCTGCCATAAGAATGCAGCTACTTGACAGCTGGCTTCAAGGCATGCTTCCCTGTGAGAGCTAAGGACAGGGCACAACCCTCCCGCATCCTGCTTGACTGTAGAAGGAGCTGCTAACGTCCTCATGTTAGTGGCAGGGAAAGGTTGTGAGAAAAGCATGTGGAATCGTTGTGCCTGAACCCACGTGTATCTGAGTTGAATACAGCGATTTCCAAAGTCCTTCTTCATCAGAGTGTAGCTAGGTTCCCACTCGCATGTCCGAGTGGGTAGCAGACATCTGCCTCCCATGCATACCCACTTCTGAGAGTTGAGCTCATGGCCTGTAACCCTACCTCCTGCCTGCAGCTACCTTTCGCTTCCAAAAGGCCTAGGCTCGCTGCTTCACCGAAGTGTTGGGAGAGGTAACTGGAATCTGCCGGCACACAAGACTAGTGCCTCCAAGCTCAATCCAGCGATTTCCCAGTAATTCCTGGGGTAGACTGGTGCTACATACTAAGTTCCATATGTGAGAAGGTAGCTGAACGCCTTGTCCAAAATCATCTTACTGCTGAGAGTTGAGCTCACCCTCAGTCCCTCACAGTTCCACACTGCCTGCAGAGTGAGTTTCGCACGTCTTCACCAGAGACTTTTGCCAGAGGCCTCTGAGACGCAAGTTAACAATGCAGACCTGGACGGTATCTCCAGGTGCAGTAGAGTGGTAATCTGGGAACCTCCTTACTCAGAATACTGCTACGTTCACACTGTCATAAGAATGCAGCTAGTTGAGAGCTGGCTTCTAGGCATGCTTCCCTGTGAGAGCTGAGGACAGGGCAGAACCCTCCCGCATCCTGCCTGACTGTAGACGTACCTGCTAACCTCCTTATGTTAGTGGCTGGGATAGGTTGTGGGAAAAGCATGTGTAAGCATTGGGCCTGAACTCCCGTGTATCTGAGTTGAATACAGCGATTTCCAACATCCTTCTTCAATAGGAATGTAGGTAGGTTCCAACTCCCATGTCCGAGTGGTAGCAGACATCTGCCTCCCATGCATACACCCTTCTGAGAGTTGAGCTCATGGCCTGTAACCCTACATCGTGCCTGCTGCTACTTTTCGCTTCCAAAAGGCCTAGGCTCGCTGCTTGACGCAAGTGTTGGGAGAGGTAACTGGAATCTCCCGGTACACAAGACTAGTGTCTCAAAGCTCAATCAAGCGATTTCCTAGTAATTCCTGGGGTAGACTGGTGCTACATACTAAGTTCCATATGTGAGAAGGTAGCTGAACGCCTTGTCCAAAGTCATCTTACTGCTGAGAGTTGAGCTCACCCTCAGTCCCTCACAGTTCCACACTGCCTGCAGAGTGAGTTTCGCATGTCTTCACCAGAGACTTTTGCCAGAGGCCTCTGAGACGCAAGTTAACAATGCAGACCTAGAGGGTATCTCCAGGTGCAGTAGAGTGGTAATCTGGGAACCTCCTGTCTCAGAATACTGCTACCTTCAACTTGCCATAAGAATGCAGCTAGTTGAGAGCTGGCTTCAAGGCATGCTTCCCTGTGAGAGCTAAGGACAGGGCACAACCCTCCCGCATCCTGCTTGACTGTAGAAGGAGCTGCTAACGTCCTCATGTTAGTGGCAGGGAAAGGTTGTGAAAAAAGCATGTGGAATCGTTGTGCCTGAACCCACGTGTATCTGAGTTGAATACAGCGATTTCCAAAGTCCTTCTTCATCAGAGTGTAGCTAGGTTCCCACTTGCATGTCCGAGTGGGTAGCAGACATCTGCCTCCCATACATACCCACTTCTGAGAGTTGAGCTTATGGCCTGTAACCCTACCTCCTGCCTGCAGCTACCTTTCGCTTCCAAAAGGCCTAGGCTCGCTGCTTCACCGAAGTGTTGGGAGAGGTAACTGGAATCTGCCGGCACACAAGACTAGTGCCTCCAAGCTCAATCCAGCGTTTTCCCAGTAATTCCTGGGGTAGACTGGTGCTACATACTAAGTTCTATATGTGAGAAGGTAGCTGAACGCCTTGTCCAAAATCATCTTACTGCTGAGAGTTGAGCTCACCCTCAGTCCCTCACAGTTCCACACTGCCTGCAGAGTGACTTTCCCACGTCTTCACCAGAGACTTTTGCCAGAGGCCTCTGAGACGCAAGTTAACAATGCAGACCTGGACGGTATCTCCAGGTGCCGGAGAGTGGTAATCTGGGAACCTCCTTACTCAGAATACTGTTACCTTCACACTGTCATAAGAATGCAGCTAGTTGAGAGCTGGCTTCTAGGCATGCTTCCCTGTGAGAGCTGAGGACAGGGCAGAACCCTCCCGCATCCCGCCTGACTGTAGACGTACCTGCTAACCTCCTTATGTTAGTGGCTGGGATAGGTTGTGGGAAAAGCATGTGTAAGCATTGGGCCTGAACTCCCGTGTATCTGAGTTGAATACAGCGATTTCCAACATCCTTCTTCAATAGGAGTGTAGCCAGGTTCCAACTCCCATGTCCGAGTGGGTAGCAGACATCTGCCTCCCATGCATACACACTTCTGAGAGTTGAGCTCATGGCCTGTAACCCTACATCGTGCCTGCTGCTACCTTTCGCTTCCAAAAGGCCTAGGCTCGCTGCTTGACGCAAGTGTTGGGAGAGGTAACTGGAATCTCCCGGCACACAAGACTAGTGCCTCCAAGCTCAATCAAGCGATTTCCTAGTAATTCCTGGGGTAGACTGGTGCTACATACTAAGTTCCATATGTGAGAAGGTAGCTGAACGCCTTGTCCAAAATCATTTTACTTCTGAGAGTTGAGCTCACCCTCAGTCCCTCACAGTTCCACACTGCCTGCAGAGTGAGTTTCCTACGTCTTCACCAGAGACTTTTGCCAGAGGCTTCTGAGACGCAAGTTAACAATGCAGACCTGGAGGGTATCTCCAGGTGCAGTAGAGTGGTAATCTGCGAACCTCCTCTCTCAGAATACTGCTACCTTCACCCTGCCATAAGAATGCAGCTAGTTGACAGCTGGCTTCAAGGCATGCTTCCCTGTGAGAGCTAAGGACAGGGCACAACCCTCCCGCATCCTGCTTGACTGTAGAAGGAGCTGCTAACGTCCTCATGTTAGTGGCAGGGAAAGGTTGTGAGAAAAGCATGTGGAATCGTTGTGCCTGAACCCACGTGTATCTGAGTTGAATACAGCGATTTCCAAAGTCCTTCTTCATCAGAGTGTAGCTAGGTTCCCACTCGCATGTCCGAGTGGGTAGCAGACATCTGCCTCCCATGCATACCCACTTCTGAGAGTTGAGCTTATGGCCTGTAACCTTACCTCCTGCCTGCAGCTACCTTTCGCTTCCAAAAGGCCTAGGCTCGCTGCTTCACCGAAGTGTTGGGAGAGGTAACTGGAATCTGCCGGCACACAAGACTAGTGCCTCCAAGCTCAATCCAGCGATTTCCCAGTAATTCCTGGGGTAGACTGGTGCTACATACTAAGTTCCATATGTGAGAAGGTAGCTGAACGCCTTGTCCAAAATCATCTTACTTCTGAGAGTTGAGCTCATCCTCAGTCCCTCACAGTTCCAAACTGCCTGCAGAGTGAGTTTCGCACGTCTTCACCAGAGACGTTTGCCAGAGGCTATGAGACGCAAGATAACAATGCAGACCTGGACGGTATCTCCAGGTGCAGTAGAGTGGTAATCTGGGAACCTCCTGTCTCAGAATACTGCTACCTTCACCCTGCCATAAGAATGCAGCTAGTTGACAGCTGGCTTCTAGGCATGCTTCCCTGTGAGAGCTAAGGACAGGGCACAACCCTCCCGCATCCTGCTTGACTGTAGAAGGAGCTGCTAACGTCCTCATGTTAGTGGCTGGGATAGGTTGTGGGAAAAGCATGTGGAATCGTTGTGCCTGAACCCACGTGTATCTGAGTTGAATACAGCGATTTCCAAAGTCCTTCTTCAATAGGAGTGTAGCTAGGTTCCCACTCGCATGTCCGAGTGGGTAGCAGACATCTGCCTCCCATGCATACACACTTCTGAGAGTTGAGCTCATGGCCTGTAACCCTACATCGTGCCTGCTGCTACCTTTCGCTTCCAAAAGGCCTAGGCTCGCTGCTTGACGCAAGTGTTGGGAGAGGTAACTGGAATCTCCCGGCACACAAGACTAGTGCCTCCAAGCTCAATCAAGCGATTTCCTAGTAATTCCTGGGGTAGACTGGTGCTACATACTAAGTTCATATGTGAGAAGGTAGCTGAACGCCTTGTCCGAAATCATCTTACTTCTGAGAGTTGAGCTCACACTCAGTCCCTCACAGTTCCACACTGCCTGCAGAGTGAGTTTCCCACGTCTTCACCAGAGACTTTTGCCAGAGGCTTCTGAGACGCAAGTTAACAATGCAGACCTGGAGGGTATCTCCAGGTGCAGTAGAGTGGTAATCTGCGAACCTCCTGTCTCAGAATACTGCTACCTTCACCCTGCCATAAGAATGCAGCCAGTTGCCAGGTGGCTTCAAGGCATGCTTCCCTGTGAGAGCTAAGGACAGGGCACAACCCTCCCGCATCCTGCTTGACTGTAGAAGGAGCTGCTAACGTCCTCATGTTAGTGGCAGGGAAAGGTTGTGAGAAAAGCATGTGGAATCGTTGTGCCTGAACCCACGTGTATCTGAGTTGAATACAGCGATTTCCAAAGTCCTTCTTCATCAGAGTGTAGCTAGGTTCCCACTCGCATGTCCGAGTGGGTAGCAGACATCTGCCTCCCATGCATACCCACTTCTGAGAGTTGAGCTTATGGCCTGTAACCTTACCTCCTGCCTGCAGCTACCTTTCGCTTCCAAAAGGCCTAGGCTCGCTGCTTCACCGAAGTGTTGGGAGAGGTAACTGGAATCTGCCGGCACACAAGACTAGTGCCTCCAAGCTCAATCCAGCGATTTCCCAGTAATTCCTGGGGTAGACTGGTGCTACATACTAAGTTCCATATGTGAGAAGGTAGCTGAACGCCTTGTCCAAAATCATCTTACTTCTGAGAGTTGAGCTCATCCTCAGTCCCTCACAGTTCCACACTGCCTGCAGAGTGAGTTTCGCACGTCTTCACCAGAGACGTTTGCCAGAGGCTATGAGACGCAAGATAACAATGCAGACCTGGACGGTATCTCCAGGTGCAGTAGAGTGGTAATCTGGGAACCTCCTGTCTCAGAATACTGCTACCTTCACCCTGCCATAAGAATGCAGCTAGTTGACAGCTGGCTTCTAGGCATGCTTCCCTGTGAGAGCTAAGGACAGGGCACAACCCTCCCGCATCCTGCTTGACTGTAGAAGGAGCTGCTAACGTCCTCATGTTAGTGGCTGGGATAGGTTGTGGGAAAAGCATGTGGAATCGTTGTGCCTGAACCCACGTGTATCTGAGTTGAATACAGCGATTTCCAAAGTCCTTCTTCAATAGGAGTGTAGCTAGGTTCCCACTCGCATGTCCGAGTGGGTAGCAGACATCTGCCTCCCATGCATACACACTTCTGAGAGTTGAGCTCATGGCCTGTAACCCTACATCGTGCCTGCTGCTACCTTTCGCTTCCAAAAGGCCTAGGCTCGCTGCTTGACGCAAGTGTTGGGAGAGGTAACTGGAATCTCCCGGCACACAAGACTAGTGCCTCCAAGCTCAATCAAGCGATTTCCTAGTAATTCCTGGGGTAGACTGGTGCTACATACTAAGTTCATATGTGAGAAGGTAGCTGAACGCCTTGTCCGAAATCATCTTACTTCTGAGAGTTGAGCTCACCATCAGTCCCTCACAGTTCCACACTGCCTGCAGAGTGAGTTTCCCACGTCTTCACCAGAGACTTTTGCCAGAGGCTTCTGAGACGCAAGGTAACAATGCAGACCTGGAGGGTATCTTCAGGTGCAGTAGAGTGGTAATCTGCGAACCTCCTCTCTCAGAATACTGCTACCTTCACCCTGCCATAAGAATGCAGCTAGTTGACAGCTGGCTTCAAGGCATGCTTCCCTGTGAGAGCTAAGGACAGGGCACAACCCTCCCGCATCCTGCTTGACTGTAGAAGGAGCTGCTAACGTCCTCATGTTAGTGGCAGGGAAAGGTTGTGAGAAAAGCATGTGGAATCGTTGTGCCTGAACCCACGTGTATCTGAGTTGAATACAGCGATTTCCAAAGTCCTTCTTCATCAGAGTGTAGCTAGGTTCCCACTTGCATGTCCGAGTGGGTAGCAGACATCTGCCTCCCATACATACCCACTTCTGAGAGTTGAGCTTATGGCCTGTAACCCTACCTCCTGCCTGCAGCTACCTTTCGCTTCCAAAAGGCCTAGGCTCGCTGCTTCACCGAAGTGTTGGGAGAGGTAACTGGAATCTGCCGGCACACAAGACTAGTGCCTCCAAGCTCAATCCAGCGTTTTCCCAGTAATTCCTGGGGTAGACTGGTGCTACATACTAAGTTCTATATGTGAGAAGGTAGCTGAACGCCTTGTCCAAAATCATCTTACTGCTGAGAGTTGAGCTCACCCTCAGTCCCTCACAGTTCCACACTGCCTGCAGAGTGACTTTCCCACGTCTTCACCAGAGACTTTTGCCAGAGGCCTCTGAGACGCAAGTTAACAATGCAGACCTGGACGGTATCTCCAGGTGCCGGAGAGTGGTAATCTGGGAACCTCCTTACTCAGAATACTGTTACCTTCACACTGTCATAAGAATGCAGCTAGTTGAGAGCTGGCTTCTAGGCATGCTTCCCTGTGAGAGCTGAGGACAGGGCAGAACCCTCCCGCATCCCGCCTGACTGTAGACGTACCTGCTAACCTCCTTATGTTAGTGGCTGGGATAGGTTGTGGGAAAAGCATGTGTAAGCATTGGGCCTGAACTCCCGTGTATCTGAGTTGAATACAGCGATTTCCAACATCCTTCTTCAATAGGAGTGTAGCCAGGTTCCAACTCCCATGTCCGAGTGGGTAGCAGACATCTGCCTCCCATGCATACACACTTCTGAGAGTTGAGCTCATGGCCTGTAACCCTACATCGTGCCTGCTGCTACCTTTCGCTTCCAAAAGGCCTAGGCTCGCTGCTTGACGCAAGTGTTGGGAGAGGTAACTGGAATCTCCCGGCACACAAGACTAGTGCCTCCAAGCTCAATCAAGCGATTTCCTAGTAATTCCTGGGGTAGACTGGTGCTACATACTAAGTTCCATATGTGAGAAGGTAGCTGAACGCCTTGTCCAAAATCATTTTACTTCTGAGAGTTGAGCTCACCCTCAGTCCCTCACAGTTCCACACTGCCTGCAGAGTGAGTTTCCTACGTCTTCACCAGAGACTTTTGCCAGAGGCTTCTGAGACGCAAGTTAACAATGCAGACCTGGAGGGTATCTCCAGGTGCAGTAGAGTGGTAATCTGCGAACCTCGTCTCTCAGAATACTGCTACCTTCACCCTGCCATAAGAATGCAGCTAGTTGACAGCTGGCTTCAAGGCATGCTTCCCTGTGAGAGCTAAGGACAGGGCACAACCCTCCCGCATCCTGCTTGACTGTAGAAGGAGCTGCTAACGTCCTCATGTTAGTGGCAGGGAAAGGTTGTGAGAAAAGCATGTGGAATCGTTGTGCCTGAACCCACGTGTATCTGAGTTGAATACAGCGATTTCCAAAGTCCTTCTTCATCAGAGTGTAGCTAGGTTCCCACTCGCATGTCCGAGTGGGTAGCAGACATCTGCCTCCCATGCATACCCACTTCTGAGAGTTGAGCTTATGGCCTGTAACCTTACCTCCTGCCTGCAGCTACCTTTCGCTTCCAAAAGGCCTAGGCTCGCTGCTTCACCGAAGTGTTGGGAGAGGTAACTGGAATCTGCCGGCACACAAGACTAGTGCCTCCAAGCTCAATCCAGCGATTTCCCAGTAATTCCTGGGGTAGACTGGTGCTACATACTAAGTTCCATATGTGAGAAGGTAGCTGAACGCCTTGTCCAAAATCATCTTACTTCTGAGAGTTGAGCTCATCCTCAGTCCCTCACAGTTCCAAACTGCCTGCAGAGTGAGTTTCGCACGTCTTCACCAGAGACGTTTGCCAGAGGCTATGAGACGCAAGATAACAATGCAGACCTGGACGGTATCTCCAGGTGCAGTAGAGTGGTAATCTGGGAACCTCCTGTCTCAGAATACTGCTACCTTCACCCTGCCATAAGAATGCAGCTAGTTGACAGCTGGCTTCAAGGCATGCTTCCCTGTGAGAGCTAAGGACAGGGCACAACCCTCCCGCATCCTGCTTGACTGTAGAAGGAGCTGCTAACGTCCTCATGTTAGTGGCTGGGATAGGTTGTGGGAAAAGCATGTGGAATCGTTGTGCCTGAACCCACGTGTATCTGAGTTGAATACAGCGATTTCCAAAGTCCTTCTTCAATAGGAGTGTAGCTAGGTTCCCACTCGCATGTCCGAGTGGGTAGCAGACATCTGCCTCCCATGCATACACACTTCTGAGAGTTGAGCTCATGGCCTGTAACCCTACATCGTGCCTGCTGCTACCTTTCGCTTCCAAAAGGCCTAGGCTCGCTGCTTGACGCAAGTGTTGGGAGAGGTAACTGGAATCTCCCGGCACACAAGACTAGTGCCTCCAAGCTCAATCAAGCGATTTCCTAGTAATTCCTGGGGTAGACTGGTGCTACATACTAAGTTCATATGTGAGAAGGTAGCTGAACGCCTTGTCCGAAATCATCTTACTTCTGAGAGTTGAGCTCACACTCAGTCCCTCACAGTTCCACACTGCCTGCAGAGTGAGTTTCCCACGTCTTCACCAGAGACTTTTGCCAGAGGCTTCTGAGACGCAAGTTAACAATGCAGACCTGGAGGGTATCTCCAGGTGCAGTAGAGTGGTAATCTGCGAACCTCCTGTCTCAGAATACTGCTACCTTCACCCTGCCATAAGAATGCAGCTAGTTGACAGCTGGCTTCAAGGCATGCTTCCCTGTGAGAGCTAAGGACAGGGCACAACCCTCCCGCATCCTGCTTGACTGTAGAAGGAGCTGCTAACGTCCTCATGTTAGTGGCTGGGATAGGTTGTGGGAAAAGCATGTGGAATCGTTGTGCCTGAACCCACGTGTATCTGAGTTGAATACAGCGATTTCCAAAGTCCTTCTTCATCAGAGTGTAGCTAGGTTCCCACTTGCATGTCCGAGTGGGTAGCAGACATCTGCCTCCCATACATACCCACTTCTGAGAGTTGAGCTTATGGCCTGTAACCCTACCTCCTGCCTGCAGCTACCTTTCGCTTCCAAAAGGCCTAGGCTCGCTGCTTGACGCAAGTGTTGGGAGAGGTAACTGGAATCTCCCGGCACACAAGATTAGTGCCTCCAAGCTCAATCCAGCGATTTCCCAGTAATTCCTGGGGTAGACTGGTGCTACATACTAAGTTCCATATGTGAGAAGGTAGCTGAACGCCTTGTCCAAAATCATCTTACTGCTGAGAGTTGAGCTCACCCTCAGTCCCTCACAGTTCCACACTGCCTGCAGAGTGAGTTTCGCACGTCTTCACCAGAGACTTTTGCCAGAGGCCTCTGAGACGCAAGTTAACAATGCAGACCTGGACGGTATCTCCAGGTGCCGGAGAGTGGCAATCTGGGAACCTCCTTACTCAGAATACTGCTACCTTCACACTGTCATAAGAATGCAGCTAGTTGAGAGCTGGCTTCTAGGCATGCTTCCCTGTGAGAGTTGAGGACAGGGCAGAACCCTCCCGCATCCTGCCTGACTGTAGACGTACCTGCTAACATCCTTATGTTAGTGGCTGGGATAGGTTGTGGGAAAAGCATGTGTAAGCATTGGGCCTGAACTCCCGTGTATCTGAGTTGAATACAGCGATTTCCAACATCCTTCTTCAATAGGAGTGTAGCTAGGTTCCAACTCCCATGTCCGAGTGGGTAGCAGACATCTGCCTCCCATGCATGCACACTTCTGGGAGTTGAGCTCATGGCCTGTAACCCTACATCCTGCCTGCCGCTACCTTTCGCTTCCAAAAGGCCTAGGCTCGCTGCTTGACGCAAGTGTTGGGAGAGGTAACTGGAATCTCCCGGCACACAAGACGAGTGCCTCCAAGCTCAATCAAGCGATTTCCTAGTAATTCCTGGGGTAGACTGGTGCTACATACTAAGTTCCATACGTGAGTAGGAAGTTGAACGCCTTGTCCCAAAACATCTTACTTCTGAGAGTTGAGCTCACCCTCAGTCCCTCACAGTTCCACACTGCCTGCAGAGTGAGTTTCGCACGTCTTCACCAGAGACGTTTGCCAGAGGCTTCTGAGACGCAAGTTAACAATGCAGATCTGGAGGGTATCTCCAGGTGCAGTAGAGTGGTAATCTGGGAACCTCCTGTCTCAGAATACTGCTATCTTCACCCTGCCATAAGAATGCAGCTAGTTGACAGCTGGCTTCAAGGCATGCTTCCCTGTGAGAGCTAAGGACAGGGCACAACCCTCCCGCATCCTGCTTGACTGTAGAAGGAGCTGCTAACGTCCTCATGTTAGTGGCAGGGAAAGGTTGTGAGAAAAGCATGTGGAATCGTTGTGCCTGAACCCACGTGTATCTGAGTTGAATACAGCGATTTCCAAAGTCCTTCTTCATCAGAGTGTAGCTAGGTTCCCACTCGCATGTCCGAGTGGGTAGCAGACATCTGCCTCCCATGCATACCCACTTCTGAGAGTTGAGCTTATGGCCTGTAACCCTACCTCCTGCCTGCAGCTACCTTTCGCTTCCAAAAGGCCTAGGCTCGCTGCTTCACCGAAGTGTTGGGAGAGGTAACTGGAATCTGCCGGCACACAAGACTAGTGCCTCCAAGCTCAATCCAGCGATTTCCCAGTAATTCCTGGGGTAGACTGGTGCTACATACTAAGTTCCATATGTGAGAAGGTAGCTGAACGCCTTGTCCAAAATCATCTTACTTCTGAGAGTTGAGTTCATCCTCAGTCCCTCACAGTTCCACACTGCCTGCAGAGTGAGTTTCGCACGTCTTCACCAGAGACGTTTGCCAGAGGCTATGAGACGCAAGATAACAATGCAGACCTGGACGGTATCTCCAGGTGCAGTAGAGTGGTAATCTGGGAACCTCCTGTCTCAGAATACTGCTACCTTCACCCTGCCATAAGAATGCAGCTAGTTGACAGCTAGCTTCTAGGCATGCTTCCCTGTGAGAGCTAAGGACAGGGCACAACCCTCCCGCATCCTGCTTGACTGTAGAAGGAGCTGCTAACGTCCTCATGTTAGTGGCTGGGATAGGTTGTGGGAAAAGCATGTGGAATCGTTGTGCCTGAACCCACGTGTATCTGAGTTGAATACAGCGATTTCCAAAGTCCTTCTTCAATAGGAGTGTAGCTAGGTTCCCACTCGCATGTCCGAGTGGGTAGCAGACATCTGCCTCCCATGCATACACACTTCTGAGAGTTGAGCTCATGGCCTGTAACCCTACATCGTGCCTGCTGCTACCTTTCGCTTCCAAAAGGCCTAGGCTCGCTGCTTGACGCAAGTGTTGGGAGAGGTAACTGGAATCTCCCGGCACACAAGACTAGTGCCTCCAAGCTCAATCAAGCGATTTCCTAGTAATTCCTGGGGTAGACTGGTGCTACATACTAAGTTCATATGTGAGAAGGTAGCTGAACGCCTTGTCCGAAATCATCTTACTTCTGAGAGTTGAGCTCACACTCAGTCCCTCACAGTTCCACACTGCCTGCAGAGTGAGTTTCCCACGTCTTCACCAGAGACTTTTGCCAGAGGCTTCTGAGACGCAAGTTAACAATGTAGACCTGGAGGGTATCTCCAGGTGCAGTAGAGTGGTAATCTGGGAACCTCCTGTCTCAGAATACTGCTACCTTCACCCTGCCATAAGAATGCAGCTAGTTGACAGCTGGCTTCAAGGCATGCTTCCCTGTGAGAGCTAAGGACAGGGCACAACCCTCCCGCATCCTGCTTGACTGTAGAAGGAGCTGCTAACGTCCTCATGTTAGTGGCTGGGATAGGTTGTGGGAAAAGCATGTGGAATCGTTGTGCCTGAACCCACGTGTATCTGAGTTGAATACAGCGATTTCCAAAGTCCTTCTTCAATAGGAGTGTAGCTAGGTTCCAACTCCCATGTCCGAGAGGGTACCAGACATCTGCCTCCCATGCATACACACTTCTGAGAGTTGAGCTCATGGCGTGTAACCCTACATCGTGCCTCCCGCTACCTTTCGCTTCCAAAAGGCCTAGGCTCGCTGCTTGACGCAAGAGTTGGGAGAGGTAACTGGAATCTCCCGGCACACAAGACGAGTGCCTCCAAGCTCAATCCAGCGATTTCCCAGTAATTCCTGGGGTAGACTGGTGCTACATACTAAGTTCCATATGTGAGAAGGTAGCTGAACGCCTTGTCCAAAATCATATTACTTCTGAGAGTTGAGCTCACCCTCAGTCCCTCACAGTTCCACACTGCCTGCAGAGTGAGTTTCGCACGTCTTCACCAGAGACGTTTGCCAGAGGCTATGAGACGCAAGTTAACAATGCAGACCTGGACGGTATCTCCAGGTGCAGTAGAGTGGTAATCTGGGAACCTCCTGTCTCAGAATACTGCTACCTTCACCCTGCCATAAGAATGCAGCTAGTTGACAGCTGGCTTCAAGGCATGCTTCCCTGTGAGAGCTAAGGACAGGGCACAACCCTCCCGCATCCTGCTTGACTGTAGAAGGAGCTGCTAACGTCCTCATGTTAGTGGCAGGGAAAGGTGGTGAGAAAAGCATGTGGAATCGTTGTGCCTGAACCCACGTGTATCTGAGTTGAATACAGCGATTTCCAAAGTCCTTCTTCATCAGAGTGTAGCTAGGTTCCCACTCGCATGTCCGAGTGGGTAGCAGACATCTGCCTCCCATGCACACCCACTTCTGAGAGTTGAGCTTATGGCCTGTAACCCTACCTCCTGCCTGCAGCTACCTTTCGCTTCCAAAAGGCCTAGGCTCGCTGCTTCACCGAAGTGTTGGGAGAGGTAACTGGAATCTGCCGGCACACAAGACTAGTGCCTCCAAGCTCAATCCAGCGATTTCCCAGTAATTCCTGGGGTAGACTGGTGCTACATACTAAGTTCCATATGTGAGAAGGTAGCTGAACGCCTTGTCCAAAATCATCTTACTGCTGAGAGTTGAGCTCACCCTCAGTCCCTCACAGTTCCACACTGCCTGCAGAGTGAGTTTCCCACGTCTTCACCAGAGACTTTTGCCAGAGGCCTCTGAGACGCAAGTTAACAATGCAGACCTGGACGGTATCTCCAGGTGCAGTAGAGTGGTAATCTGGGAACCTCCTGTCTCAGAATACTGCTACCTTCACACTGTCATAAGAATGCAGCTAGTTGAGAGCTGGCTTCTAGGCATGCTTCCCTGTGAGAGCTGAGGACAGGGCAGAACCCTCCCGCATCCTGCCTGACTGTAGACGTACCTGCTAACCTCCTTATGTTAGTGGCCGGGATAGGTTGTGGGAAAAGCATGTGTAAGCATTGGGCCTGAACTCCCGTGTATCTGAGTTGAATACAGCGATTTCCAACATCCTTCTTCAATAGGAGTGTAGCTAGGTTCCAACTCCCATGTCCGAGTGGGTAGCAGACATCTGCCTCCCATGCATACCCACTTCTGAGAGTTGAGCTTATGGCCTGTAACCCTACCTACTGCCTGCAGCTACCTTTCGCTTCCAAAAGGCCTAGGCTCGCTGCTTCACCGAAGTGTTGGGAGAGGTAACTGGAATCTGCCGGCACACAAGACTAGTGCCTCCAAAATCAATCCAGCGATTTCCCAGTAATTCCTGGGGTAGACTGGTGCTACATACTAAGTTCCATACGTGAGAAGGTAGCTGAACGCCTTGTCCAAAATCATCTTACTGCTGAGAGTTGAGCTCACCCTCAGTCCCTCACAGTTCCACACTGCCTGCAGAGTGAGTTTCCCACGTCTTCACCAGAGACTTTTGCCAGAGGCCTCTGAGACGCAAGTTAACAATGCAGACCTGAACGGTATCTCCAGGTGCCGGAGAGTGGCAATCTGGGAACCTCCTTACTCAGAATACTGCTACCTTCACACTGTCATAAGAATGCAGCTAGTTGAGAGCTGGCTTCTAGGCATGCTTCCCTGTGAGAGTTGAGGACAGGGCAGAACCCTCCCGCATCCTGCCTGACTGTAGACGTACCTGCTAACCTCCTTATGTTAATGGCTGGGATAGGTTGTGGGAAAAGCATGTGTAAGCATTGGGCCTGAACTCCCGTGTATCTGAGTTGAATACAGCGATTTCCAACATCCTTCTTCAATAGGAGTGTAGCTAGGTTCCAACTCCCATGTCCGAGTGGGTAGCAGACATCTGCCTCCCATGCATACACACTTCTGAGAGTTGAGCTCATGGCGTGTAACCCTACATCGTGCCTGCCGCTACCTTTCGCTTCCAAAAGGACTAGGCTCGCTGCTTGACGCAAGTGTTGGGAGAGGTAACTGGAATCTCCCGGCACACAAAACTAGTGCCTCCAAGCTCAATCCAGCGATTTCCCAGTAATTCCTGGGGTAGACTGGTGCTACATACTAAGTTCCATATGTGAGAAGGTAGCTGAACGCCTTGTCCAAAATCATCTTACTGCTGAGAGTTGAGCTCACCCTCAGTCCCTCACAGTTCCACACTGCCTGCAAAGTGAGTTTCCCACGTCTTCACCAGAGACTTTTGCCAGAGGCCTCTGAGACGCAAGTTAACAATGCAGACCTGGACGGTATCTCCAGGTGCAGTAGAGTGGTAATCTGGGAACCTCCTGTCTCAGAATACTGCTACCTTCACACTGTCATAAGAATGCAGCTAGTTGAGAGCTGGCTTCTAGGCATGCTTCCCTGTGAGAGCTGAGGACAGGGCAGAACCCTCCCGCATCCTGCCTGACTGTAGACGTACCTGCTAACCTCCTTATGTTAGTGGCCGGGATAGGTTGTGGGAAAAGCATGTGTAAGCATTGGGCCTGAACTCCCGTGTATCTGAGTTGAATACAGCGATTTCCAACATCCTTCTTCAATAGGAGTGTAGCTAGGTTCCAACTCCCATGTCCGAGTGGGTAGCAGACATCTGTCTCCCATGCATACACACTTCTGAGAGTTGAGCTCATGGCCTGTAACCCTACATCGTGCCTGCCGCTACCTTTCGCTTCCAAAAGGCCTAGGCTCGCTGCTTGACGCAAGTGTTGGGAGAGGTAACTGGAATCTCCCGGCACACAAGACTAGTGCCTCCAAGCTCAATCCAGCGATTTCCTAGTAATTCCTGGGGTAGACTGGTGCTACATACTAAGTTCCATATGTGAGTAGGTAGTTGAACGCCTTGTCCAAAATCATATTACTTCTGAGAGTTGAGCTCACCCTCAGTCCCTCACAGTTCCACACTGCCTGCAGAGTGAGTTTCGCACGTCTTCACCAGAGACGTTTGCCAGAGGCTATGAGACGCAAGTTAACAATGCAGACCTGGAGGGTATCTCCAGGTGCAGTAGAGTGGTAATCTGGGAACCTCCTGTCTCAGAATACTGCTACCTTCACCCTGCCATAAGAATGCAGCTAGTTGACAGCTGGCTTCAAGGCATGCTTCCCTGTGAGAGCTAAGGACAGGGCACAACCTTCCCGCATCCTGCTTGACTGTAGAAAGAGCTGCTAACGTCCTCATGTTAGTGGCAGGGAAAGGTGGTGAGAAAAGCATGTGGAATCGTTGTGCCTGAACCCACGTGTATCTGAGTTGAATACAGCGATTTCCAAAGTCCTTCTTCATCAGAGTGTAGCTAGGTTCCCACTCGCATGTCCGAGTGGGTAGCAGACATCTGCCTCCCATGCATACCCACTTCTGAGAGTTGAGCTTATGGCCTGTAACCCTACCTCCTGCCTGCAGCTACCTTTCGCTTCCAAAAGGCCTAGGCTCGCTGCTTCACCGAAGTGTTGGGAGAGGTAACTGGAATCTGCCGGCACACAAGACTAGTGCCTCCAAAATCAATCCAGCGATTTCCCAGTAATTCCTGGGGTAGACTGGTGCTACATACTAAGTTCCATACGTGAGAAGGTAGCTGAACGCCTTGTCCAAAATCATCTTACTGCTGAGAGTTGAGCTCACCCTCAGTCCCTCACAGTTCCACACTGCCTGCAGAGTGAGTTTCCCACGTCTTCACCAGAGACTTTTGCCAGAGGCCTCTGAGACGCAAGTTAACAATGCAGACCTGAACGGTATCTCCAGGTGCCGGAGAGTGGCAATCTGGGAACCTCCTTACTCAGAATACTGCTACCTTCACACTGTCATAAGAATGCAGCTAGTTGAGAGCTGGCTTCTAGGCATGCTTCCCTGTGAGAGTTGAGGACAGGGCAGAACCCTCCCGCATCCTGCCTGACTGTAGACGTACCTGCTAACATCCTTATGTTAATGGCTGGGATAGGTTGTGGGAAAAGCATGTGTAAGCATTGGGCCTGAACTCCCGTGTATCTGAGTTGAATACAGCGATTTCCAACATCCTTCTTCAATAGGAGTGTAGCTAGGTTCCCACTCGCATGTCCGAGTGGGTAGCAGACATCTGCCTCCCATGCATACCCACTTCTGAGAGTTGAGCTTATGGCCTGTAACCCTACCTCCTGCCTGCAGCTACCTTTCGCTTCCAAAAGGCCTAGGCTCGCTGCTTGACGCAAGTGTTGGGAGAGGTAACTGGAATCTCCCGGCACACAAGACTAGTGCCTCCAAGCTCAATCCAGCGATTTCCCAGTAATTCCTGGGGTAGACTGGTGCTACATACTAAGCTCCGTACGTGAGAAGGTAGCTGAACACCTTGTCCAAAATCATCTTACTTCTGAGAGTTGAGCTCACCCTCACTCCCTCACAGTTCTACACTGCCTGCAGAGTGAGTTTCGCACGTCTTCACCAGAGACGTTTGCCAGAGGCTATGAGACGCAAGTTAACAATGCAGACCTGGACGGTATCTCCAGGTGCAGTAGAGTGGTAATCTGGGAACCTCCTGTCTCAGAATACTGCTACCTTCACCCTGCCATAAGAATGCAGCTAGTTGACATCTGGCTTCAAGGCATGCTTCCCTGTGAGAGCTAAGGACAGGGCACAACCCTCCCGCATCCTGCTTCACTGTAGAAGTAGCTGCTAACGTCCTCATGTTAGTGGCAGGGAAACGTTGTGAGAAAAGCATGTGGAATCGTGACTGAACCCACGTGTATCTGAGTTGAATACAACGATTTCCAAAGTCCTTCTTCATCAGAGTGTAGCTAGGTTCCCACTCGCATGTCCGAGTGGGTAGCAGACATCTGCCTCCCATGCATACCCACTTCTGAGAGTTGAGCTTATGACCTGTAACCCTACCTCCTGCCTGCAGCTACCTTTCACTTCCAAAAGGCCTAGGCTCGCTGCTTCACCGAAGTGTTGGGAGAGGTAACTGGAATGTGCCGGCACACAAGACTAGTGCCTCCAAGCTCAATCCAGCGATTTCCCATTAATTCCTGGGGTAGACTGGTGCTACATACTAAGTTCCATACGTGAGAAGGTAGCTGAACGCCTTGTCCAAAATCATATTACTTCTGAGAGTTGAGCTCACCCTCAGTCCCTCACAGTTCCACACTGCCTGCAGAGTGAGTTTCCCACGTCTTCATCAGAGACTTTTGCCAGAGGCCTCTGAGACGCAAGTTAACAATGCAGACCTGGACGGTATCTCCAGGTGCCGGAGAGTGGCAATCTGGGAACCTCCTTACTCAGAATACTGCTACCTTCACACTGTCATAAGAATGCAGCTAGTTGAGAGCTGGCTTCTAGGCATGCTTCCCTGTGAGAGTTGAGGACAGGGCAGAACCCTCCCGCATCCTGCCTGACTGTAGACGTACCTGCTAACCTCCTTATGTTAGGGGCCGGGATAGGTTGTGGGAAAAGCATGTGTAAGCATTGGGCCTGAACTCCCGTGTATCTGAGTTGAATACAGCGATTTCCAACATCCTTCTTCAATAGGAGTGTAGCTAGGTTCCAACTCCCATGTCCGAGTGGGTAGCAGACATCTGCCTCCCATGCATACACACTTCTGAGAGTTGAGCTCATGGCCTGTAACCCTACATCGTGCCTGCCGCTACCTTTCGCTTCCAAAAGGCCTAGGCTCGCTGCTTGACGCAAGTGTTGGGAGAGGTAACTGGAATCTCCCGGCACACAAAACTAGTGCCTCCAAGCTCAATCCAGCGATTTCCCAGTAATTCCTGGGGTAGACTGGTGCTACATACTAAGTTCCATATGTGAGAAGGTAGCTGAACGCCTTGTCCAAAATCATATTACTTCTGAGAGTTGAGCTCACCCTCAGTCCCTCACAGTTCCACACTGCCTGCAGAGTGAGTTTCGCACGTCTTCACCAGAGACGTTTGCCAGAGGCTATGAGACGCAAGTTAACAATGCAGACCTGGACGGTATCTCCAGGTGCAGTAGAGTGGTAATCTGGGAACCTCCTGTCTCAGAATACTGCTACCTTCACCCTGCCATAAGAATGCAGCTAGTTGACAGCTGGCTTCAAGGCATGCTTCCCTGTGAGAGCTAAGGACAGGGCACAACCCTCCCGCATTCTGCTTGACTGTAGAAGGAGCTGATAACGTCCTCATGTTAGTGGCAGGGAAAGGTGGTGAGAAAAGCATGTGGAATCGTTGTGCCTGAACCCACGTGTATCTGAGTTGAATACAGCGATTTCCAAAGTCCTTCTTCATCAGAGTGTAGCTAGGTTCCCACTCGCATGTCCGAGTGGGTAGCAGACATCTGCCTCCCATGCACACCCACTTCTGAGAGTTGAGCTTATGGCCTGTAACCCTACCTCCTGCCTGCAGCTACCTTTCGCTTCCAAAAGGCCTAGGCTCGCTGCTTCACCGAAGTGTTGGGAGAGGTAACTGGAATCTGCCGGCACACAAGACTAGTGCCTCCAAGCTCAATCCAGCGATTTCCCAGTAATTCCTGGGGTAGACTGGTGCTACATACTAAGTTCCATATGTGAGAAGGTAGCTGAACGCCTTGTCCAAAATCATCTTACTGCTGAGAGTTGAGCTCACCCTCAGTCCCTCACAGTTCCACACTGCCTGCAGAGTGAGTTTCCCACGTCTTCACCAGAGACTTTTGCCAGAGGCCTCTGAGACGCAAGTTAACAATGCAGACCTGAACGGTATCTCCAGGTGCCGGAGAGTGGCAATCTGGGAACCTCCTTACTCAGAATACTGCTACCTTCACACTGTCATAAGAATGCAGCTAGTTGAGAGCTGGCTTCTAGGCATGCTTCCCTGTGAGAGTTGAGGACAGGGCAGAACCCTCCCGCATCCTGCCTGACTGTAGACGTACCTGCTAACCTCCTTATGTTAGGGGCCGGGATAGGTTGTGGGAAAAGCATGTGTAAGCATTGGGCCTGAACTCCCGTGTATCTGAGTTGAATACAGCGATTTCCAACATCCTTCTTCAATAGGAGTGTAGCTAGGTTCCAAC
The DNA here is from genome assembly GCF_048164855.1 of Canis lupus baileyi. NCBI lineage: Eukaryota > Metazoa > Chordata > Mammalia > Carnivora > Canidae > Canis > Canis lupus. The sequence goes on from NW_027326423.1 coordinate 198,042, forward strand.
TCCCATGTCCGAGTGGGTAGCAGACATCTGCCTCCCATGCATACACACTTCTGAGAGTTGAGCTCATGGCGTGTAACCCTACATCGTGCCTGCCGCTACCTTTCGCTTCCAAAAGGCCTAGGCTCGCTGCTTGACGCAAGTGTTGGGAGAGGTAACTGGAATCTCCCGGCACACAAAACTAGTGCCTCCAAGCTCAATCCAGCGATTTCCCAGTAATTCCTGGGGTAGACTGGTGCTACATACTAAGTTCCATATGTGAGAAGGTAGCTGAACGCCTTGTCCAAAATCATATTACTTCTGAGAGTTGAGCTCACCCTCAGTCCCTCACAGTTCCACACTGCCTGCAGAGTGAGTTTCGCACGTCTTCACCAGAGACGTTTGCCAGAGGCTATGAGACGCAAGTTAACAATGCAGACCTGGACGGTATCTCCAGGTGCAGTAGAGTGGTAATCTGGGAACCTCCTGTCTCAGAATACTGCTACCTTCACCCTGCCATAAGAATGCAGCTAGTTGACAGCTGGCTTCAAGGCATGCTTCCCTGTGAGAGCTAAGGACAGGGCACAACCCTCCCGCATCCTGCTTGACTGTAGAAGGAGCTGCTAACGTCCTCATGTTAGTGGCAGGGAAAGGTGGTGAGAAAAGCATGTGGAATCGTTGTGCCTGAACCCACGTGTATCTGAGTTGAATACAGCGATTTCCAAAGTCCTTCTTCATCAGAGTGTAGCTAGGTTCCCACTCGCATGTCCGAGTGGGTAGCAGACATCTGCCTCCCATGCACACCCACTTCTGAGAGTTGAGCTTATGGCCTGTAACCCTACCTCCTGCCTGCAGCTACCTTTCGCTTCCAAAAGGCCTAGGCTCGCTGCTTCACCGAAGTGTTGGGAGAGGTAACTGGAATCTGCCGGCACACAAGACTAGTGCCTCCAAGCTCAATCCAGCGATTTCCCAGTAATTCCTGGGGTAGACTGGTGCTACATACTAAGTTCCATATGTGAGAAGGTAGCTGAACGCCTTGTCCAAAATCATCTTACTGCTGAGAGTTGAGCTCACCCTCAGTCCCTCACAGTTCCACACTGCCTGCAGAGTGAGTTTCCCACGTCTTCACCAGAGACTTTTGCCACAGGCCTCTGAGACGCAAGTTAACAATGCAGACCTGGACGGTATCTCCAGGTGCAGTAGAGTGGTAATCTGGGAACCTCCTGTCTCAGAATACTGCTACCTTCACACTGTCATAAGAATGCAGCTAGTTGAGAGCTGGCTTCTAGGCATGCTTCCCTGTGAGAGCTGAGGACAGGGCAGAACCCTCCCGCATCCTGCCTGACTGTAGACGTACCTGCTAACCTCCTTATGTTAGTGGCCGGGATAGGTTGTGGGAAAAGCATGTGTAAGCATTGGGCCTGAACTCCCGTGTATCTGAGTTGAATACAGCGATTTCCAACATCCTTCTTCAATAGGAGTGTAGCTAGGTTCCAACTCCCATGTCCGAGTGGGTAGCAGACATCTGCCTCCCATGCATACACACTTCTGAGAGTTGAGCTCATGGCCTGTAACCCTACATCGTGCCTGCCGCTACCTTTCGCTTCCAAAAGGCCTAGGCTCGCTGCTTGACGCAAGTGTTGGGAGAGGTAACTGGAATCTCCCGGCACACAAGACTAGTGCCTCCAAGCTCAATCCAGCGATTTCCCAGTAATTCCTGGGGTAGACTGGTGCTACATACTAAGTTCCATATGTGAGTAGGTAGTTGAACGCCTTGTCCAAAATCATATTACTTCTGAGAGTTGAGCTCACCCTCAGTCCCTCACAGTTCCACACTGCCTGCAGAGTGAGTTTCGCACGTCTTCACCAGAGACGTTAGCCAGAGGCTATGAGACGCAAGTTAACAATGCAGACCTGGAGGGTATCTCCAGGTGCAGTAGAGTGGTAATCTGGGAACCTCCTGTCTCAGAATACTGCTACCTTCACCCTGCCATAAGAATGCATCTAGTTGACAGCTGGCTTCAAGGCATGCTTCCCTGTGAGAGCTAAGGACAGGGCACAACCCTCCCGCATTCTGCTTGACTGTAGAAGGAGCTGCTAACGTCCTCATGTTAGTGGCAGGGAAAGGTTGTGAGAAAAGCATGTGGAATCGTTGTGCCTGAACCCACGTGTATCTGAGTTGAATACAGCGATTTCCAAAGTCCTTCTTCATCAGAGTGTAGCTAGGTTCCCACTCGCATGTCCGAGTGGGTAGCAGACATCTGCCTCCCATGCATACCCACTTCTGAGAGTTGAGCTTATGGCCTGTAACCCTACCTACTGCCTGCAGCTACCTTTCGCTTCCAAAAGGCCTAGGCTCGCTGCTTCACCGAAGTGTTGGGAGAGGTAACTGGAATCTGCCGGCACACAAGACTAGTGCCTCCAAAATCAATCCAGCGATTTCCCAGTAATTCCTGGGGTAGACTGGTGCTACATACTAAGTTCCATACGTGAGAAGGTAGCTGAACGCCTTGTCCAAAATCATCTTACTGCTGAGAGTTGAGCTCACCCTCAGTCCCTCACAGTTCCACACTGCCTGCAGAGTGAGTTTCCCACGTCTTCACCAGAGACTTTTGCCAGAGGCCTCTGAGACGCAAGTTAACAATGCAGACCTGAACGGTATCTCCAGGTGCCGGAGAGTGGCAATCTGGGAACCTCCTTACTCAGAATACTGCTACCTTCACACTGTCATAAGAATGCAGTTAGTTGAGAGCTGGCTTCTAGGCATGCTTCCCTGTGAGAGTTGAGGACAGGGCAGAACCCTCCCGCATCCTGCCTGACTGTAGACGTACCTGCTAACCTCCTTATGTTAGGGGCCGGGATAGGTTGTGCGAAAAGCATGTGTAAGCATTGGGCCTGAACTCCCGTGTATCTGAGTTGAATACAGCGATTTCCAACATCCTTCTTCAATAGGAGTGTAGCTAGGTTCCAACTCCCATGTCCGAGTGGGTAGCAGACATCTGCCTCCCATGCATACACACTTCTGAGAGTTGAGCTCATGGCGTGTAACCCTACATCGTGCCTGCCGCTACCTTTCGCTTCCAAAAGGCCTAGGCTCGCTGCTTGACGCAAGTGTTGGGAGAGGTAACTGGAATCTCCCGGCACACAAAACTAGTGCCTCCAAGCTCAATCCAGCGATTTCCCAGTAATTCCTGGGGTAGACTGGTGCTACATACTAAGTTCCATATGTGAGAAGGTAGCTGAACGCCTTGTCCAAAATCATATTACTTCTGAGAGTTGAGCTCACCCTCAGTCCCTCACAGTTCCACACTGCCTGCAGAGTGAGTTTCGCACGTCTTCACCAGAGACGTTTGCCAGAGGCTATGAGACGCAAGTTAACAATGCAGACCTGGACGGTATCTCCAGGTGCAGTAGAGTGGTAATCTGGGAACCTCCTGTCTCAGAATACTGCTACCTTCACCCTGCCATAAGAATGCAGCTAGTTGACAGCTGGCTTCAAGGCATGCTTCCCTGTGAGAGCTAAGGACAGGGCACAACCCTCCCGCATCCTGCTTGACTGTAGAAGGAGCTGCTAACGTCCTCATGTTAGTGGCAGGGAAAGGTGGTGAGAAAAGCATGTGGAATCGTTGTGCCTGAACCCACGTGTATCTGAGTTGAATACAGCGATTTCCAAAGTCCTTCTTCATCAGAGTGTAGCTAGGTTCCCACTCGCATGTCTGAGTGGGTAGCAGACATCTGCCTCCCATGCACACCCACTTCTGAGAGTTGAGCTTATGGCCTGTAACCCTACCTCCTGCCTGCAGCTACCTTTCGCTTCCAAAAGGCCTAGGCTCGCTGCTTCACCGAAGTGTTGGGAGAGGTAACTGGAATCTGCCGGCACACAAGACTAGTGCCTCCAAGCTCAATCCAGCGATTTCCCAGTAATTCCTGGGGTAGACTGGTGCTACATACTAAGTTCCATATGTGAGAAGGTAGCTGAACGCCTTGTCCAAAATCATCTTACTGCTGAGAGTTGAGCTCACCCTCAGTCCCTCACAGTTCCACACTGCCTGCAGAGTGAGTTTCCCACGTCTTCACCAGAGACTTTTGCCAGAGGCCTCTGAGACGCAAGTTAACAATGCAGACCTGGACGGTATCTCCAGGTGCAGTAGAGTGGTAATCTGGGAACCTCCTGTCTCAGAATACTGCTACCTTCACACTGTCATAAGAATGCAGCTAGTTGAGAGCTGGCTTCTAGGCATGCTTCCCTGTGAGAGCTGAGGACAGGGCAGAACCCTCCCACATCCTGCCTGACTGTAGACGTACCTGCTAACCTCCTTATGTTAGTGGCCGGGATAGGTTGTGGGAAAAGCATGTGTAAGCATTGGGCCTGAACTCCCGTGTATCTGAGTTGAATACAGCGATTTCCAACATCCTTCTTCAATAGGAGTGTAGCTAGGTTCCAACTCCCATGTCCGAGTGGGTAGCAGACATCTGCCTCCCATGCATACACACTTCTGAGAGTTGAGCTCATGGCCTGTAACCCTACATCGTGCCTGCCGCTACCTTTCGCTTCCAAAAGGCCTAGGCTCGCTGCTTGACGCAAGTGTTGGGAGAGGTAACTGGAATCTCCCGGCACACAAGACTAGTGCCTCCAAGCTCAATCCAGCGATTTCCCAGTAATTCCTGGGGTAGACTGGTGCTACATACTAAGTTCCATATGTGAGTAGGTAGTTGAACGCCTTGTCCAAAATCATATTACTTCTGAGAGTTGAGCTCACCCTCAGTCCCTCACAGTTCCACACTGCCTGCAGAGTGAGTTTCCCACGTCTTCACAAGAGACTTTTGCCAGAGGCCTCTGAGACGCAAGTTAAAAATGCAGACCTGGACGGTATCTCCAGGTGCAGTAGAGTGGTAATCTGGGAACCTCCTGTCTCAGAATACTGCTACCTTCACCCTGCCATAAGAATGCAGCTAGTTGACAGCTGGCTTCAAGGCATGCTTCCCTGTGAGAGCTAAGGACAGGGCACAACCCTCCCGCATTCTGCTTGACTGTAGAAGGAGCTGCTAACGTCCTCATGTTAGTGGCAGGGAAAGGTTGTGAGAAAAGCATGTGGAATCGTTGTGCCTGAACCCACGTGTATCTGAGTTGAATACAGCGATTTCCAAAGTCCTTCTTCATCAGAGTGTAGCTAGGTTCCCACTCGCATGTCCGAGTGGGTAGCAGACATCTGCCTCCCATGCATACCCACTTCTGAGAGTTGAGCTTATGGCCTGTAACCCTGCCTCCTGCCTGCAGCTACCTTTCGCTTCCAAAAGGCCTAGGCTCGCTGCTTCACCGAAGTGTTGGGAGAGGTAACTGGAATCTGCCGGCACACAAGACTAGTGCCTCCAAAATCAATCCAGCGATTTCCCAGTAATTCCTGGGGTAGACTGGTGCTACATACTAAGTTCCATACGTGAGAAGGTAGCTGAACGCCTTGTCCAAAATCATCTTACTGCTGAGAGTTGAGCTCACCCTCAGTCCCTCACAGTTCCACACTGCCTGCAGAGTGAGTTTCCCACGTCTTCACCAGAGACTTTTGCCAGAGGCCTCTGAGACGCAAGTTAACAATGCAGACCTGAACGGTATCTCCAGGTGCCGGAGAGTGGCAATCTGGGAACCTCCTTACTCAGAATACTGCTACCTTCACACTGTCATAAGAATGCACCTAGTTGAGAGCTGGCTTCTAGGCATGCTTCCCTGTGAGAGTTGAGGACAGGGCAGAACCCTCCCGCATCCTGCCTGACTGTAGACGTACCTGCTAACCTCCTTATGTTAGGGGCAGGGATAGGTTGTGGGAAAAGCATGTGTAAGCATTGGGCCTGAACTCCCGTGTATCTGAGTTGAATACAGCGATTTCCAGCATCCTTCTTCAATAGGAGTGTAGCTAGGTTACAACTCCCATGTCCGAGTGGGTAGCAGACATCTGCCTCCCATGCATACACACTTCTGAGAGTTCAGCTCATGGCGTGTAACCCTACCTCCTGCCTGCAGCTACCTTTCGCTTCCAAAAGGCCTAGGCTCGCTGCTTGACGCAAGTGTTGGGAGAGGTAACTGGAATCTCCCGGCACACAAAACTAGTGCCTCCAAGCTCAATCCAGCGATTTCCCAGTAATTCCTGGGGTAGACTGGTGCTACATACTAAGTTCCATATGTGAGAAGGTAGCTGAACGCCTTGTCCAAAATCATCTTACTGCTGAGAGTTGAGCTCACCCTCAGTCCCTCACAGTTCCACACTGCCTGCAGAGTGAGTTTCCCACGTCTTCACCAGAGACTTTTGCCAGAGGCCTCTGAGACGCAAGTTAACAATGCAGACCTGGACGGTATCTCCAGGTGCAGTAGAGTGGTAATCTGGGAACCTCCAATCTCAGAATACTGCTACCTTCACACTGTCATAAGAATGCAGCTAGTTGAGTGCTGGCTTCTAGGCATGCTTCCCTGTGAGAGCTGAGACAGGGCAGAACCCTCCCGCATCCTGCCTGACTGTAGACGTACCTGCTAACCTCCTTATGTTAGTGGCCGGGATAGGTTGTGGGAAAAGCATGTGTAAGCATTGGGCCTGAACTCCCGTGTATCTGAGTTGAATACAGCGATTTCCAACATCCTTCTTCAATAGGAGTGTAGCTAGGTTCCAACTCCCATGTCCGAGTGGGTAGCAGACATCTGCCTCCCATGCATACACACTTCTGAGAGTTGAGCTCATGGCCTGTAACCCTACATCGTGCCTGCCGCTACCTTTCGCTTCCAAAAGGCCTAGGCTCGCTGCTTGACGCAAGTGTTGGGAGAGGTAACTGGAATCTCCCGGCACACAAGACTAGTGCCTCCAAGCTCAATCCAGCGATTTCCCAGTAATTCCTGGGGTAGACTGGTGCTACATACTAAGTTCCATATGTGAGTAGGTAGTTGAACGCCTTGTCCAAAATCATATTACTTCTGAGAGTTGAGCTCACCCTCAGTCCCTCACAGTTCCACACTGCCTGCAGAGTGAGTTTCGCACGTCTTCACCAGAGACGTTTGCCAGAGGCTATGAGACGCAAGTTAACAATGCAGACCTGGAGGGTATCTCCAGGTGCAGTAGAGTGGTAATCTGGGAACCTCCTGTCTCAGAATACTGCTACCTTCACCCTGCCATAAGAATGCAGCTAGTTGACAGCTGGCTTCAAGACATGCTTCCCTGTGAGAGCTAAGGACAGGGCACAACCCTCCCGCATCCTGCTTGACTGTAGAAGGAGCTGCTAACGTCCTCATGTTAGTGGCAGGGAAAGGTTGTGAGAAAAGCATGTGGAATCGTTGTGCCTGAACCCACGTGTATCTGAGTTGAATACAGCGATTTCCAAAGTCCTTCTTCATCAGAGTGTAGCTAGGTTCCCACTCGCATGTCCGAGTGGGTAGCAGACATCTGCCTCCCATGCATACCCACTTCTGAGAGTTGAGCTTATGGCCTGTAACCCTACCTCCTGCCTGCAGCTACCTTTCGCTTCCAAAAGGCCTAGGCTCGCTGCTTCACCGAAGTGTTGGGAGAGGTAACTGGAATCTGCCGGCACACAAGACTAGTGCCTCCAAAATCAATCCAGCGATTTCCCAGTAATTCCTGGGGTAGACTGGTGCTACATACTAAGTTCCATACGTGAGAAGGTAGCTGAACGCCTTGTCCAAAATCATCTTACTGCTGAGAGTTGAGCTCACCCTCAGTCCCTCACAGTTCCACACTGCCTGCAGAGTGAGTTTCCCACGTCTTCACCAGAGACTTTTGCCAGAGGCCTCTGAGACGCAAGTTAACAATGCAGACCTGAACGGTATCTCCAGGTGCCGGAGAGTGGCAATCTGGGAACCTCCTTACTCAGAATACTGCTACCTTCACACTGTCATAAGAATGCAGCTAGTTGAGAGCTGGCTTCTAGGCATGCTTCCCTGTGAGAGTTGAGGACAGGGCAGAACCCTCCCGCATCCTGCCTGACTGTAGACGTACCTGCTAACCTCCTTATGTTAGGGGCCGGGATAGGTTGTGGGAAAAGCATGTGTAAGCATTGGGCCTGAACTCCCGTGTATCTGAGTTGAATACAGCGATTTCCAACATCCTTCTTCAATAGGAGTGTAGCTAGGTTCCAACTCCCATGTCCGAGTGGTTAGCAGACATCTGCCTCCCATGCATACACACTTCTGAGAGTTGAGCTCATGGCGTGTAACCCTACATCGTGCCTGCCGCTACCTTTCTCTTCCAAAAGGCCTAGGCTCGCTGCTTGACGCAAGTGTTGGGAGAGGTAACTGGAATCTCCCGGCACACAAAACTAGTGCCTCCAAGCTCAATCCAGCGATTTCCCAGTAATTCCTGGGGTAGACTGGTGCTACATACTAAGTTCCATATGTGAGAAGGTAGCTGAACGCCTTGTCCAAAATCATATTACTTCTGAGAGTTGAGCTCACCCTCAGTCCCTCACAGTTCCACACTGCCTGCAGAGTGAGTTTCCCACGTCTTCACAAGAGACTTTTGCCAGAGGCCTCTGAGACGCAAGTTAAAAATGCAGACCTGGACGGTATCTCCAGGTGCAGTAGAGTGGTAATCTGGGAACCTCCTGTCTCAGAATACTGCTACCTTCACCCTGCCATAAGAATGCAGCTAGTTGACATCTGGCTTCAAGGCATGCTTCCCTGTGAGAGCTAAGGACAGGGCACAACCCTCCCGCATCCTGCTTGACTGTAGAAGGAGCTGCTAACGTCCTCATGTTAGTGGCAGGGAAACGTTGTGAGAAAAGCATGTGGAATCGTTGTGCCTGAACCCACGTGTATCTGAGTTGAATACAACGATTTCCAAAGTCCTTCTTCATCAGAGTGTAGCTAGGTTCCCACTCGCATGTCCGAGTGGGTAGCAGACATCTGCCTCCCATGCATACCCACTTCTGAGAGTTGAGCTTATGACCTGTAACCCTACCTCCTGCCTGCAGCTACCTTTCGCTTCCAAAAGGCCTAGGCTCGCTGCTTCACCGAAGTGTTGGGAGAGGTAACTGGAATGTCCCGGCACACAAGACTAGTGCCTCCAAGCTCAATCCAGCGATTTCCCATTAATTCCTGGGGTAGACTGGTGCTACATACTAAGTTCCATACGTGAGAAAGTAGCTGAACGCCTTGTCCAAAATCATCTTACTGCTGAGAGTTGAGCTCACCCTCAGTCCCTCACAGTTCCACACTGCCTGCAGAGTGAGTTTCGCACGTCTTCACCAGAGACTTTTGCCAGAGGCTATGAGACGCAAGTTAACAATGCAGACCTGGACGGTATCTCCAGGTGCAGTAGAGTGGTAATCTGGGAACCTCCTTACTCAGAATACTGCTACCTTCACACTGCCATAAGAATGCAGCTAGTTGAGAGCTGGCTTCTAGGCATGCTTCCCTGTGAGAGCTGAGGACAGGGCAGAACCCTCCCGCATCCTGCCTGACTGTAGACGTACCTCCTAACCTCCTTATGTTAGTGGCTGGGATAGGTTGTGGGAAAAGCTTGTGTAAGCATTGGGCCTGAACTCCCGTGTATCTGAGTTGAATACAGCGATTTCCAACAATCTTCTTCAATAGGAGTGTAGCTAGGTTCCAACTCTCATGTCCGAGTGGGTAGCAGACATCTGCCTCCCATGCATACACACTTCTGAGAGTTGAGCTTATGGCCTGTAACCCTACATCCTGCCTGCCGCTACCTTTCGCTTCCAAAAGGCCTAGGCTCGCTGCTTGACGCAAGTGTTGGGAGAGGTAACTGGAATCTCCGGGCACACACGACGAGTGCCTCCAAGCTCAATCAAGCGATTTCCTAGTAATTCCTGGGGTAGAACGGTGCTACATACTAAGTTCCATATGTGAGAAGGTAGCTGAACGCCTTGTCCAAAATCATCTTACTTCTGAGAGTTGAGCTCACCCTCAGTCCCTCACAGTTCCACACTGCCTGCAGAGTGAGTTTCGCACGTCTTCACCAGAGACTTTTGCCAGAGGCTATGAGTCGCAAGTTAACAATGCAGACCTGGAGGGTATCTCCAGGTGCAGTAGAGTGGTAATCTGGGAACCTCCTGTCTCAGAATACTGCTACCTTCACCCTGCCATAAGAATGCAGCTAGTTGACAGCTGGCTTCAAGGCATGCTTCCCTGTGAGAGCTAAGGACAGGGCACAACCCTCCCGCATCCTGCTTGACTGTATTAGGAGCTGCTAACGTCCTCATGTTAGTGGCAGGGAAAGGTTGTGAGAAAAGCATGTGGAATCGTTGTGCCTGAACCCTCGTGTATCTGAGTTGAATACAGCGATTTCCAAAGTCCTTCTTCATCAGTGTAGCTAGGTTCCCACTCGCATGTCCGAGTGGGTAGCAGACATCTGCCTCCCATGCATACCCACTTCTGAGAGTTGAGCTTATGGCCTGTAACCCTACCTCTTGACTGCAGCTACCTTTCGCTTCCAAAAGGCCTAGGCTCGCTGCTTCACCGAAGTGTTGGGAGAGGTAACTGGAATCTGCCGGCCCACAAGACTAGTGCCTCCAAGCTCAATCCAGCGTTTTCCCAGTAATTCCTGGGGTAGATTGGTGCTACATACTAAGTTCCATATGTGAGAAGGTAGCTGAACGCCTTGTCCAAAATCATTTTACTGCTGAGAGTTGAGCTCACCCTCAGTCCCTCACAGTTCCACACTGCCTGCAGAGTGAGTTTCCCACGTCTTCAACAGAGACTTTTGCCAGAGGCCTCTGAGACGCAAGTTAACAATGCAGACCTGGACGGTATCTCCAGGTGCAGTAGAGTGGTAATCTGGGAACCTCCTTCCTCAGAATACTGCTACCTTCACACTGTCATAAGAATGCAGCTAGTTGAGAGCTGGCTTCTAGGCATGCTTCCCTGTGAGAGCTGAGGACAGGGCAGAACCCTCCCGAATCCTGCCTGACTGTAGACGTACCTGCTAACCTCCTTATGTTAGTGGCTGGGACAGGTTGTGGGAAAAGCATGTGTAAGCATTGGGCCTGAACTCCCGTGTATCTGAGTTGAATACAGCGATTTCCAACATCCTTCTTCAATAGGAGTGTAGCTAGGTTCCAACTCCCATGTCCGAGTGGGTAGCAGACATCTGCCTCCCATGCATACACACTTCTGAGAGTTGAGCTCATGGCCTGTAACCCTACATCGTGCCTGCTGCTACCTTTCGCTTCCAAAAGGCCTTGGCTCGCTGCTTGACGCAAGTGTTGGGAGAGGTAACTGGAATCTCCCGGCACACAAGACGAGTGCCTCAAAGCTCAATCAAGCGATTTCCTAGTAATTCCTGGGGTAGACTGGTGCTACATACTAAGTTCCATATGTGAGAAGGTAGCTGAACGCCTTGTCCAAAATCATCTTACTTCTGAGAGTTGAGCTCACCCTCAGTCCCTCACAGTTCCACACTGCCTGCATAGTGAGTTTCGCACGTCTTCACCAGAGACTTTTGCCAGAGGCTTCTGAGACGCAGGTTAACAATACAGACCTGGAGGGTATCTCCAGGTGCAGTAGAGTGGTAATCTGGGAACCTACTGTCTCAGAATACTGCTACCTTCACCCTGCAATAAGAATGCAGCTAGTTGACAGCTGGCTTCAAGGCATGCTTCCCTGTGAGAGCTAAGGACAGGGCACAACCCTCCCGCATCCTGCTTGACTGTAGAAGGAGCTGCTAACGTCCTCATATTAGTGGCAGGGAAAGGTTGTGAAAAAAGCATGTGGAATCGTTGTGCCTGAACCCACGTGTATCTGAGTTGAATACAGCGATTTCCAAAGTCCTTCTTCATCAGAGTGTAGCTAGGTTCCCACTGGCATGTACGAGTGGGTAGCAGACATCTGCCTCCCATGCATACCCACTTTTGAGAGTTGAGCTTATGGTCTGTAACCCTACCTCCTGCCTGCAGCTACCTTTCGCTTCCAAAAGGCCTAGGCTCGCTGCTTCACCGAAGTGTTGGGAGAGGTAACTGGAATCTGCCGGCACACAAGACTAGTGCCTCCAAGCTCAATCCAGCGATTTCCCAGTAATTCCTGGGGTAGACTGGTGCTACATACTAAGTTCCATACGTGAGAAGGTAGCTGAACGCCTTGTCCAAAATCATCTTACTCCTGAGAGTTGAGCTCACCCTCAGTCCCTCACAGTTCCACACTGCCTGCAGAGTGAGTTTCCCACGTCTTCACCAGAGACTTTTGCCAGAGGCCTCTGAGACGCAAGTTAACAATGCAGACCTGGACGGTATCTCCAGGTGCCGGAGAGTGGCAATCTGGGAACCTCCTTACTCAGAATACTGCTACCTTCACACTGTCATAAGAATGCAGCTAGTTGAGAGCTGGCTTCTAGGCATGCTTCCCTGTGAGAGTTGAGGACAGGGCAGAACCCTCCCGCATCCTGCCTGACTGTAGACGTACCTGCTATCCTCCTTATGTTAGTGGCTGGGATAGGTTGTGGGAAAAGCATGTGTAAGCATTGGGCCTGAACTCCCGTGTATCTGAGTTGAATACAGCGATTTCCAACATCCTTCTTCAATAGGAGTGTAGCTAGGTTCCAACTCCCATGTCCGAGTGGGTAGCAGACATCTGCCTCCCATGCATACACACTTCTGAGAGTTGAGCTCATGGCGTGTAACCCTACATCGTGCCTGCCGCTACCTTTCGCTTCCAAAAGGCCTAGGCTCGCTGCTTGACGCAAGTGTTGGGAGAGGTAACTGGAATCTCCCGGCACACAAGACTAGTGCCTCCAAGCTCAATCCAGCGATTTCCCAGTAATTCCTGGGGTAGACTGGTGCTACATACTAAGTTCCATATGTGAGAAGGTAGCTGAACGCCTTGTCCAAAATCATATTACTTCTGAGAGTTGAGCTCACCCTCAGTCCCTCACAGTTCCACACTGCCTGCAGAGTGAGTTTCGCACGTCTTCACCAGAGACGTTTGCCAGAGGCTATGAGACGCAAGTTAACAATGCAGACCTGGACGGTATCTCCAGGTGCAGGAGAGTGGTAATCTGGGAACCTCCTGTCTCATAATACTGCTACCTTCACCCTGCCATAAGAATGCAGCTAGTTGACAGCTGGCTTCACGGCATGCTTCCCTGTGAGAGCTAAGTACAGGGCACAACCCTCCCGCATCCTGCTTGACTGTAGAAGGAGCTGCTAACGTCCTCATGTTAGTGGCAGGGAAAGGTTGTGAGAAAAGCATGTGGAATCGTTGTGCCTGAACCCACGTGTATCTGAGTTGAATACAGCGATTTCCAAAGTCCTTCTTCATCAGAGTGTAGCTAGGTTCCCACTCGCATATCCGAGTGGGTAGCAGACATCTGCCTCCCATGCATACCCACTTCTGAGAGTTGAGCTTATGGCCTGTAACCCTACCTCCTGCCTGCAGCTACCTTTCGCTTCCAAAAGGCCTAGGCTCGCTGCTTCACCGAAGTGTTGGGAGAGGTAACTGGAATCTGCCGGCACACAAGACTAGTGCCTCCAAGCTCAATCCAGCGATTTCCCAGTAATTCCTGGGGTAGACTGGTGCTACATACTAAGTTCCATATGTGAGAAGGTAGCTGAACGCCTTGTCCAAAATCATCTTACTTCTGAGAGTTGAGCTCACCCTCAGTCCCTCACAGTTCCACACTGCCTGCAGAGTGAGTTTCGCACGTCTTCACCAGAGACGTTTGCCAGAGGCTATGAGACGCAAGTTAACAATGCAGACCTGGAGGGTATCTCCAGGTGCAGTAGAGTGGTAATCTGGGAACCTCCTGTCTCAGAATACTGCTACCTTCACACTGTCATAAGAATGCAGCTAGCTGACATCTGGCTTCAAGGCATGCTTCCCTGTGAGAGCTAAGGACAGGGCACAACCCTCCCGCATCCTGCTTGACTGTAGAAGGAGCTGCTAACGTCCTCATGTTAGTGGCAGGGAAACGTTGTGAGAAAAGCATGTGGAATCGTTGTGACTGAACCCACGTGTATCTGAGTTGAATACAACGATTTCCAAAGTCCTTCTTCATCAGAGTGTAGCTAGGTTCCCACTCGCATGTCCGAGTGGGTAGCAGACATCTGCCTCCCATGCATACCCACTTCTGAGAGTTGAGCTTATGACCTGTAACCCTACCTCCTGCCTGCAGCTACCTTTCGCTTCCAAAAGGCCTAGGCTCGCTGCTTCACCGAAGTGTTGGGAGAGGTAACTGGAATGTCCCGGCACACAAGACTAGTGCCTCCAAGCTCAATCCAGCGATTTCCCATTAATTCCTGGGGTAGACTGGTGCTACATACTAAGTTCCATACGTGAGAAAGTAGCTGAACGCCTTGTCCAAAATCATCTTACTGCTGAGAGTTGAGCTCACCCTCAGTCCCTCACAGTTCCACACTGCCTGCAGAGTGAGTTTCCCACGTCTTCATCAGAGACTTTTGCCAGAGGCCTCTGAGACGCAAGTTAACAATGCAGACCTGGACGGTATCTCCAGGTGCCGGAGAGTGGCAATCTGGGAACCTCCTTACTCAGAATACTGCTACCTTCACACTGTCATAAGAATGCAGCTAGTTGAGAGCTGGCTTCTAGGCATGCTTCCCTGTGAGAGTTGAGGACAGGGCAGAACCCTCCCGCATCCTGCCTGACTGTAGACGTACCTGCTATCCTCCTTATGTTAGTGGCTGGGATAGGTTGTGGGAAAAGCATGTGTAAGCATTGGGCCTGAACTCCCGTGTATCTGAGTTGAATACAGCGATTTCCAACATCCTTCTTCAATAGGAGTGTAGCTAGGTTCCAACTCCCATGTCCGAGTGGGTAGCAGACATCTGCCTCCCATGCATACACACTTCTGAGAGTTGAGCTCATGGCGTGTAACCCTACATCGTGCCTGCCGCTACCTTTCGCTTCCAAAAGGCCTAGGCTCGCTGCTTGACGCAAGTGTTGGGAGAGGTAACTGGAATCTCCCGGCACACAAGACTAGTGCCTCCAAGCTCAATCCAGCGATTTCCCTGTAATTCCTGGGGTAGACTGGTGCTACATACTAAGTTCCATATGTGAGAAGGTAGCTGAACGCCTTGTCCAAAATCATATTACTTCTGAGAGTTGAGCTCACCCTCAGTCCCTCACAGTTCCACACTGCCTGCAGAGTGAGTTTCGCACGTCTTCACCAGAGACGTTTGCCAGAGGCTATGAGACGCAAGTTAACAATGCAGACCTGGACGGTATCTCCAGGTGCAGGAGAGTGGTAATCTGGGAACCTCCTGTCTCATAATACTGCTACCTTCACCCTGCCATAAGAATGCAGCTAGTTGACAGCTGGCTTCACGGCATGCTTCCCTGTGAGAGCTAAGTACAGGGCACAACCCTCCCGCATCCTGCTTGACTGTAGAAGGAGCTGCTAACGTCCTCATGTTAGTGGCAGGGAAAGGTTGTGAGAAAAGCATGTGGAATCGTTGTGCCTGAACCCACGTGTATCTGAGTTGAATACAGCGATTTCCAAAGTCCTTCTTCATCAGAGTGTAGCTAGGTTCCCACTCGCATATCCGAGTGGGTAGCAGACATCTGCCTCCCATGCATACCCACTTCTGAGAGTTGAGCTTATGGCCTGTAACCCTACCTCCTGCCTGCAGCTACCTTTCGCTTCCAAAAGGCCTAGGCTCGCTGCTTCACCGAAGTGTTGGGAGAGGTAACTGGAATCTGCCGGCACACAAGACTAGTGCCTCCAAGCTCAATCCAGCGATTTCCCAGTAATTCCTGGGGTAGACTGGTGCTACATACTAAGTTCCATATGTGAGAAGGTAGCTGAACGCCTTGTCCAAAATCATCTTACTTCTGAGAGTTGAGCTCACCCTCAGTCCCTCACAGTTCCACACTGCCTGCAGAGTGAGTTTCGCACGTCTTCACCAGAGACGTTTGCCAGAGGCTATGAGACGCAAGTTAACAATGCAGACCTGGAGGGTATCTCCAGGTGCAGTAGAGTGGTAATCTGGGAACCTCCTGTCTCAGAATACTGCTACCTTCACCCTGCCATAAGAATGCAGCTAGTTGACATCTGGCTTCAAGGCATGCTTCCCTGTGAGAGCTAAGGACAGGGCACAACCCTCCCGCATCCTGCTTGACTGTAGAAGGAGCTGCTAACGTCCTCATGTTAGTGGCAGGGAAACGTTGTGAGAAAAGCATGTGGAATCGTTGTGACTGAACCCACGTGTATCTGAGTTGAATACAACGATTTCCAAAGTCCTTCTTCATCAGAGTGTAGCTAGGTTCCCACTCGCATGTCCGAGTGGGTAGCAGACATCTGCCTCCCATGCATACCCACTTCTGAGAGTTGAGCTTATGACCTGTAACCCTACCTCCTGCCTGCAGCTACCTTTCGCTTCCAAAAGGCCTAGGCTCGCTGCTTCACCGAAGTGTTGGGAGAGGTAACTGGAATCTGCCGGCACACAAGACTAGTGCCTCCAAGCTCAATCCAGCGATTTCCCAGTAATTCCTGGGGTAGACTGGTGCTACATACTAAGTTCCATACGTGAGAAGGTAGCTGAACGCCTTGTCCAAAATCATCTTACTGCTGAGAGTTGAGCTCACCCTCAGTCCCTCACAGTTCCACACTGCCTGCAGAGTGAGTTTCCCACGTCTTCACCAGAGACTTTTGCCAGAGGCCTCTGAGACGCAAGTTAACAATGCAGACCTGGACGGTATCTCCAGGTGCCGGAGAGTGGCAATCTGGGAACCTCCTTACTCAGAATACTGCTACCTTCACACTGTCATAAGAATGCAGCTAGTTGAGAGCTGGCTTCTAGGCATGCTTCCCTGTGAGAGTTGAGGACAGGGCAGAACCCTCCCGCATCCTGCCTGACTGTAGACGTACCTGCTATCCTCCTTATGTTAGTGGCTGGGATAGGTTGTGGGAAAAGCATGTGTAAGCATTGGGCCTGAACTCCCGTGTATCTGAGTTGAATACAGCGATTTCCAACATCCTTCTTCAATAGGAGTGTAGCTAGGTTCCAACTCCCATGTCCGAGTGGGTAGCAGACATCTGCCTCCCATGCATACACACTTCTGAGAGTTGAGCTCATGGCGTGTAACCCTACATCGTGCCTGCTGCTACCTTTCGCTTCCAAAAGGCCTTGGCTCGCTGCTTGACGCAAGTGTTGGGAGAGGTAAGTGGAATCTCCTGGCACACAAGACTAGTGCCTCAAAGCTCAATCAAGCGATTTCCTAGTAATTCCTGGGGTAGACTGGTGCTACATACTAAGTTCCATATGTGAGAAGGTAGCTGAACGCCTTGTCCAAAATCATCTTACTTCTGAGAGTTGAGCTCACCCTCAGTCCCTCACAGTTCCACACTGCACACAGAGTGAGTTTCGCACGTCTTCACCAGAGACGTTTGCCAGAGGCTTCTGAGACGCAAGTTAACAATGCAGCCCTGGAGGGTATCTCCAGGTGCAGTAGAGTGGTAATCTGGGAACCTCCTGTCTCAGAATACTGCTACCTTCACCCTGCCATAAGAATGCAGCTAGTTGACAGCTGGCTTCAAGGCATGCTTCCCTGTGAGAGCTAAGGACAGGGCACATCCCTCCCGCATCCTGCTTGACTGTAGAAGGAGCTGCTAACGTCCTCATATTAGTGGCAGGGAAAGGTTGTGAAAAAAGCATGTGGAATCGTTGTGCCTGAACCCACGTGTATCTGAGTTGAATACAGCGATTTCCAAAGTCCTTCTTCATCAGAGTGTAGCTAGGTTCCCACTCGCATGTACGAGTGGGTAGCAGACATCTGCCTCCCATGCATACCCACTTTTGAGAGTTGAGCTTATGGTCTGTAACCCTACCTCCTGCCTGCAGCTACCTTTCGCTTCCAAAAGGCCTAGGCTCGCTGCTTCACCGAAGTGTTGGGAGAGGTAACTGGAATCTGCCGGCACACAAGACTAGTGCCTCCAAGCTCAATCCAGCGATTTCCCAGTAATTCCTGGGGTAGACTGGTGCTACATACTAAGTTCCATACGTGAGAAGGTAGCTGAACGCCTTGACCAAAATCATCTTACTGCTGAGAGTTGAGCTCACCCTCAGTCCCTCACAGTTCCACACTGCCTGCAGAGTGAGTTTCCCACGTCTTCACCAGAGACTTTTGCCAGAGGCCTCTGAGACGCAAGTTAACAATGCAGACCTGGACGGTATCTCCAGGTGCCGGAGAGTGGCAATCTGGGAACCTCCTTACTCAGAATACTGCTACCTTCACACTGTCATAAGAATGCAGCTAGTTGAGAGCTGGCTTCTAGGCATGCTTCCCTGTGAGAGTTGAGGACAGGGCAGAACCCTCCCGCATCCTGCCTGACTGTAGACGTACCTGCTATCCTCCTTATGTTAGTGGCTGGGATAGGTTGTGGGAAAAGCATGTGTAAGCATTGGGCCTGAACTCCCGTGTATCTGAGTTGAATACAGCGATTTCCAACATCCTTCTTCAATAGGAGTGTAGCTAGGTTCCAACTCCCATGTCCGAGTGGGTAGCAGACATCTGCCTCCCATGCATACACACTTCTGAGAGTTGAGCTCATGGCCTGTAACCCTACATCGTGCCTGCCGCTACCTTTCGCTTCCAAAAGGCCTAGGCTCGCTGCTTGACGCAAGTGTTGGGAGAGGTAACTGGAATCTCCCGGCACACAAGACTAGTGCCTCCAAGCTCAATCCAGCGATTTCCCAGTAATTCCTGGGGTAGACTGGTGCTACATACTAAGTTCCATATGTGAGAAGGTAGCTGAACGCCTTGTCCAAAATCATATTACTTCTGAGAGTTGAGCTCACCCTCAGTCCCTCACAGTTCCACACTGCCTGCAGAGTGAGTTTCGCACGTCTTCACCAGAGACGTTTGCCAGAGGCTATGAGACGCAAGTTAACAATGCAGACCTGGACGGTATCTCCAGGTGCAGGAGAGTGGTAATCTGGGAACCTCCTGTCTCATAATACTGCTACCTTCACCCTGCCATAAGAATGCAGCTAGTTGACAGCTGGCTTCACGGCATGCTTCCCTGTGAGAGCTAAGGACAGGGCACAACCCTCCCGCATCCTGCTTGACTGTAGAAGGAGCTGCTAACGTCCTCATGTTAGTGGCAGGGAAAGGTTGTGAGAAAAGCATGTGGAATCGTTGTGCCTGAACCCACGTGTATCTGAGTTGAATACAGCGATTTCCAAAGTCCTTCTTCATCAGAGTGTAGCTAGGTTCCCACTCGCATATCCGAGTGGGTAGCAGACATCTGCCTCCCATGCATACCCACTTCTGAGAGTTGAGCTTATGGCCTGTAACCCTACCTCCTGCCTGCAGCTACCTTTCGCTTCCAAAAGGCCTAGGCTCGCTGCTTCACCGAAGTGTTGGGAGAGGTAACTGGAATCTGCCGGCACACAAGACTAGTGCCTCCAAGCTCAATCCAGCGATTTCCCAGTAATTCCTGGGGTAGACTGGTGCTACATACTAAGTTCCATATGTGAGAAGGTAGCTGAACGCCTTGTCCAAAATCATCTTACTTCTGAGAGTTGAGCTCACCCTCAGTCCCTCACAGTTCCACACTGCCTGCAGAGTGAGTTTCGCACGTCTTCACCAGAGACTTTTGCCAGAGGCCTCTGAGACGCAGGTTAGCAATGCAGACCTGGAGGGTATCTCCAGGTGCAGTAGAGTGGTAATCTGGGAACCTACTGTCTCAGAATACTGCTACCTTCACCCTGCAATAAGAATGCAGCTAGTTGACAGCTGGCTTCAAGGCATGCTTCCCTGTGAGAGCTAAGGACAGGGCACAACCCTCCCGCATCCTGCTTGACTGTAGAAGGAGCTGCTAACGTCCTCATATTAGTGGCAGGGAAAGGTTGTGAAAAAAGCATGTGGAATCGTTGTGCCTGAACCCACGTGTATCTGAGTTGAATAAAGCGATTTCCAAAGTCCTTCTTCATCAGAGTGTAGCTAGGTTCCCACTGGCATGTACGAGTGGGTAGCAGACATCTGCCTCCCATGCATACCCACTTTTGAGAGTTGAGCTTATGGTCTGTAACCCTACCTCCTGCCTGCAGCTACCTTTCGCTTCCAAAAGGCCTAGGCTCGCTGCTTCACCGAAGTGTTGGGAGAGGTAACTGGAATCTGCCGGCACACAAGACTAGTGCCTCCAAGCTCAATCCAGCGATTTCCCAGTAATTCCTGGGGTAGACTGGTGCTACATACTAAGTTCCATACGTGAGAAGGTAGCTGAACGCCTTGTCCAAAATCATCTTACTGCTGAGAGTTGAGCTCACCCTCAGTCCCTCACAGTTCCACACTGCCTGCAGAGTGAGTTTCCCACGTCTTCACCAGAGACTTTTGCCAGAGGCCTCTGAGACGCAAGTTAACAATGCAGACCTGGACGGTATCTCCAGGTGCAGTAGAGTGGTAATCTGGGAACCTCCTGTCTCAGAATACTGCTACCTTCACCCTGCCATAAGAATGCAGCTAGTTGACATCTGGCTTCAAGGCATGCTTCCCTGTGAGAGCTAAGGACAGGGCACAACCCTCCCGCATCCTGCTTGACTGTAGAAGGAGCTGCTAACGTCCTCATGTTAGTGGCAGGGAAACGTTGTGAGAAAAGCATGTGGAATCGTTGTGACTGAACCCACGTGTATCTGAGTTGAATACAACGATTTCCAAAGTCCTTCTTCATCAGAGTTGTAGCTAGGTTCCCACTGGCATGTCCGAGTGGGTAGCAGACATCTGCCTCCCATGCATACCCACTTCTGAGAGTTGAGCTTATGACCTGTAACCCTACCTCCTGCCTGCAGCTACCTTTCGCTTCCAAAAGGCCTAGGCTCGCTGCTTCACCGAAGTGTTGGGAGAGGTAACTGGAATCTCCCGGCACACAAGACGAGTGCCTCCAAGCTCAACCCAGCGATTTCCCAGTAATTCCTGGGGTAGACTGGTGCTACATACTAAGTTCCATATGTGAGAAGGTAGCTGAACGCCTTGTCCAAAATCATCTTACTGCTGAGAGTTGAGCTCACCCTCAGTCCCTCACAGTTCCACACTGCCTGCAGAGTGAGTTTCCCACGTCTTCACCAGAGACTTTTGCCAGAGGCCTCTGAGACGCAAGTTAACAATGCAGACCTGGACGGTATCTCCAGGTGCCGGAGAGTGGCAATCTGGGAACCTCCTTACTCAGAATACTGCTACCTTCACACTGTCATAAGAATGCAGCTAGTTGAGAGCTGGCTTCTAGGCATGCTTCCCTGTGAGAGTTGAGGACAGGGCAGAACCCTCCCGCATCCTGCCTGACTGTAGACGTACCTGCTATCCTCCTTATGTTAGTGGCTGGGATAGGTTGTGGGAAAAGCATGTGTAAGCATTGGGCCTGAACTCCCGTGTATCTGAGTTGAATACAGCGATTTCCAACATCCTTCTTCAATAGGAGTGTAGCTAGGTTCCAACTCCCATGTCCGAGTGGGTAGCAGACATCTGCCTCCCATGCATACACACTTCTGAGAGTTGAGCTCATGGCGTGTAACCCTACATCGTGCCTGCCGCTACCTTTCGCTTCCAAAAGGCCTAGGCTCGCTGCTTGACGCAAGTGTTGGGAGAGGTAACTGGAATCTCCCGGCACACAAGACTAGTGCCTCCAAGCTCAATCCAGCGATTTCCCAGTAATTCCTGGGGTAGACTGGTGCTACATACTAAGTTCCATATGTGAGAAGGTAGCTGAACGCCTTGTCCAAAATCATATTACTTCTGAGAGTTGAGCTCACCCTCAGTCCCTCACAGTTCCACACTGCCTGCAGAGTGAGTTTCGCACGTCTTCACCAGAGACGTTTGCCAGAGGCTATGAGACGCAAGTTAACAATGCAGACCTGGACGGTATCTCCAGGTGCAGGAGAGTGGTAATCTGGGAACCTCCTGTCTCAGAATACTGCTACCTTCACCCTGCCATAAGAATGAAGCTAGTTGACAGCTGGCTTCACGGCATGCTTCCCTGTGAGAGCTAAGGACAGGGCACAACCCTCCCGCATCCTGCTTGACTGTAGAAGGAGCTGCTAACGTCCTCATGTTAGTGGCAGGGAAAGGTTGTGAGAAAAGCATGTGGAATCGTTGTGCCTGAACCCACGTGTATCTGAGTTGAATACAGCGATTTCCAAAGTCCTTCTTCATCAGAGTGTAGCTAGGTTCCCACTCGCATATCCGAGTGGGTAGCAGACATCTGCCTCCCATGCATACCCACTTCTGAGAGTTGAGCTTATGGTCTGTAACCCTACCTCCTGCCTGCAGCTACCTTTCGCTTCCAAAAGGCCTAGGCTCGCTGCTTCACCGAAGTGTTGGGAGAGGTAACTGGAATCTGCCGGCACACAAGACTAGTGCCTCCAAGCTCAATCCAGCGATTTCCCAGTAATTCCTGGGGTAGACTGGTGCTACATACTAAGTTCCATATGTGAGAAGGTAGCTGAACGCCTTGTCCAAAATCATCTTACTTCTGAGAGTTGAGGTCACCCTCAGTCCCTCACAGTTCCACACTGCCTGCAGAGTGAGTTTCGCACGTCTTCACCAGAGACGTTTGCCAGAGGCTATGAGACGCAAGTTAACAAATGCAGAGCTGGAGGGTATCTCCAGGTGCAGTAGAGTGGTAATCTGGGAACCTCCTGTCTCAGAATACTGCTACCTTCACCCTGCCATAAGAATGCAGCTAGTTGACATCTGGCTTCAAGGCATGCTTCCCTGTGAGAGCTAAGGACAGGGCACAACCCTCCCGCATCCTGCTTGACTGTAGAAGGAGCTGCTAACGTCCTCATGTTAGTGGCAGGGAAACGTTGTGAGAAAAGCATGTGGAATCGTTGTGCCTGAACCCACGTGTATCTGAGTTGAATACAACGATTTCCAAAGTCCTTCTTCATCAGAGTGTAGCTAGGTTCCCACTCGCATGTCCGAGTGGGTAGCAGACATCTGCCTCCCATGCATACCCACTTCTGAGAGTTGAGCTTATGACCTGTAACCCTACCTCCTGCCTGCAGATACCTTTCGCTTCCAAAAGGCCTAGGCTCGCTGCTTCACCGAAGTGTTGGGAGAGGTAACTGGAATGTCCCGGCACACAAGACTAGTGCCTCCAAGCTCAATCCAGCGATTTCCCATTAATTCCTGGGGTAGACTGGTGCTACATACTAAGTTCCATACGTGAGAAGGTAGCTGAACGCCTTGTCCAAAATCATCTTACTGCTGAGAGTTGAGCTCACCCTCAGTCCCTCACAGTTCCACACTGCCTGCAGAGTGAGTTTCCCACGTCTTCATCAGAGACTTTTGCCAGAGGCCTCTGAGACGCAAGTTAACAATGCAGACCTGGACGGTATCTCCAGGTGCCGGAGAGTGGCAATCTGGGAACCTCCTGTCTCAGAATACTGCTACCTTCACACTGTCATAAGAATGCAGCTAGTTGAGAGCTGGCTTCTAGGCATGCTTCCCTGTGAGAGTTGAGGACAGGGCAGAACCCTCCCGCATCCTGCCTGACTGTAGACGTACCTGCTAACCTCCTTATGTTAGGGGCCGGGATAGGTTGTGGGAAAAGCATGTGTAAGCATTGGGCCTGAACTCCCGTGTATCTGAGTTGAATACAGCGATTTCCAACATCCTTCTTCAATAGGAGTGTAGCTAGGTTCCAACTCCCATGTCCGAGTGGGTAGCAGACATCTGCCTCCCATGCATACACACTTCTGAGAGTTGAGCTCATGGCGTGTAACCCTACATCGTGCCTGCCGCTACCTTTCGCTTCCAAAAGGCCTAGGCTCGCTGCTTGACGCAAGTGTTGGGAGAGGTAACTGGAATCTCCCGGCACACAAAACTAGTGCCTCCAAGCTCAATCCAGCGATTTCCCAGTAATTCCTGGGGTAGACTGGTGCTACATACTAAGTTCCATATGTGAGAAGGTAGCTGAACGCCTTGTCCAAAATCATATTACTTCTGAGAGTTGAGCTCACCCTCAGTCCCTCACAGTTCCACACTGCCTGCAGAGTGAGTTTCGCACGTCTTCACCAGAGACGTTTGCCAGAGGCTATGAGACGCAAGTTAACAATGCAGACCTGGACGGTATCTCCAGGTGCAGTAGAGTGGTAATCTGGGAACCTCCTGTCTCAGAATACTGCTACCTTCACCCTGCCATAAGAATGCAGCTAGTTGACAGCTGGCTTCAAGGCATGCTTCCCTGTGAGAGCTAAGGACAGGGCACAACCCTCCCGCATCCTGCTTGACTGTAGAAGGAGCTGCTAACGTCCTCATGTTAGTGGCAGGGAAAGGTGGTGAGAAAAGCATGTGGAATCGTTGTGCCTGAACCCACGTGTATCTGAGTTGAATACAGCGATTTCCAAAGTCCTTCTTCATCAGAGTGTAGCTAGGTTCCCACTCGCATGTCCGAGTGGGTAGCAGACATCTGCCTCCCATGCACACCCACTTCTGAGAGTTGAGCTTATGGCCTGTAACCCTACCTCCTGCCTGCAGCTACCTTTCGCTTCCAAAAGGCCTAGGCTCGCTGCTTCACCGAAGTGTTGGGAGAGGTAACTGGAATCTGCCGGCACACAAGACTAGTGCCTCCAAGCTCAATCCAGCGATTTCCCAGTAATTCCTGGGGTAGACTGGTGCTACATACTAAGTTCCATATGTGAGAAGGTAGCTGAACGCCTTGTCCAAAATCATCTTACTGCTGAGAGTTGAGCTCACCCTCAGTCCCTCACAGTTCCACACTGCCTGCAGAGTGAGTTTCCCACGTCTTCACCAGAGACTTTTGCCAGAGGCCTCTGAGACGCAAGTTAACAATGCAGACCTGGACGGTATCTCCAGGTGCAGTAGAGTGGTAATCTGGGAACCTCCTGTCTCAGAATACTGCTACCTTCACACTGTCATAAGAATGCAGCTAGTTGAGAGCTGGCTTCTAGGCATGCTTCCCTGTGAGAGCTGAGGACAGGGCAGAACCCTCCCGCATCCTGCCTGACTGTAGACGTACCTGCTAACCTCCTTATGTTAGGGGCCGGGATAGGTTGTGGGAAAAGCATGTGTAAGCATTGGGCCTGAACTCCCGTGTATCTGAGTTGAATACAGCGATTTCCAACATCCTTCTTCAATAGGAGTGTAGCTAGGTTCCAACTCCCATGTCCGAGTGGGTAGCAGACATCTGCCTCCCATGCATACACACTTCTGAGAGTTGAGCTCATGGCCTGTAACCCTACATCGTGCCTGCCGCTACCTTTCGCTTCCAAAAGGCCTAGGCTCGCTGCTTGACGCAAGTGTTGGGAGAGGTAACTGGAATCTCCCGGCACACAAGACTAGTGCCTCCAAGCTCAATCCAGCGATTTCCCAGTAATTCCTGGGGTAGACTGGTGCTACATACTAAGTTCCATATGTGAGTAGGTAGTTGAACGCCTTGTCCAAAATCATCTTACTGCTGAGAGTTGAGCTCACCCTCAGTCCCTCACAGTTCCACACTGCCTGCAGAGTGAGTTTCGCACGTCTTCACCAGAGACGTTTGCCAGAGGCTATGAGACGCAAGTTAACAATGCAGACCTGGAGGGTATCTCCAGGTGCAGTAGAGTGGTAATCTGGGAACCTCCTGTCTCAGAATACTGCTACCTTCACCCTGCCATAAGAATGCAGCTAGTTGACAGCTGGCTTCAAGGCATGCTTCCCTGTGAGAGCTAAGGACAGGGCACAACCCTCCCGCATTCTGCTTGACTGTAGAAGGAGCTGCTAACGTCCTCATGTTAGTGGCAGGGAAAGGTTGTGAGAAAAGCATGTGGAATCGTTGTGCCTGAACCCACGTGTATCTGAGTTGAATACAGCGATTTCCAAAGTCCTTCTTCATCAGAGTGTAGCTAGGTTCCCACTCGCATGTCCGAGTGGGTAGCAGACATCTGCCTCCCATGCATACCCACTTCTGAGAGTTGAGCTTATGGCCTGTAACCCTACCTCCTGCCTGCAGCTACCTTTCGCTTCCAAAAGGCCTAGGCTCGCTGCTTCACCGAAGTGTTGGGAGAGGTAACTGGAATCTGCCGGCACACAAGACTAGTGCCTCCAAGCTCAATCCAGCGATTTCCCAGTAATTCCTGGGGTAGACTGGTGCTACATACTAAGTTCCATACGTGAGAAGGTAGCTGAACGCCTTGTCCAAAATCATCTTACTGCTGAGAGTTGAGCTCACCCTCAGTTCCTCACAGTTCCACACTGCCTGCAGAGTGAGTTTCCCACGTCTTCACCAGAGACTTTTGCCAGAGGCCTCTGAGACGCAAGTTAACAATGCAGACCTGAACGGTATCTCCAGGTGCCGGAGAGTGGCAATCTGGGAACCTCCTTACTCAGAATACTGCTACCTTCACACTGTCATAAGAATGCAGCTAGTTGAGAGCTGGCTTCTAGGCATGCTTCCCTGTGAGAGTTGAGGACAGGGCAGAACCCTCCCGCATCCTGCCTGACTGTAGACGTACCTGCTAACCTCCTTATGTTAGGGGCCGGGATAGGTTGTGGGAAAAGCATGTGTAAGCATTGGGCCTGAACTCCCGTGTATCTGAGTTGAATACAGCGATTTCCAACATCCTTCTTCAATAGGAGTGTAGCTAGGTTCCAACTCCCATGTCCGAGTGGGTAGCAGACATCTGCCTCCCATGCATACACACTTCTGAGAGTTGAGCTCATGGCGTGTAACCCTACATCGTGCCTGCCGCTACCTTTCGCTTCCAAAAGGCCTAGGCTCGCTGCTTGACGCAAGTGTTGGGAGAGGTAACTGGAATCTCCCGGCACACAAAACTAGTGCCTCCAAGCTCAATCCAGCGATTTCCCAGTAATTCCTGGGGTAGACTGTTGCTACATACTAAGTTCCATATGTGAGAAGGTAGCTGAACGCCTTGTCCAAAATCATATTACTTCTGAGAGTTGAGCTCACCCTCAGTCCCTCACAGTTCCACACTGCCTGCAGAGTGAGTTTCGCACGTCTTCACCAGAGACGTTTGCCAGAGGCTATGAGACGCAAGTTAACAATGCAGACCTGGACGGTATCTCCAGGTGCAGTAGAGTGGTAATCTGGGAACCTCCTGTCTCAGAATACTGCTACCTTCACCCTGCCATAAGAATGCAGCTAGTTGACAGCTGGCTTCAAGGCATGCTTCCCTGTGAGAGCTAAGGACAGGGCACAACCCTCCCGCATCCTGCTTGACTGTAGAAGGAGCTTCTAACGTCCTCATGTTAGTGGCAGGGAAAGGTGGTGAGAAAAGCATGTGGAATCGTTGTGCCTGAACCCACGTGTATCTGAGTTGAATACAGCGATTTCCAAAGTCCTTCTTCATCAGAGTGTAGCTAGGTTCCCACTCGCATGTCCGAGTGGGTAGCAGACATCTGCCTCCCATGCACACCCACTTCTGAGAGTTGAGCTTATGGCCTGTAACCCTACCTCCTGCCTGCAGCTACCTTTCGCTTCCAAAAGGCCTAGGCTCGCTGCTTCACCGAAGTGTTGGGAGAGGTAACTGGAATCTGCCGGCACACAAGACTAGTGCCTCCAAGCTCAATCCAGCGATTTCCCAGTAATTCCTGGGGTAGACTGGTGCTACATACTAAGTTCCATATGTGAGAAGGTAGCTGAACGCCTTGTCCAAAATCATCTTACTGCTGAGAGTTGAGCTCACCCTCAGTCCCTCACAGTTCCACACTGCCTGCAGAGTGAGTTTCCCACGTCTTCACCAGAGACTTTTGCCAGAGGCCTCTGAGACGCAAGTTAACAATGCAGACCTGGACGGTATCTCCAGGTGCAGTAGAGTGGTAATCTGGGAACCTCCTGTCTCAGAATACTGCTACCTTCACACTGTCATAAGAATGCAGCTAGTTGAGAGCTGGCTTCTAGGCATGCTTCCCTGTGAGAGCTGAGGACAGGGCAGAACCCTCCCGCATCCTGCCTGACTGTAGACGTGCCTGCTAACCTCCTTATGTTAGTGGCCGGGATAGGTTGTGGGAAAAGCATGTGTAAGCATTGGGCCTGAACTCCCGTGTATCTGAGTTGAATACAGCGATTTCCAACATCCTTCTTCAATAGGAGTGTAGCTAGGTTCCAACTCCCATGTCCGAGTGGGTAGCAGACATCTGCCTCCCATGCATACACACTTCTGAGAGTTGAGCTCATGGCCTGTAACCCTACATCGTGCCTGCCGCTACCTTTCGCTTCCAAAAGGCCTAGGCTCGCTGCTTGACGCAAGTGTTGGGAGAGGTAACTGGAATCTCCCGGCACACAAGACTAGTGCCTCCAAGCTCAATCCAGCGATTTCCTAGTAATTCCTGGGGTAGACTGGTGCTACATACTAAGTTCCATATGTGAGTAGGTAGTTGAACGCCTTGTCCAAAATCATATTACTTCTGAGAGTTGAGCTCACCCTCAGTCCCTCACAGTTCCACACTGCCTGCAGAGTGAGTTTCGCACGTCTTCACCAGAGACGTTTGCCAGAGGCTATGAGACGCAAGTTAACAATGCAGACCTGGAGGGTATCTCCAGGTGCAGTAGAGTGGTAATCTGGGAACCTCCTGTCTCAGAATACTGCTACCTTCACCCTGCCATAAGAATGCAGCTAGTTGACAGCTGGCTTCAAGGCATGCTTCCCTGTGAGAGCTAAGGACAGGGCACAACCCTCCCGCATCCTGCTTGACTGTAGAAGGAGCTGCTAACGTCCTCATGTTAGTGGCAGGGAAAGGTTGTGAGAAAAGCATGTGGAATCGTTGTGCCTGAACCCACGTGTATCTGAGTTGAATACAGCGATTTCCAAAGTCCTTCTTCATCAGAGTGTAGCTAGGTTCCCACTCGCATGTCCGAGTGGGTAGCAGACATCTGCCTCCCATGCATACCCACTTCTGAGAGTTGAGCTTATGGCCTGTAACCCTACCTCCTGCCTGCAGCTACCTTTCGCTTCCAAAAGGCCTAGGCTCGCTGCTTCACCGAAGTGTTGGGAGAGGTAACTGGAATCTGCCGGCACACAAGACTAGTGCCTCCAAGCTCAATCCAGCGATTTCCCAGTAATTCCTGGGGTAGACTGGTGCTACATACTAAGTTCCATACGTGAGAAGGTAGCTGAACGCCTTGTCCAAAATCATCTTACTGCTGAGAGTTGAGCTCACCCTCAGTCCCTCACAGTTCCACACTGCCTGCAGAGTGAGTTTCCCACGTCTTCACCAGAGACTTTTGCCAGAGGCCTCTGAGACGCAAGTTAACAATGCAGACCTGAACGGTATCTCCAGGTGCCGGAGAGTGGCAATCTGGGAACCTCCTTACTCAGAATACTGCTACCTTCACACTGTCATAAGAATGCAGCTAGTTGAGAGCTGGCTTCTAGGCATGCTTCCCTGTGAGAGTTGAGGACAGGGCAGAACCCTCCCGCATCCTGCCTGACTGTAGACGTACCTGCTAACCTCCTTATGTTAGGGGCCGGGATAGGTTGTGGGAAAAGCATGTGTAAGCATTGGGCCTGAACTCCCGTGTATCTGAGTTGAATACAGCGATTTCCAACATCCTTCTTCAATAGGAGTGTAGCTAGGTTCCAACTCCCATGTCCGAGTGGGTAGCAGACATCTGCCTCCCATGCATACACACTTCTGAGAGTTGAGCTCATGGCGTGTAACCCTACATCGTGCCTGCCGCTACCTTTCGCTTCCAAAAGGCCTAGGCTCGCTGCTTGACGCAAGTGTTGGGAGAGGTAACTGGAATCTCCCGGCACACAAAACTAGTGCCTCCAAGCTCAATCCAGCGATTTCCCAGTAATTCCTGGGGTAGACTGTTGCTACATACTAAGTTCCATATGTGAGAAGGTAGCTGAACGCCTTGTCCAAAATCATATTACTTCTGAGAGTTGAGCTCACCCTCAGTCCCTCACAGTTCCACACTGCCTGCAGAGTGAGTTTCGCACGTCTTCACCAGAGACGTTTGCCAGAGGCTATGAGACGCAAGTTAACAATGCAGACCTGGACGGTATCTCCAGGTGCAGTAGAGTGGTAATCTGGGAACCTCCTGTCTCAGAATACTGCTACCTTCACCCTGCCATAAGAATGCAGCTAGTTGACAGCTGGCTTCAAGGCATGCTTCCCTGTGAGAGCTAAGGACAGGGCACAACCCTCCCGCATCCTGCTTGACTGTAGAAGGAGCTGCTAACGTCCTCATGTTAGTGGCAGGGAAAGGTGGTGAGAAAAGCATGTGGAATCGTTGTGCCTGAACCCACGTGTATCTGAGTTGAATACAGCGATTTCCAAAGTCCTTCTTCATCAGAGTGTAGCTAGCTTCCCACTCGCATGTCCGAGTGGGTAGCAGACATCTGCCTCCCATGCATACCCACTTCTGAGAGTTGAGCTTATGGCCTGTAACCCTACCTCCTGCCTGCAGCTACCTTTCGCTTCCAAAAGGCCTAGGCTCGCTGCTTCACCGAAGTGTTGGGAGAGGTAACTGGAATCTGCCGGCACACAAGACTAGTGCCTCCAAGCTCAATCCAGCGATTTCCCAGTAATTCCTGGGGTAGACTGGTGCTACATACTAAGTTCCATATGTGAGAAGGTAGCTGAACGCCTTGTCCAAAATCATCTTACTGCTGAGAGTTGAGCTCACCCTCAGTCCCTCACAGTTCCACACTGCCTGCAGAGTGAGTTTCCCACGTCTTCACCAGAGACTTTTGCCAGAGGCCTCTGAGACGCAAGTTAACAATGCAGACCTGGACGGTAACTCCAGGTGCCGGAGAGTGGCAATCTGGGAACCTCCTTACTCAGAATACTGCTACCTTCACACTGTCATAAGAATGCAGCTAGTTGAGAGCTGGCTTCTAGGCATGCTTCCCTGTGAGAGTTGAGGACAGGGCAGAACCCTCTCGCATCCTGCCTGACTGTAGACGTACCTGCTATCCTCCTTATGTTAGTGGCTGGGATAGGTTGTGGGAAAAGCATGTGTAAGCATTGGGCCTGAACTCCCGTGTATCTGAGTTGAATACAGCGATTTCCAACATCCTTCTTCAATAGGAGTGTAGCTAGGTTCCAACTCCCATGTCCGAGTGGGTAGCAGACATCTGCCTCCCATGCATACACACTTCTGAGAGTTGAGCTCATGGCGTGTAACCCTAAATCGTGCCTGCCGCTACCTTTCGCTTCCAAAAGGCCTAGGCTCGCTGCTTGACGCAAGTGTTGGGAGAGGTAACTGGAATCTCCCGGCACACAAGACTAGTGCCTCCAAGCTCAATCCAGCGATTTCCTAGTAATTCCTGGGGTAGACTGGTGCTACATTCTAAGTTCCATATGTGAGTAGGTAGTTGAACGCCTTGTCCAAAATCATCTTACTTCTGAGAGTTGAGCTCACCCTCAGTCCCTCACAGTTCCACACTGCCTGCAGAGTGAGTTTCGCACGTCTTCACCAGAGACGTTTGCCAGAGGCTATGAGACGCAAGTTAACAATGCAGACCTGGAGGGTATCTCCAGGTGCAGTAGAGTGGT
This sequence comes from Canis lupus baileyi, assembly GCF_048164855.1. Classification (NCBI taxonomy): domain Eukaryota; kingdom Metazoa; phylum Chordata; class Mammalia; order Carnivora; family Canidae; genus Canis; species Canis lupus. The sequence goes on from NW_027326423.1 coordinate 229,444, forward strand.
AATCTGGGAACCTCCTGTCTCAGAATACTGCTACCTTCACCCTGCCATAAGAATGCAGCTAGTTGACAGCTGGCTTCAAGGCATGCTTCCCTGTGAGAGCTAAGGACAGGGCACAACCCTCCCGCATCCTGCTTGACTGTAGAAGGAGCTGCTAACGTCCTCATGTTAGTGGCAGGGAAAGGTTGTGAGAAAAGCATGTGGAATCGTTGTGCCTGAACCCACGTGTATCTGAGTTGAATACAGCGATTTCCAAAGTCCTTCTTCATCAGAGTGTAGCTAGGTTCCCACTCGCATGTCCGAGTGGGTAGCAGACATCTGCCTCCCATGCATACCCACTTCTGAGAGTTGAGCTTATGGCCTGTAACCCTACCTCCTGCCTGCAGCTACCTTTCGCTTCCAAAAGGCCTAGGCTCGCTGCTTCACCGAAGTGTTGGGAGAGGTAACTGGAATCTGCCGGCACACAAGACTAGTGCCTCCAAAATCAATCCAGCGATTTCCCAGTAATTCCTGGGGTAGACTGGTGCTACATACTAAGCTCCATACGTGAGAAGGTAGCTGAACACCTTGTCCAAAATCATCTTACTTCTGAGAGTTGAGCTCACCCTCAGTCCCTCACAGTTCCACACTGCCTGCAGAGTGAGTTTCGCACGTCTTCACCAGAGACTTTTGCCAGAGGCTATGAGACGCAAGTTAACAATGCAGACCTGGACGGTATCTCCAGGTGCAGTAGAGTGGTAATCTGGGAACCTCCTTACTCAGAATACTGGTACCTACACAATGTCATAAGAATGCAGCTAGTTGAGAGCTGGCTTCTAGGCATGCTTCCCTGTGAGAGCTGAGGACAGGGCAGAACCCTCCCGCATCCTGCCTGACTGTAGACGTACCTGCTAACCTCCTTATGTTAGGGGCCGGGATAGGTTGTGGGAAAAGCATGTGTAAGCATTGGGCCTGAACTCCCGTGTATCTGAGTTGAATACAGCGATTTCCAACATCCTTCTTCAATAGGAGTGTAGCTAGGTTCCAACTCCCATGTCCGAGTGGGTAGCAGACATCTGCCTCCCATGCATACACACTTCTGAGAGTTGAGCTCATGGCGTGTAACCCTACATCGTGCCTGCCGCTACCTTTCGCTTCCAAAAGGCCTAGGCTCGCTGCTTGACGCAAGTGTTGGGAGAGGTAACTGGAATCTCCCGGCACACAAAACTAGTGCCTCCAAGCTCAATCCAGCGATTTCCCAGTAATTCCTGGGGTAGACTGGTGCTACATACTAAGTTCCATATGTGAGAAGGTAGCTGAACGCCTTGTCCAAAATCATATTACTTCTGAGAGTTGAGCTCACCCTCAGTCCCTCACAGTTCCACACTGCCTGCAGAGTGAGTTTCGCACGTCTTCACCAGAGACGTTTGCCAGAGGCTATGAGACGCAAGTTAACAATGCAGACCTGGACGGTATCTCCAGGTGCAGTAGAGTGGTAATCTGGGAACCTCCTGTCTCAGAATACTGCTACCTTCACCCTGCCATAAGAATGCAGCTAGTTGACAGCTGGCTTCAAGGCATGCTTCCCTGTGAGAGCTAAGGACAGGGCACAACCCTCCCGCATCCTGCTTGACTGTAGAAGGAGCTTCTAACGTCCTCATGTTAGTGGCAGGGAAAGGTGGTGAGAAAAGCATGTGGAATCGTTGTGCCTGAACCCACGTGTATCTGAGTTGAATACAGCGATTTCCAAAGTCCTTCTTCATCAGAGTGTAGCTAGGTTCCCACTCGCATGTCCGAGTGGGTAGCAGACATCTGCCTCCCATGCACACCCACTTCTGAGAGTTGAGCTTATGGCCTGTAACCCTACCTCCTGCCTGCAGCTACCTTTCGCTTCCAAAAGGCCTAGGCTCGCTGCTTCACCGAAGTGTTGGGAGAGGTAACTGGAATCTGCCGGCACACAAGACTAGTGCCTCCAAGCTCAATCCAGCGATTTCCCAGTAATTCCTGGGGTAGACTGGTGCTACATACTAAGTTCCATATGTGAGAAGGTAGCTGAACGCCTTGTCCAAAATCATCTTACTGCTGAGAGTTGAGCTCACCCTCAGTCCCTCACAGTTCCACACTGCCTGCAGAGTGAGTTTCCCACGTCTTCACCAGAGACTTTTGCCAGAGGCCTCTGAGACGCAAGTTAACAATGCAGACCTGGACGGTATCTCCAGGTGCAGTAGAGTGGTAATCTGGGAACCTCCTGTCTCAGAATACTGCTACCTTCACACTGTCATAAGAATGCAGCTAGTTGAGAGCTGGCTTCTAGGCATGCTTCCCTGTGAGAGCTGAGGACAGGGCAGAACCCTCCCGCATCCTGCCTGACTGTAGACGTACCTGCTAACCTCCTTATGTTAGTGGCCGGGATAGGTTGTGGGAAAAGCATGTGTAAGCATTGGGCCTGAACTCCCGTGTATCTGAGTTGAATACAGCGATTTCCAACATCCTTCTTCAATAGGAGTGTAGCTAGGTTCCAACTCCCATGTCCGAGTGGGTAGCAGACATCTGCCTCCCATGCATACACACTTCTGAGAGTTGAGCTCATGGCCTGTAACCCTACATCGTGCCTGCCGCTACCTTTCGCTTCCAAAAGGCCTAGGCTCGCTGCTTGACGCAAGTGTTGGGAGAGGTAACTGGAATCTCCCGGCACACAAGACTAGTGCCTCCAAGCTCAATCCAGCGATTTCCTAGTAATTCCTGGGGTAGACTGGTGCTACATACTAAGTTCCATATGTGAGTAGGTAGTTGAACGCCTTGTCCAAAATCATATTACTTCTGAGAGTTGAGCTCACCCTCAGTCCCTCACAGTTCCACACTGCCTGCAGAGTGAGTTTCGCACGTCTTCACCAGAGACGTTTGCCAGAGGCTATGAGACGCAAGTTAACAATGCAGACCTGGAGGGTATCTCCAGGTGCAGTAGAGTGGTAATCTGGGAACCTCCTGTCTCAGAATACTGCTACCTTCACCCTGCCATAAGAATGCAGCTAGTTGACAGCTGGCTTCAAGGCATGCTTCCCTGTGAGAGCTAAGGACAGGGCACAACCCTCCCGCATCCTGCTTGACTGTAGAAGGAGCTGCTAACGTCCTCATGTTAGTGGCAGGGAAAGGTTGTGAGAAAAGCATGTGGAATCGTTGTGCCTGAACCCACGTGTATCTGAGTTGAATACAGCGATTTCCAAAGTCCTTCTTCATCAGAGTGTAGCTAGGTTCCCACTCGCATGTCCGAGTGGGTAGCAGACATCTGCCTCCCATGCATACCCACTTCTGAGAGTTGAGCTTATGGCCTGTAACCCTACCTCCTGCCTGCAGCTACCTTTCGCTTCCAAAAGGCCTAGGCTCGCTGCTTCACCGAAGTGTTGGGAGAGGTAACTGGAATCTGCCGGCACACAAGACTAGTGCCTCCAAGCTCAATCCAGCGATTTCCCAGTAATTCCTGGGGTAGACTGGTGCTACATACTAAGTTCCATACGTGAGAAGGTAGCTGAACGCCTTGTCCAAAATCATCTTACTGCTGAGAGTTGAGCTCACCCTCAGTCCCTCACAGTTCCACACTGCCTGCAGAGTGAGTTTCCCACGTCTTCACCAGAGACTTTTGCCAGAGGCCTCTGAGACGCAAGTTAACAATGCAGACCTGAACGGTATCTCCAGGTGCCGGAGAGTGGCAATCTGGGAACCTCCTTACTCAGAATACTGCTACCTTCACACTGTCATAAGAATGCAGCTAGTTGAGAGCTGGCTTCTAGGCATGCTTCCCTGTGAGAGTTGAGGACAGGGCAGAACCCTCCCGCATCCTGCCTGACTGTAGACGTACCTGCTAACCTCCTTATGTTAGGGGCCGGGATAGGTTGTGGGAAAAGCATGTGTAAGCATTGGGCCTGAACTCCCGTGTATCTGAGTTGAATACAGCGATTTCCAACATCCTTCTTCAATAGGAGTGTAGCTAGGTTCCAACTCCCATGTCCGAGTGGGTAGCAGACATCTGCCTCCCATGCATACACACTTCTGAGAGTTGAGCTCATGGCGTGTAACCCTACATCGTGCCTGCCGCTACCTTTCGCTTCCAAAAGGCCTAGGCTCGCTGCTTGACGCAAGTGTTGGGAGAGGTAACTGGAATCTCCCGGCACACAAAACTAGTGCCTCCAAGCTCAATCCAGCGATTTCCCAGTAATTCCTGGGGTAGACTGGTGCTACATACTAAGTTCCATATGTGAGAAGGTAGCTGAACGCCTTGTCCAAAATCATATTACTTCTGAGAGTTGAGCTCACCCTCAGTCCCTCACAGTTCCACACTGCCTGCAGAGTGAGTTTCGCACGTCTTCACCAGAGACGTTTGCCAGAGGCTATGAGACGCAAGTTAACAATGCAGACCTGGACGGTATCTCCAGGTGCAGTAGAGTGGTAATCTGGGAACCTCCTGTCTCAGAATACTGCTACCTTCACCCTGCCATAAGAATGCAGCTAGTTGACAGCTGGCTTCAAGGCATGCTTCCCTGTGAGAGCTAAGGACAGGGCACAACCCTCCCGCATCCTGCTTGACTGTAGAAGGAGCTGCTAACGTCCTCATGTTAGTGGCAGGGAAAGGTGGTGAGAAAAGCATGTGGAATCGTTGTGCCTGAACCCACGTGTATCTGAGTTGAATACAGCGATTTCCAAAGTCCTTCTTCATCAGAGTGTAGCTAGGTTCCCACTCGCATGTCCGAGTGGGTAGCAGACATCTGCCTCCCATGCACACCCACTTCTGAGAGTTGAGCTTATGGCCTGTAACCCTACCTCCTGCCTGCAGCTACCTTTCGCTTCCAAAAGGCCTAGGCTCGCTGCTTCACCGAAGTGTTGGGAGAGGTAACTGGAATCTGCCGGCACACAAGACTAGTGCCTCCAAGCTCAATCCAGCGATTTCCCAGTAATTCCTGGGGTAGACTGGTGCTACATACTAAGTTCCATATGTGAGAAGGTAGCTGAACGCCTTGTCCAAAATCATCTTACTGCTGAGAGTTGAGCTCACCCTCAGTCCCTCACAGTTCCACACTGCCTGCAGAGTGAGTTTCCCACGTCTTCACCAGAGACTTTTGCCAGAGGCCTCTGAGACGCAAGTTAACAATGCAGACCTGGACGGTAACTCCAGGTGCCGGAGAGTGGCAATCTGGGAACCTCCTTACTCAGAATACTGCTACCTTCACACTGTCATAAGAATGCAGCTAGTTGAGAGCTGGCTTCTAGGCATGCTTCCCTGTGAGAGTTGAGGACAGGGCAGAACCCTCCCGCATCCTGCCTGACTGTAGACGTACCTGCTATCCTCCTTATGTTAGTGGCTGGGATAGGTTGTGGGAAAAGCATGTGTAAGCATTGGGCCTGAACTCCCGTGTATCTGAGTTGAATACAGCGATTTCCAACATCCTTCTTCAATAGGAGTGTAGCTAGGTTCCAACTCCCATGTCCGAGTGGGTAGCAGACATCTGCCTCCCATGCATACACACTTCTGAGAGTTGAGCTCATGGCGTGTAACCCTAAATCGTGCCTGCCGCTACCTTTCGCTTCCAAAAGGCCTAGGCTCGCTGCTTGACGCAAGTGTTGGGAGAGGTAACTGGAATCTCCCGGCACACAAGACTAGTGCCTCCAAGCTCAATCCAGCGATTTCCTAGTAATTCCTGGGGTAGACTGGTGCTACATACTAAGTTCCATATGTGAGTAGGTAGTTGAACGCCTTGTCCAAAATCATATTACTTCTGAGAGTTGAGCTCACCCTCAGTCCCTCACAGTTCCACACTGCCTGCAGAGTGAGTTTCGCACGTCTTCACCAGAGACGTTTGCCAGAGGCTATGAGACGCAAGTTAACAATGCAGACCTGGACGGTATCTCCAGGTGCAGTAGAGTGGTAATCTGGGAACCTCCTGTCTCAGAATACTGCTACCTTCACCCTGCCATAAGAATGCAGCTAGTTGACAGCTGGCTTCAAGGCATGCTTCCCTGTGAGAGCTAAGGACAGGGCACAACCCTCCCGCATCCTGCTTGACTGTAGAAGGAGCTGCTAACGTCCTCATGTTAGTGGCAGGGAAAGGTGGTGAGAAAAGCATGTGGAATCGTTGTGCCTGAACCCACGTGTATCTGAGTTGAATACAGCGATTTCCAAAGTCCTTCTTCATCAGAGTGTAGCTAGGTTCCCACTCGCATGTCCGAGTGGGTAGCAGACATCTGCCTCCCATGCATACCCACTTCTGAGAGTTGAGCTTATGGCCTGTAACCCTACCTCCTGCCTGCAGCTACCTTTCGCTTCCAAAAGGCCTAGGCTCGCTGCTTCACCGAAGTGTTGGGAGAGGTAACTGGAATCTGCCGGCACACAAGACTAGTGCCTCCAAGCTCAATCCAGCGATTTCCCAGTAATTCCTGGGGTAGACTGGTGCTACATACTAAGTTCCATACGTGAGAAGGTAGCTGAACGCCTTGTCCAAAATCATCTTACTGCTGAGAGTTGAGCTCACCCTCAGTCCCTCACAGTTCCACACTGCCTGCAGAGTGAGTTTCCCACGTCTTCACCAGAGACTTTTGCCAGAGGCCTCTGAGACGCAAGTTAACAATGCAGACCTGAACGGTATCTCCAGGTGCCGGAGAGTGGCAATCTGGGAACCTCCTTACTCAGAATACTGCTACCTTCACACTGTCATAAGAATGCAGCTAGTTGAGAGCTGGCTTCTAGGCATGCTTCCCTGAGAGAGTTGAGGACAGGGCAGAACCCTCCCGCATCCTGCCTGACTGTAGACGTACCTGCTAACCTCCTTATGTTAGGGGCCGGGATAGGTTGTGGGAAAAGCATGTGTAAGCATTGGGCCTGAACTCCCGTGTATCTGAGTTGAATACAGCGATTTCCAACATCCTTCTTCAATAGGAGTGTAGCTAGGTTCCAACTCCCATGTCCGAGTGGGTAGCAGACATCTGCCTCCCATGCATACACACTTCTGAGAGTTGAGCTCATGGCGTGTAACCCTACATCGTGCCTGCCGCTACCTTTCGCTTCCAAAAGGCCTAGGCTCGCTGCTTGACGCAAGTGTTGGGAGAGGTAACTGGAATCTCCCGGCACACAAAACTAGTGCCTCCAAGCTCAATCCAGCGATTTCCCAGTAATTCCTGGGGTAGACTGGTGCTACATACTAAGTTCCATATGTGAGAAGGTAGCTGAACGCCTTGTCCAAAATCATATTACTTCTGAGAGTTGAGCTCACCCTCAGTCCCTCACAGTTCCACACTGCCTGCAGAGTGAGTTTCGCACGTCTTCACCAGAGACGTTTGCCAGAGGCTATGAGACGCAAGTTAACAATGCAGACCTGGACGGTATCTCCAGGTGCAGTAGAGTGGTAATCTGGGAACCTCCTGTCTCAGAATACTGCTACCTTCACCCTGCCATAAGAATGCAGCTAGGTGACAGCTGGCTTCAAGGCATGCTTCCCTGTGAGAGCTAAGGACAGGGCACAACCCTCCCGCATCCTGCTTGACTGTAGAAGGAGCTGCTAACGTCCTCATGTTAGTGGCAGGGAAAGGTGGTGAGAAAAGCATGTGGAATCGTTGTGCCTGAACCCACGTGTATCTGAGTTGAATACAGCGATTTCCAAAGTCCTTCTTCATCAGAGTGTAGCTAGGTTCCCACTCGCATGTCCGAGTGGGTAGCAGACATCTGCCTCCCATGCACACCCACTTCTGAGAGTTGAGCTTATGGCCTGTAACCCTACCTCCTGCCTGCAGCTACCTTTCGCTTCCAAAAGGCCTAGGCTCGCTGCTTCACCGAAGTGTTGGGAGAGGTAACTGGAATCTGCCGGCACACAAGACTAGTGCCTCCAAGCTCAATCCAGCGATTTCCCAGTAATTCCTGGGGTAGACTGGTGCTACATACTAAGTTCCATATGTGAGAAGGTAGCTGAACGCCTTGTCCAAAATCATCTTACTGCTGAGAGTTGAGCTCACCCTCAGTCCCTCACAGTTCCACACTGCCTGCAGAGTGAGTTTCCCACGTCTTCACCAGAGACTTTTGCCAGAGGCCTCTGAGACGCAAGTTAACAATGCAGACCTGGACGGTAACTCCAGGTGCCGGAGAGTGGCAATCTGGGAACCTCCTTACTCAGAATACTGCTACCTTCACACTGTCATAAGAATGCAGCTAGTTGAGAGCTGGCTTCTAGGCATGCTTCCCTGTGAGAGTTGAGGACAGGGCAGAACCCTCCCGCATCCTGCCTGACTGTAGACGTACCTGCTATCCTCCTTATGTTAGTGGCTGGGATAGGTTGTGGGAAAAGCATGTGTAAGCATTGGGCCTGAACTCCCGTGTATCTGAGTTGAATACAGCGATTTCCAACATCCTTCTTCAATAGGAGTGTAGCTAGGTTCCAACTCCCACGTCCGAGTGGGTAGCAGACATCTGCCTCCCATGCATACACACTTCTGAGAGTTGAGCTCATGGCGTGTAACCCTACATCGTGCCTGCCGCTACCTTTCGCTTCCAAAAGGCCTAGGCTCGCTGCTTGACGCAAGTGTTGGGAGAGGTAACTGGAATCTCCCGGCACACAAGACTAGTGCCTCCAAGCTCAATCCAGCGATTTCCCAGTAATTCCTGGGGTAGACTGGTGCTACATACTAAGTTCCATATGTGAGTAGGTAGTTGAACGCCTTGTCCAAAATCATATTACTTCTGAGAGTTGAGCTCACCCTCAGTCCCTCACAGTTCCACACTGCCTGCAGAGTGAGTTTCGCACGTCTTCACCAGAGACGTTTGCCAGAGGCTATGAGACGCAAGTTAACAATGCAGACCTGGAGGGTATCTCCAGGTGCAGTAGAGTGGTAATCTGGGAACCTCCTGTCTCAGAATACTGCTACCTTCACCCTGCCATAAGAATGCAGCTAGTTGACAGCTGGCTTCAAGGCATGCTTCCCTGTGAGAGCTAAGGACAGGGCACAACCCTCCCGCATCCTGCTTGACTGTAGAAGGAGCTGCTAACGTCCTCATGTTAGTGGCAGGGAAAGGTGGTGAGAAAAGCATGTGGAATCGTTGTGCCTGAACCCACGTGTATCTGAGTTGAATACAGCGATTTCCAAAGTCCTTCTTCATCAGAGTGTAGCTAGGTTCCCACTCGCATGTCCGAGTGGGTAGCAGACATCTGCCTCCCATGCACACCCACTTCTGAGAGTTGAGCTTATGGCCTGTAACCCTACCTCCTGCCTGCAGCTACCTTTCGCTTCCAAAAGGCCTAGGCTCGCTGCTTCACCGAAGTGTTGGGAGAGGTAACTGGAATCTGCCGGCACACAAGACTAGTGCCTCCAAGCTCAATCCAGCGATTTCCCAGTAATTCCTGGGGTAGACTGGTGCTACATACTAAGTTCCATATGTGAGAAGGTAGCTGAACGCCTTGTCCAAAATCATCTTACTGCTGAGAGTTGAGCTCACCCTCAGTCCCTCACAGTTCCACACTGCCTGCAGAGTGAGTTTCCCACGTCTTCACCAGAGACTTTTGCCAGAGGCCTCTGAGACGCAAGTTAACAATGCAGACCTGGACGGTATCTCCAGGTGCAGTAGAGTGGTAATCTGGGAACCTCCTGTCTCAGAATACTGCTACCTTCACACTGTCATAAGAATGCAGCTAGTTGAGAGCTGGCTTCTAGGCATGCTTCCCTGTGAGAGCTGAGGACAGGGCAGAACCCTCCCGCATCCTGCCTGACTGTAGACGTACCTGCTAACCTCCTTATGTTAGGGGCCGGGATAGGTTGTGGGAAAAGCATGTGTAAGCATTGGGCCTGAACTCCCGTGTATCTGAGTTGAATACAGCGATTTCCAACATCCTTCTTCAATAGGAGTGTAGCTAGGTTCCAACTCCCATGTCCGAGTGGGTAGCAGACATCTGCCTCCCATGCATACACACTTCTGAGAGTTGAGCTCATGGCCTGTAACCCTACATCGTGCCTGCCGCTACCTTTCGCTTCCAAAAGGCCTAGGCTCGCTGCTTGACGCAAGTGTTGGGAGAGGTAACTGGAATCTCCCGGCACACAAGACTAGTGCCTCCAAGCTCAATCCAGCGATTTCCTAGTAATTCCTGGGGTAGACTGGTGCTACATACTAAGTTCCATATGTGAGTAGGTAGTTGAACGCCTTGTCCAAAATCATATTACTTCTGAGAGTTGAGCTCACCCTCAGTCCCTCACAGTTCCACACTGCCTGCAGAGTGAGTTTCGCACGTCTTCACCAGAGACGTTTGCCAGAGGCTATGAGACGCAAGTTAACAATGCAGACCTGGAGGGTATCTCCAGGTGCAGTAGAGTGGTAATCTGGGAACCTCCTGTCTCAGAATACTGCTACCTTCACCCTGCCATAAGAATGCAGCTAGTTGACAGCTGGCTTCAAGGCATGCTTCCCTGTGAGAGCTAAGGACAGGGCACAACCCTCCCGCATCCTGCTTGACTGTAGAAGGAGCTGCTAACGTCCTCATGTTAGTGGCAGGGAAAGGTTGTGAGAAAAGCATGTGGAATCGTTGTGCCTGAACCCACGTGTATCTGAGTTGAATACAGCGATTTCCAAAGTCCTTCTTCATCAGAGTGTAGCTAGGTTCCCACTCGCATGTCCGAGTGGGTAGCAGACATCTGCCTCCCATGCATACCCACTTCTGAGAGTTGAGCTTATGGCCTGTAACCCTACCTCCTGCCTGCAGCTACCTTTCGCTTCCAAAAGGCCTAGGCTCGCTGCTTCACCGAAGTGTTGGGAGAGGTAACTGGAATCTGCCGGCACACAAGACTAGTGCCTCCAAGCTCAATCCAGCGATTTCCCAGTAATTCCTGGGGTAGACTGGTGCTACATACTAAGTTCCATACTTGAGAAGGTAGCTGAACGCCTTGTCCAAAATCATCTTACTGCTGAGAGTTGAGCTCACCCTCAGTCCCTCACAGTTCCACACTGCCTGCAGAGTGAGTTTCCCACGTCTTCACCAGAGACTTTTGCCAGAGGCCTCTGAGACGCAAGTTAACAATGCAGACCTGAACGGTATCTCCAGGTGCCGGAGAGTGGCAATCTGGGAACCTCCTTACTCAGAATACTGCTACCTTCACACTGTCATAAGTATGCAGCTAGTTGAGAGCTGGCTTCTAGGCATGCTTCCCTGAGAGAGTTGAGGACAGGGCAGAACCCTCCCGCATCCTGCCTGACTGTAGACGTACCTGCTAACCTCCTTATGTTAGGGGCCGGGATAGGTTGTGGGAAAAGCATGTGTAAGCATTGGGCCTGAACTCCCGTGTATCTGAGTTGAATACAGCGATTTCCAACATCCTTCTTCAATAGGAGTGTAGCTAGGTTCCAACTCCCATGTCCGAGTGGGTAGCAGACATCTGCCTCCCATGCATACACACTTCTGAGAGTTGAGCTCATGGCCTGTAACCCTACATCGTGCCTGCCGCTACCTTTCGCTTCCAAAAGGCCTAGGCTCGCTGCTTGACGCAAGTGTTGGGAGAGGTAACTGGAATCTCCCGGCACACAAAACTAGTGCCTCCAAGCTCAATCCAGCGATTTCCCAGTAATTCCTGGGGTAGACTGGTGCTACATACTAAGTTCCATATGTGAGAAGGTAGCTGAACGCCTTGTCCAAAATCATATTACTTCTGAGAGTTGAGCTCACCCTCAGTCCCTCACAGTTCCACACTGCCTGCAGAGTGAGTTTCGCACGTCTTCACCAGAGACGTTTGCCAGAGGCTATGAGACGCAAGTTAACAATGCAGACCTGGACGGTATCTCCAGGTGCAGTAGAGTGGTAATCTGGGAACCTCCTGTCTCAGAATACTGCTACCTTCACCCTGCCATAAGAATGCAGCTAGTTGACAGCTGGCTTCAAGGCATGCTTCCCTGTGAGAGCTAAGGAGAGGGCACAACCCTCCCGCATCCTGCTTGACTGTAGAAGGAGCTGCTAACGTCCTCATGTTAGTGGCAGGGAAAGGTGGTGAGAAAAGCATGTGGAATCGTTGTGCCTGAACCCACGTGTATCTGAGTTGAATACAGCGATTTCCAAAGTCCTTCTTCATCAGAGTGTAGCTAGGTTCCCACTCGCATGTCCGAGTGGGTAGCAGACATCTGCCTCCCATGCACACCCACTTCTGAGAGTTGAGCTTATGGCCTGTAACCCTACCTCCTGCCTGCAGCTACCTTTCGCTTCCAAAAGGCCTAGGCTCGCTGCTTCACCGAAGTGTTGGGAGAGGTAACTGGAATCTGCCGGCACACAAGACTAGTGCCTCCAAGCTCAATCCAGCGATTTCCCAGTAATTCCTGGGGTAGACTGGTGCTACATACTAAGTTCCATATGTGAGAAGGTAGCTGAACGCCTTGTCCAAAATCATCTTACTGCTGAGAGTTGAGCTCACCCTCAGTCCCTCACAGTTCCACACTGCCTGCAGAGTGAGTTTCCCACGTCTTCACCAGAGACTTTTGCCAGAGGCCTCTGAGACGCAAGTTAACAATGCAGACCTGGACGGTAACTCCAGGTGCCGGAGAGTGGCAATCTGGGAACCTCCTTACTCAGAATACTGCTACCTTCACACTGTCATAAGAATGCAGCTAGTTGAGAGCTGGCTTCTAGGCATGCTTCCCTGTGAGAGTTGAGGACAGGGCAGAACCCTCCCGCATCCTGCCTGACTGTAGACGTACCTGCTATCCTCCTTATGTTAGTGGCTGGGATAGGTTGTGGGAAAAGCATGTGTAAGCATTGGGACTGAACTCCCGTGTATCTGAGTTGAATACAGCGATTTCCAACATCCTTCTTCAATAGGAGTGTAGCTAGGTTCCAACTCCCACGTCCGAGTGGGTAGCAGACATCTGCCTCCCATGCATACACACTTCTGAGAGTTGAGCTCATGGCGTGTAACCCTACATCGTGCCTGCCGCTACCTTTCGCTTCCAAAAGGCCTAGGCTCGCTGCTTGACGCAAGTGTTGGGAGAGGTAACTGGAATCTCCCGGCACACAAGACTAGTGCCTCCAAGCTCAATCCAGCGATTTCCCAGTAATTCCTGGGGTAGACTGGTGCTACATACTAAGTTCCATATGTGAGTAGGTAGTTGAACGCCTTGTCCAAAATCATATTACTTCTGAGAGATGAGCTCACCCTCAGTCCCTCACAGTTCCACACTGCCTGCAGAGTGAGTTTCGCACGTCTTCACCAGAGACTTTTGCCAGAGGCCTCTGAGACGCAAGTTAACAATGCAGACCTGGACGGTATCTCCAGGTGCAGTAGAGTGGTAATCTGGGAACCTCCTGTCTCAGAATACTGCTACCTTCACCCTGCCATAAGAATGCAGCTAGTTGACAGCTGGCTTCAAGGCATGCTTCCCTGTGAGAGCTAAGGACAGGGCACAACCCTCCCGCATCCTGCTTGACTGTAGAAGGAGCTGCTAACGTCCTCATGTTAGTGGCAGGGAAAGGTGGTGAGAAAAGCATGTGGAATCGTTGTGCCTGAACCCACGTGTATCTGAGTTGAATACAGCGATTTCCAAAGTCCTTCTTCATCAGAGTGTAGCTAGGTTCCCACTCGCATGTCCGAGTGGGTAGCAGACATCTGCCTCCCATGCACACCCACTTCTGAGAGTTGAGCTTATGGCCTGTAACCCTACCTCCTGCCTGCAGCTACCTTTCGCTTCCAAAAGGCCTAGGCTCGCTGCTTCACCGAAGTGTTGGGAGAGGTAACTGGAATCTGCCGGCACACAAGACTAGTGCCTCCAAGCTCAATCCAGCGATTTCCCAGTAATTCCTGGGGTAGACTGGTGCTACATACTAAGTTCCATATGTGAGAAGGTAGCTGAACGCCTTGTCCAAAATCATCTTACTGCTGAGAGTTGAGCTCACCCTCAGTCCCTCACAGTTCCACACTGCCTGCAGAGTGAGTTTCCCACGTCTTCACCAGAGACTTTTGCCAGAGGCCTCTGAGACGCAAGTTAACAATGCAGACCTGGACGGTATCTCCAGGTGCAGTAGAGTGGTAATCTGGGAACCTCCTGTCTCAGAATACTGCTACCTTCACACTGTCATAAGAATGCAGCTAGTTGAGAGCTGGCTTCTAGGCATGCTTCCCTGTGAGAGCTGAGGACAGGGCAGAACCCTCCCGCATCCTGCCTGACTGTAGACGTACCTGCTAACCTCCTTATGTTAGGGGCCGGGATAGGTTGTGGGAAAAGCATGTGTAAGCATTGGGCCTGAACTCCCGTGTATCTGAGTTGAATACAGCGATTTCCAACATCCTTCTTCAATAGGAGTGTAGCTAGGTTCCAACTCCCATGTCCGAGTGGGTAGCAGACATCTGCCTCCCATGCATACACACTTCTGAGAGTTGAGCTCATGGCCTGTAACCCTACATCGTGCCTGCCGCTACCTTTCGCTTCCAAAAGGCCTAGGCTCGCTGCTTGACGCAAGTGTTGGGAGAGGTAACTGGAATCTCCCGGCACACAAGACTAGTGCCTCCAAGCTCAATCCAGCGATTTCCCAGTAATTCCTGGGGTAGACTGGTGCTACATACTAAGTTCCATATGTGAGTAGGTAGTTGAACGCCTTGTCCAAAATCATATTACTTCTGAGAGTTGAGCTCACCCTCAGTCCCTCACAGTTCCACACTGGCTGCAGAGTGAGTTTCGCACGTCTTCACCAGAGACGTTTGCCAGAGGCTATGAGACGCAAGTTAACAATGCAGACCTGGAGGGTATCTCCAGGTGCAGTAGAGTGGTAATCTGGGAACCTCCTGTCTCAGAATACTGCTACCTTCACCCTGCCATAAGAATGCAGCTAGTTGACAGCTGGCTTCAAGGCATGCTTCCCTGTGAGAGCTAAGGACAGGGCACAACCCTCCCGCATTCTGCTTGACTGTAGAAGGAGCTGCTAACGTCCTCATGTTAGTGGCAGGGAAAGGTTGTGAGAAAAGCATGTGGAATCGTTGTGCCTGAACCCACGTGTATCTGAGTTGAATACAGCGATTTCCAAAGTCCTTCTTCATCAGAGTGTAGGTAGGTTCCCACTCGCATGTCCGAGTGGGTAGCAGACATCTGCCTCCCATGCATACCCACTTCTGAGAGTTGAGCTTATGGCCTGTAACCCTACCTCCTGCCTGCAGCTACCTTTCGCTTCCAAAAGGCCTAGGCTCGCTGCTTCACCGAAGTGTTGGGAGAGGTAACTGGAATCTGCCGGCACACAAGACTAGTGCCTCCAAGCTCAATCCAGCGATTTCCCAGTAATTCCTGGGGTAGACTGGTGCTACATACTAAGTTCCATACGTGAGAAGGTAGCTGAACGCCTTGTCCAAAATCATCTTACTGCTGAGAGTTGAGCTCACCCTCAGTCCCTCACAGTTCCACACTGCCTGCAGAGTGAGTTTCCCACGTCTTCACCAGAGACTTTTGCCAGAGGCCTCTGAGACGCAAGTTAACAATGCAGACCTGAACGGTATCTCCAGGTGCCGGAGAGTGGCAATCTGGGAACCTCCTTACTCAGAATACTGCTACCTTCACACTGTCATAAGAATGCAGCTAGTTGAGAGCTGGCTTCTAGGCATGCTTCCCTGTGAGAGTTGAGGACAGGGCAGAACCCTCCCGCATCCTGCCTGACTGTAGACGTACCTGCTAACCTCCTTATGTTAGGGGCCGGGATAGGTTGTGGGAAAAGCATGTGTAAGCATTGGGCCTGAACTCCCGTGTATCTGAGTTGAATACAGCGATTTCCAACATCCTTCTTCAATAGGAGTGTAGCTAGGTTCCAACTCCCATGTCCGAGTGGGTAGCAGACATCTGCCTCCCATGCATACACACTTCTGAGAGTTGAGCTCATGGCGTGTAACCCTACATCGTGCCTGCCGCTACCTTTCGCTTCCAAAAGGCCTAGGCTCACTGCTTGACGCAAGTGTTGGGAGAGGTAACTGGAATCTCCCGGCACACAAGACTAGTGCCTCCAAGCTCAATCCAGCGATTTCCCAGTAATTCCTGGGGTAGACTGGTGCTACATACTAAGTTCCATATGTGAGAAGGTAGCTGAACGCCTTGTCCAAAATCATTTTACTTCTGAGAGTTGAGCTCACCCTCAGTCCCTCACAGTTCCACACTGCCTGCAGAGTGAGTTTCCCACGTCTTCACCAGAGACTTTTGCCAGAGGCCTCTGAGACGCAAGTTAACAATGCAGACCTGGACGGTATCTCCAGGTGCAGTAGAGTGGTAATCTGGGAACCTCCTGTCTCAGAATACTGCTACCTTCACACTGTCATAAGAATGCAGCTAGTTGAGAGCTGGCTTCTAGGCATGCTTCCCTGTGAGAGCTGAGGACAGGGCAGAACCCTCCCGCATCCTGCCTGACTGTAGACGTACCTGCTAACCTCCTTATGTTAGTGGCCGGGATAGGTTGTGGGAAAAGCATGTGTAAGCATTGGGCCTGAACTCCCGTGTATCTGAGTTGAATACAGCGATTTCCAACATCCTTCTTCAATAGGAGTGTAGCTAGGTTCCAACTCCCATGTCCGAGTGGGTAGCAGACATCTGCCTCCCATGCATACACACTTCTGAGAGTTGAGCTCATGGCCTGTAACCCTACATCGTGCCTGCCGCTACCTTTCGCTTCCAAAAGGCCTAGGCTCGCTGCTTGACGCAAGTGTTGGGAGAGGTAACTGGAATCTCCCGGCACACAAGACTAGTGCCTCCAAGCTCAATCCAGCGATTTCCCAGTAATTCCTGGGGTAGACTGGTGCTACATACTAAGTTCCATATGTGAGTAGGTAGTTGAACGCCTTGTCCAAAATCATATTACTTCTGAGAGTTGAGCTCACCCTCAGTCCCTCACAGTTCCACACTGCCTGCAGAGTGAGTTTCGCACGTCTTCACCAGAGACGTTTGCCAGAGGCTATGAGACGCAAGTTAACAATGCAGACCTGGAGGGTATCTCCAGGTGCAGTAGAGTGGTAATCTGGGAACCTCCTGTCTCAGAATACTGCTACCTTCACCCTGCCATAAGAATGCAGCTAGTTGACAGCTGGCTTCAAGGCATGCTTCCCTGTGAGAGCTAAGGACAGGGCACAACCCTCCCGCATCCTGCTTGACTGTAGAAGGAGCTGCTAACGTCCTCATGTTAGTGGCAGGGAAAGGTTGTGAGAAAAGCATGTGGAATCGTTGTGCCTGAACCCACGTGTATCTGAGTTGAATACAGCGATTTCCAAAGTCCTTCTTCATCAGAGTGTAGCTAGGTTCCCACTCGCATGTCCGAGTGGGTAGCAGACATCTGCCTCCCATGCATACCCACTTCTGAGAGTTGAGCTTATGGCCTGTAACCCTACCTCCTGCCTGCAGCTACCTTTCGCTTCCAAAAGGCCTAGGCTCGCTGCTTCACCGAAGTGTTGGGAGAGGTAACTGGAATCTGCCGGCACACAAGACTAGTGCCTCCAAGCTCAATCCAGCGATTTCCCAGTAATTCCTGGGGTAGACTGGTGCTACATACTAAGTTCCATACGTGAGAAGGTAG
Source organism: Canis lupus baileyi (assembly GCF_048164855.1). NCBI lineage: Eukaryota > Metazoa > Chordata > Mammalia > Carnivora > Canidae > Canis > Canis lupus. Next base: position 246,951 of record NW_027326423.1, read on the forward strand.
CTGAACGCCTTGTCCAAAATCATCTTACTGCTGAGAGTTGAGCTCACCCTCAGTCCCTCACAGTTCCACACTGCCTGCAGAGTGAGTTTCCCACGTCTTCACCAGAGACTTTTGCCAGAGGCCTCTGAGACGCAAGTTAACAATGCAGACCTGAACGGTATCTCCAGGTGCCGGAGAGTGGCAATCTGGGAACCTCCTTACTCAGAATACTGCTACCTTCACACTGTCATAAGAATGCAGCTAGTTGAGAGCTGGCTTCTAGGCATGCTTCGCTGTGAGAGTTGAGGACAGGGCAGAACCCTCCCGCATCCTGCCTGACTGTAGACGTACCTGCTAACCTCCTTATGTTAGGTGCCGGGATAGGTTGTGGGAAAAGCATGTGTAAGCATTGGGCCTGAACTCCCGTGTATCTGAGTTGAATACAGCGATTTCCAACATCCTTCTTCAATAGGAGTGTAGCTAGGTTCCAACTCCCATGTCCGAGTGGGTAGCAGACATCTGCCTCCCATGCATACACACTTCTGAGAGTTGAGCTCATGGCGTGTAACCCTACATCGTGCCTGCCGCTACCTTTCGCTTCCAAAAGGCCTAGGCTCGCTGCTTGACGCAAGTGTTGGGAGAGGTAACTGGAATCTCCCGGCACACAAAACTAGTGCCTCCAAGCTCAATCCAGCGATTTCCCAGTAATTCCTGGGGTAGACTGGTGCTACATACTAAGTTCCATATGTGAGAAGGTAGCTGAACGCCTTGTCCAAAATCATTTTACTTCTGAGAGTTGAGCTCCCCCTCAGTCCCTCACAGTTCCACACTGCCTGCAGAGTGAGTTTCGCACGTCTTCACCAGAGACTTTTGCCAGAGGCCTCTGAGACGCAAGTTAACAATGCAGACCTGGACGGTATCTCCAGGTGCAGTAGAGTGGTAATCTGGGAACCTCCTGTCTCAGAATACTGCTACCTTCACACTGTCATAAGAATGCAGCTAGTTGAGAGCTGGCTTCTAGGCATGCTTCCCTGTGAGAGCTGAGGACAGGGCAGAACCCTCCCGCATCCTGCCTGACTGTAGACGTACCTGCTAACCTCCTTATGTTAGTGGCCGGGATAGGTTGTGGGAAAAGCATGTGTAAGCATTGGGCCTGAACTCCCGTGTATCTGAGTTGAATACAGCGATTTCCAACATCCTTCTTCAATAGGAGTGTAGCTAGGTTCCAACTCCCATGTCCGAGTGGGTAGCAGACATCTGCCTCCCATGCATACACACTTCTGAGAGTTGAGCTCATGGCCTGTAACCCTACATCGTGCCTGCCGCTACCTTTCGCTTCCAAAAGGCCTAGGCTCGCTGCTTGACGCAAGTGTTGGGAGAGGTAACTGGAATCTCCCGGCACACAAGACTAGTGCCTCCAAGCTCAATCCAGCGATTTCCCAGTAATTCCTGGGGTAGACTGGTGCTACATACTAAGTTCCATATGTGAGTAGGTAGTTGAACGCCTTGTCCAAAATCATATTACTTCTGAGAGTTGAGCTCACCCTCAGTCCCTCACAGTTCCACACTGCCTGCAGAGTGAGTTTCGCACGTCTTCACCAGAGACGTTTGCCAGAGGCTATGAGACGCAAGTTAACAATGCAGACCTGGAGGGTATCTCCAGGTGCAGTAGAGTGGTAATCTGGGAACCTCCTGTCTCAGAATACTGCTACCTTCACCCTGCCATAAGAATGCAGCTAGTTGACAGCTGGCTTCAAGGCATGCTTCCCTGTGAGAGCTAAGGACAGGGCACAACCCTCCCGCATTCTGCTTGACTGTAGAAGGAGCTGCTAACGTCCTCATGTTAGTGGCAGGGAAAGGTTGTGAGAAAAGCATGTGGAATCGTTGTGCCTGAACCCACGTGTATCTGAGTTGAATACAGCGATTTCCAAAGTCCTTCTTCATCAGAGTGTAGCTAGGTTCCCACTCGCATGTCCGAGTGGGTAGCAGACATCTGCCTCCCATGCATACCCACTTCTGAGAGTTGAGCTTATGGCCTGTAACCCTACCTCCTGCCTGCAGCTACCTTTCGCTTCCAAAAGGCCTAGGCTCGCTGCTTCACCGAAGTGTTGGGAGAGGTAACTGGAATCTGCCGGCACACAAGACTAGTGCCTCCAAGCTCAATCCAGCGATTTCCCAGTAATTCCTGGGGTAGACTGGTGCTACATACTAAGTTCCATACGTGAGAAGGTAGCTGAACGCCTTGTCCAAAATCATCTTACTGCTGAGAGTTGAGCTCACCCTCAGTCCCTCACAGTTCCACACTGCCTGCAGAGTGAGTTTCCCACGTCTTCACCAGAGACTTTTGCCAGAGGCCTCTGAGACGCAAGTTAACAATGCAGACCTGAACGGTATCTCCAGGTGCCGGAGAGTGGCAATCTGGGAACCTCCTTACTCAGAATACTGCTACCTTCACACTGTCATAAGAATGCAGCTAGTTGAGAGCTGGCTTCTAGGCATGCTTCCCTGTGAGAGTTGAGGACAGGGCAGAACCCTCCCGCATCCTGCCTGACTGTAGACGTACCTGCTAACCTCCTTATGTTAGGGGCCGGGATAGGTTGTGGGAAAAGCATGTGTAAACATTGGGCCTGAACTCCCGTGTATCTGAGTTGAATACAGCGATTTCCAACATCCTTCTTCAATAGGAGTGTAGCTAGGTTCCAACTCCCATGTCCGAGTGGGTAGCAGACATCTGCCTCCCATGCATACACACTTCTGAGAGTTGAGCTCATGGCGTGTAACCCTACATCGTGCCTGCCGCTACCTTTCGCTTCCAAAAGGCCTAGGCTCGCTGCTTGACGCAAGTGTTGGGAGAGGTAACTGGAATCTCCCGGCACACAAAACTAGTGCCTCCAAGCTCAATCCAGCGATTTCCCAGTAATTCCTGGGGTAGACTGGTGCTACATACTAAGTTCCATATGTGAGAAGGTAGCTGAACGCCTTGTCCAAAATCATTTTACTTCTGAGAGTTCAGCTCACCCTCAGTCCCTCACAGTTCCACACTGCCTGCAGAGTGAGTTTCGCACGTCTTCACCAGAGACGTTTGCCAGAGGCTATGAGACGCAAGTTAACAATGCAGACCTGGACGGTATCTCCAGGTGCAGTAGAGTGGTAATCTGGGAACCTCCTGTCTCAGAATACTGCTACCTTCACCCTGCCATAAGAATGCAGCTAGTTGACAGCTGGCTTCAAGGCATGCTTCCCTGTGAGAGCTAAGGACAGGGCACAACCCTCCCGCATCCTGCTTGACTGTAGAAGGAGCTGCTAACGTCCTCATGTTAGTGGCAGGGAAAGGTGGTGAGAAAAGCATGTGGAATCGTTGTGCCTGAACCCACGTGTATCTGAGTTGAATACAGCGATTTCCAAAGTCCTTCTTCATCAGAGTGTAGCTAGGTTCCCACTCGCATGTCCGAGTGGGTAGCAGACATCTGCCTCCCATGCACACCCACTTCTGAGAGTTGAGCTTATGGCCTGTAACCCTACCTCCTGCCTGCAGCTACCTTTCGCTTCCAAAAGGCCTAGGCTCGCTGCTTCACCGAAGTGTTGGGAGAGGTAACTGGAATCTGCCGGCACACAAGACTAGTGCCTCCAAGCTCAATCCAGCGATTTCCCAGTAATTCCTGGGGTAGACTGGTGCTACATACTAAGTTCCATACGTGAGAAGGTAGCTGAACGCCTTGTCCAAAATCATCTTACTGCTGAGAGTTGAGCTCACCCTCAGTCCCTCACAGTTCCACACTGCCTGCAGAGTGAGTTTCCCACGTCTTCACCAGAGACTTTTGCCAGAGGCCTCTGAGACGCAAGTTAACAATGCAGACCTGAACGGTATCTCCAGGTGCCGGAGAGTGGCAATCTGGGAACCTCCTTACTCAGAATACTGCTACCTTCACACTGTCATAAGAATGCAGCTAGTTGAGAGCTGGCTTCTAGGCATGCTTCCCTGTGAGAGTTGAGGACAGGGCAGAACCCTCCCGCATCCTGCCTGACTGTAGACGTACCTGCTAACCTCCTTATGTTAGGGGCCGGGATAGGTTGTGGGAAAAGCATGTGTAAACATTGGGCCTGAACTCCCGTGTATCTGAGTTGAATACAGCGATTTCCAACATCCTTCTTCAATAGGAGTGTAGCTAGGTTCCAACTCCCATGTCCGAGTGGGTAGCAGACATCTGCCTCCCATGCATACACACTTCTGAGAGTTGAGCTCATGGCGTGTAACCCTACATCGTGCCTGCCGCTACCTTTCGCTTCCAAAAGGCCTAGGCTCGCTGCTTGACGCAAGTGTTGGGAGAGGTAACTGGAATCTCCCGGCACACAAAACTAGTGCCTCCAAGCTCAATCCAGCGATTTCCCAGTAATTCCTGGGGTAGACTGGTGCTACATACTAAGTTCCATATGTGAGAAGGTAGCTGAACGCCTTGTCCAAAATCATTTTACTTCTGAGAGTTCAGCTCACCCTCAGTCCCTCACAGTTCCACACTGCCTGCAGAGTGAGTTTCGCACGTCTTCACCAGAGACGTTTGCCAGAGGCTATGAGACGCAAGTTAACAATGCAGACCTGGACGGTATCTCCAGGTGCAGTAGAGTGGTAATCTGGGAACCTCCTGTCTCAGAATACTGCTACCTTCACCCTGCCATAAGAATGCAGCTAGTTGACAGCTGGCTTCAAGGCATGCTTCCCTGTGAGAGCTAAGGACAGGGCACAACCCTCCCGCATTCTGCTTGACTGTAGAAGGAGCTGCTAACGTCCTCATGTTAGTGGCAGGGAAAGGTTGTGAGAAAAGCATGTGGAATCGTTGTGCCTGAACCCACGTGTATCTGAGTTGAATACAGCGATTTCCAAAGTCCTTCTTCATCAGAGTGTAGCTAGGTTCCCACTCGCATGTCCGAGTGGGTAGCAGACATCTGCCTCCCATGCATACCCACTTCTGAGAGTTGAGCTTATGGCCTGTAACCCTACCTCCTGCCTGCAGCTACCTTTCGCTTCCAAAAGGCCTAGGCTCGCTGCTTCACCGAAGTGTTGGGAGAGGTAACTGGAATCTGCCGGCACACAAGACTAGTGCCTCCAAGCTCAATCCAGCGATTTCCCAGTAATTCCTGGGGTAGACTGGTGCTACATACTAAGTTCCATACGTGAGAAGGTAGCTGAACGCCTTGTCCAAAATCATCTTACTGCTGAGAGTTGAGCTCACCCTCAGTCCCTCACAGTTCCACACTGCCTGCAGAGTGAGTTTCCCACGTCTTCACCAGAGACTTTTGCCAGAGGCCTCTGAGACGCAAGTTAACAATGCAGACCTGAACGGTATCTCCAGGTGCCGGAGAGTGGCAATCTGGGAACCTCCTTACTCAGAATACTGCTACCTTCACACTGTCATAAGAATGCAGCTAGTTGAGAGCTGGCTTCTAGGCATGCTTCCCTGTGAGAGTTGAGGACAGGGCAGAACCCTCCCGCATCCTGCCTGACTGTAGACGTACCTGCTAACCTCCTTATGTTAGGGGCCGGGATAGGTTGTGGGAAAAGCATGTGTAAGCATTGGGCCTGAACTCCCGTGTATCTGAGTTGAATACAGCGATTTCCAACATCCTTCTTCAATAGGAGTGTAGCTAGGTTCCAACTCCCATGTCCGAGTGGGTAGCAGACATCTGCCTCCCATGCATACACACTTCTGAGAGTTGAGCTCATGGCGTGTAACCCTACATCGTGCCTGCCGCTACCTTTCGCTTCCAAAAGGCCTAGGCTCACTGCTTGACGCAAGTGTTGGGAGAGGTAACTGGAATCTCCCGGCACAGAAGACTAGTGCCTCCAAGCTCAATCCAGCGATTTCCCAGTAATTCCTGGGGTAGACTGGTGCTACATACTAAGTTCCATATGTGAGAAGGTAGCTGAACGCCTTGTCCAAAATCATTTTACTTCTGAGAGTTGAGCTCACCCTCAGTCCCTCACAGTTCCACACTGCCTGCAGAGTGAGTTTCCCACGTCTTCACCAGAGACTTTTGCCAGAGGCCTCTGAGACGCAAGTTAACAATGCAGACCTGGACGGTATCTCCAGGTGCAGTAGAGTGGTAATCTGGGAACCTCCTGTCTCAGAATACTGCTACCTTCACACTGTCATAAGAATGCAGCTAGTTGAGAGCTGGCTTCTAGGCATGCTTCCCTGTGAGAGCTGAGGACAGGGCAGAACCCTCCCGCATCCTGCCTGACTGTAGACATACCTGCTAACCTCCTTATGTTAGTGGCCGGGATAGGTTGTGGGAAAAGCATGTGTAAGCATTGGGCCTGAACTCCCGTGTATCTGAGTTGAATACAGCGATTTCCAACATCCTTCTTCAATAGGAGTGTAGCTAGGTTCCAACTCCCATGTCCGAGTGGGTAGCAGACATCTGCCTCCCATGCATACACACTTCTGAGAGTTGAGCTCATGGCCTGTAACCCTACATCGTGCCTGCCGCTACCTTTCGCTTCCAAAAGGCCTAGGCTCGCTGCTTGACGCAAGTGTTGGGAGAGGTAACTGGAATCTCCCGGCACACAAGACTAGTGCCTCCAAGCTCAATCCAGCGATTTCCCAGTAATTCCTGGGGTAGACTGGTGCTACATACTAAGTTCCATATGTGAGTAGGTAGTTGAACGCCTTGTCCAAAATCATATTACTTCTGAGAGTTGAGCTCACCCTCAGTCCCTCACAGTTCCACACTGCCTGCAGAGTGAGTTTCGCACGTCTTCACCAGAGACGTTTGCCAGAGGCTATGAGACGCAAGTTAACAATGCAGACCTGGAGGGTATCTCCAGGTGCAGTAGAGTGGTAATCTGGGAACCTCCTGTCTCAGAATACTGCTACCTTCACCCTGCCATAAGAATGCAGCTAGTTGACAGCTGGCTTCAAGGCATGCTTCCCTGTGAGAGCTAAGGACAGGGCACAACCCTCCCGCATTCTGCTTGACTGTAGAAGGAGCTGCTAACGTCCTCATGTTAGTGGCAGGGAAAGGTTGTGAGAAAAGCATGTGGAATCGTTGTGCCTGAACCCACGTGTATCTGAGTTGAATACAGCGATTTCCAAAGTCCTTCTTCATCAGAGTGTAGCTAGGTTCCCACTCGCATGTCCGAGTGGGTAGCAGACATCTGCCTCCCATGCATACCCACTTCTGAGAGTTGAGCTTATGGCCTGTAACCCTACCTCCTGCCTGCAGCTACCTTTCGCTTCCAAAAGGCCTAGGCTCGCTGCTTCACCGAAGTGTTGGGAGAGGTAACTGGAATCTGCCGGCACACAAGACTAGTGCCTCCAAGCTCAATCCAGCGATTTCCCAGTAATTCCTGGGGTAGACTGGTGCTACATACTAAGTTCCATACGTGAGAAGGTAGCTGAACGCCTTGTCCAAAATCATCTTACTGCTGAGAGTTGAGCTCACCCTCAGTCCCTCACAGTTCCACACTGCCTGCAGAGTGAGTTTCCCACGTCTTCACCAGAGACTTTTGCCAGAGGCCTCTGAGACGCAAGTTAACAATGCAGACCTGAACGGTATCTCCAGGTGCCGGAGAGTGGCAATCTGGGAACCTCCTTACTCAGAATACTGCTACCTTCACACTGTCATAAGAATGCAGCTAGTTGAGAGCTGGCTTCTAGGCATGCTTCCCTGTGAGAGTTGAGGACAGGGCAGAACCCTCCCGCATCCTGCCTGACTGTAGACGTACCTGCTAACCTCCTTATGTTAGGGGCCGGGATAGGTTGTGGGAAAAGCATGTGTAAACATTGGGCCTGAACTCCCGTGTATCTGAGTTGAATACAGCGATTTCCAACATCCTTCTTCAATAGGAGTGTAGCTAGGTTCCAACTCCCATGTCCGAGTGGGTAGCAGACATCTGCCTCCCATGCATACACACTTCTGAGAGTTGAGCTCATGGCGTGTAACCCTACATCGTGCCTGCCGCTACCTTTCGCTTCCAAAAGGCCTAGGCTCGCTGCTTGACGCAAGTGTTGGGAGAGGTAACTGGAATCTCCCGGCACACAAAACTAGTGCCTCCAAGCTCAATCCAGCGATTTCCCAGTAATTCCTGGGGTAGACTGGTGCTACATACTAAGTTCCATATGTGAGAAGGTAGCTGAACGCCTTGTCCAAAATCATTTTACTTCTGAGAGTTCAGCTCACCCTCAGTCCCTCACAGTTCCACACTGCCTGCAGAGTGAGTTTCGCACGTCTTCACCAGAGACGTTTGCCAGAGGCTATGAGACGCAAGTTAACAATGCAGACCTGGAGGGTATCTCCAGGTGCAGTAGAGTGGTAATCTGGGAACCTCCTGTCTCAGAATACTGCTACCTTCACCCTGCCATAAGAATGCAGCTAGTTGACAGCTGGCTTCAAGGCATGCTTCCCTGTGAGAGCTAAGGACAGGGCACAACCCTCCCGCATTCTGCTTGACTGTAGAAGGAGCTGCTAACGTCCTCATGTTAGTGGCAGGGAAAGGTTGTGAGAAAAGCATGTGGAATCGTTGTGCCTGAACCCACGTGTATCTGAGTTGAATACAGCGATTTCCAAAGTCCTTCTTCATCAGAGTGTAGCTAGGTTCCCACTCGCATGTCCGAGTGGGTAGCAGACATCTGCCTCCCATGCATACCCACTTCTGAGAGTTGAGCTTATGGCCTGTAACCCTACCTCCTGCCTGCAGCTACCTTTCGCTTCCAAAAGGCCTAGGCTCGCTGCTTCACCGAAGTGTTGGGAGAGGTAACTGGAATCTGCCGGCACACAAGACTAGTGCCTCCAAGCTCAATCCAGCGATTTCCCAGTAATTCCTGGGGTAGACTGGTGCTACATACTAAGTTCCATACGTGAGAAGGTAGCTGAACGCCTTGTCCAAAATCATCTTACTGCTGAGAGTTGAGCTCACCCTCAGTCCCTCACAGTTCCACACTGCCTGCAGAGTGAGTTTCCCACGTCTTCACCAGAGACTTTTGCCAGAGGCCTCTGAGACGCAAGTTAACAATGCAGACCTGAACGGTATCTCCAGGTGCCGGAGAGTGGCAATCTGGGAACCTCCTTACTCAGAATACTGCTACCTTCACACTGTCATAAGAATGCAGCTAGTTGAGAGCTGGCTTCTAGGCATGCTTCCCTGTGAGAGTTGAGGACAGGGCAGAACCCTCCCGCATCCTGCCTGACTGTAGACGTACCTGCTAACCTCCTTATGTTAGGGGCCGGGATAGGTTGTGGGAAAAGCATGTGTAAGCATTGGGCCTGAACTCCCGTGTATCTGAGTTGAATACAGCGATTTCCAACATCCTTCTTCAATAGGAGTGTAGCTAGGTTCCAACTCCCATGTCCGAGTGGGTAGCAGACATCTGCCTCCCATGCATACACACTTCTGAGAGTTGAGCTCATGGCGTGTAACCCTACATCGTGCCTGCCGCTACCTTTCGCTTCCAAAAGGCCTAGGCTCACTGCTTGACGCAAGTGTTGGGAGAGGTAACTGGAATCTCCCGGCACAGAAGACTAGTGCCTCCAAGCTCAATCCAGCGATTTCCCAGTAATTCCTGGGGTAGACTGGTGCTACATACTAAGTTCCATATGTGAGAAGGTAGCTGAACGCCTTGTCCAAAATCATTTTACTTCTGAGAGTTGAGCTCACCCTCAGTCCCTCACAGTTCCACACTGCCTGCAGAGTGAGTTTCCCACGTCTTCACCAGAGACTTTTGCCAGAGGCCTCTGAGACGCAAGTTAACAATGCAGACCTGGACGGTATCTCCAGGTGCAGTAGAGTGGTAATCTGGGAACCTCCTGTCTCAGAATACTGCTACCTTCACACTGTCATAAGAATGCAGCTAGTTGAGAGCTGGCTTCTAGGCATGCTTCCCTGTGAGAGCTGAGGACAGGGCAGAACCCTCCCGCATCCTGCCTGACTGTAGACATACCTGCTAACCTCCTTATGTTAGTGGCCGGGATAGGTTGTGGGAAAAGCATGTGTAAGCATTGGGCCTGAACTCCCGTGTATCTGAGTTGAATACAGCGATTTCCAACATCCTTCTTCAATAGGAGTGTAGCTAGGTTCCAACTCCCATGTCCGAGTGGGTAGCAGACATCTGCCTCCCATGCATACACACTTCTGAGAGTTGAGCTCATGGCCTGTAACCCTACATCGTGCCTGCCGCTACCTTTCGCTTCCAAAAGGCCTAGGCTCGCTGCTTGACGCAAGTGTTGGGAGAGGTAACTGGAATCTCCCGGCACACAAGACTAGTGCCTCCAAGCTCAATCCAGCGATTTCCCAGTAATTCCTGGGGTAGACTGGTGCTACATACTAAGTTCCATATGTGAGTAGGTAGTTGAACGCCTTGTCCAAAATCATATTACTTCTGAGAGTTGAGCTCACCCTCAGTCCCTCACAGTTCCACACTGCCTGCAGAGTGAGTTTCGCACGTCTTCACCAGAGACGTTTGCCAGAGGCTATGAGACGCAAGTTAACAATGCAGACCTGGAGGGTATCTCCAGGTGCAGTAGAGTGGTAATCTGGGAACCTCCTGTCTCAGAATACTGCTACCTTCACCCTGCCATAAGAATGCAGCTAGTTGACAGCTGGCTTCAAGGCATGCTTCCCTGTGAGAGCTAAGGACAGGGCACAACCCTCCCGCATTCTGCTTGACTGTAGAAGGAGCTGCTAACGTCCTCATGTTAGTGGCAGGGAAAGGTTGTGAGAAAAGCATGTGGAATCGTTGTGCCTGAACCCACGTGTATCTGAGTTGAATACAGCGATTTCCAAAGTCCTTCTTCATCAGAGTGTAGCTAGGTTCCCACTCGCATGTCCGAGTGGGTAGCAGACATCTGCCTCCCATGCATACCCACTTCTGAGAGTTGAGCTTATGGCCTGTAACCCTACCTCCTGCCTGCAGCTACCTTTCGCTTCCAAAAGGCCTAGGCTCGCTGCTTCACCGAAGTGTTGGGAGAGGTAACTGGAATCTGCCGGCACACAAGACTAGTGCCTCCAAGCTCAATCCAGCGATTTCCCAGTAATTCCTGGGGTAGACTGGTGCTACATACTAAGTTCCATACGTGAGAAGGTAGCTGAACGCCTTGTCCAAAATCATCTTACTGCTGAGAGTTGAGCTCACCCTCAGTCCCTCACAGTTCCACACTGCCTGCAGAGTGAGTTTCCCACGTCTTCACCAGAGACTTTTGCCAGAGGCCTCTGAGACGCAAGTTAACAATGCAGACCTGAACGGTATCTCCAGGTGCCGGAGAGTGGCAATCTGGGAACCTCCTTACTCAGAATACTGCTACCTTCACACTGTCATAAGAATGCAGCTAGTTGAGAGCTGGCTTCTAGGCATGCTTCCCTGTGAGAGTTGAGGACAGGGCAGAACCCTCCCGCATCCTGCCTGACTGTAGACGTACCTGCTAACCTCCTTATGTTAGGGGCCGGGATAGGTTGTGGGAAAAGCATGTGTAAACATTGGGCCTGAACTCCCGTGTATCTGAGTTGAATACAGCGATTTCCAACATCCTTCTTCAATAGGAGTGTAGCTAGGTTCCAACTCCCATGTCCGAGTGGGTAGCAGACATCTGCCTCCCATGCATACACACTTCTGAGAGTTGAGCTCATGGCGTGTAACCCTACATCGTGCCTGCCGCTACCTTTCGCTTCCAAAAGGCCTAGGCTCGCTGCTTGACGCAAGTGTTGGGAGAGGTAACTGGAATCTCCCGGCACACAAAACTAGTGCCTCCAAGCTCAATCCAGCGATTTCCCAGTAATTCCTGGGGTAGACTGGTGCTACATACTAAGTTCCATATGTGAGAAGGTAGCTGAACGCCTTGTCCAAAATCATTTTACTTCTGAGAGTTCAGCTCACCCTCAGTCCCTCACAGTTCCACACTGCCTGCAGAGTGAGTTTCGCACGTCTTCACCAGAGACGTTTGCCAGAGGCTATGAGACGCAAGTTAACAATGCAGACCTGGACGGTATCTCCAGGTGCAGTAGAGTGGTAATCTGGGAACCTCCTGTCTCAGAATACTGCTACCTTCACCCTGCCATAAGAATGCAGCTAGTTGACAGCTGGCTTCAAGGCATGCTTCCCTGTGAGAGCTAAGGACAGGGCACAACCCTCCCGCATCCTGCTTGACTGTAGAAGGAGCTGCTAACGTCCTCATGTTAGTGGCAGGGAAAGGTGGTGAGAAAAGCATGTGGAATCGTTGTGCCTGAACCCACGTGTATCTGAGTTGAATACAGCGATTTCCAAAGTCCTTCTTCATCAGAGTGTAGCTAGGTTCCCACTCGCATGTCCGAGTGGGTAGCAGACATCTGCCTCCCATGCACACCCACTTCTGAGAGTTGAGCTTATGGCCTGTAACCCTACCTCCTGCCTGCAGCTACCTTTCGCTTCCAAAAGGCCTAGGCTCGCTGCTTCACCGAAGTGTTGGGAGAGGTAACTGGAATCTGCCGGCACACAAGACTAGTGCCTCCAAGCTCAATCCAGCGATTTCCCAGTAATTCCTGGGGTAGACTGGTGCTACATACTAAGTTCCATATGTGAGAAGGTAGCTGAACGCCTTGTCCAAAATCATCTTACTGCTGAGAGTTGAGCTCACCCTCAGTCCCTCACAGTTCCACACTGCCTGCAGAGTGAGTTTCCCACGTCTTCACCAGAGACTTTTGCCAGAGGCCTCTGAGACGCAAGTTAACAATGCAGACCTGGACGGTATCTCCAGGTGCAGTAGAGTGGTAATCTGGGAACCTCCTGTCTCAGAATACTGCTACCTTCACACTGTCATAAGAATGCAGCTAGTTGAGAGCTGGCTTCTAGGCATGCTTCCCTGTGAGAGCTGAGGACAGGGCAGAACCCTCCCGCATCCTGCCTGACTGTAGACGTACCTGCTAACCTCCTTATGTTAGTGGCCGGGATAGGTTGTGGGAAAAGCATGTGTAAGCATTGGGCCTGAACTCCCGTGTATCTGAGTTGAATACAGCGATTTCCAACATCCTTCTTCAATAGGAGTGTAGCTAGGTTCCAACTCCCATGTCCGAGTGGGTAGCAGACATCTGCCTCCCATGCATACACACTTCTGAGAGTTGAGCTCATGGCCTGTAACCCTACATCGTGCCTGCCGCTACCTTTCGCTTCCAAAAGGCCTAGGCTCGCTGCTTGACGCAAGTGTTGGGAGAGGTAACTGGAATCTCCCGGCACACAAGACTAGTGCCTCCAAGCTCAATCCAGCGATTTCCCAGTAATTCCTGGGGTAGACTGGTGCTACATACTAAGTTCCATATGTGAGTAGGTAGTTGAACGCCTTGTCCAAAATCATATTACTTCTGAGAGTTGAGCTCACCCTCAGTCCCTCACAGTTCCACACTGCCTGCAGAGTGAGTTTCGCACGTCTTCACCAGAGACGTTTGCCAGAGGCTATGAGACGCAAGTTAACAATGCAGACCTGGAGGGTATCTCCAGGTGCAGTAGAGTGGTAATCTGGGAACCTCCTGTCTCAGAATACTGCTACCTTCACCCTGCCATAAGAATGCAGCTAGTTGACAGCTGGCTTCAAGGCATGCTTCCCTGTGAGAGCTAAGGACAGGGCACAACCCTCCCGCATTCTGCTTGACTGTAGAAGGAGCTGCTAACGTCCTCATGTTAGTGGCAGGGAAAGGTTGTGAGAAAAGCATGTGGAATCGTTGTGCCTGAACCCACGTGTATCTGAGTTGAATACAGCGATTTCCAAAGTCCTTCTTCATCAGAGTGTAGCTAGGTTCCCACTCGCATGTCCGAGTGGGTAGCAGACATCTGCCTCCCATGCATACCCACTTCTGAGAGTTGAGCTTATGGCCTGTAACCCTACCTCCTGCCTGCAGCTACCTTTCGCTTCCAAAAGGCCTAGGCTCGCTGCTTCACCGAAGTGTTGGGAGAGGTAACTGGAATCTGCCGGCACACAAGACTAGTGCCTCCAAGCTCAATCCAGCGATTTCCCAGTAATTCCTGGGGTAGACTGGTGCTACATACTAAGTTCCATACGTGAGAAGGTAGCTGAACGCCTTGTCCAAAATCATCTTACTGCTGAGAGTTGAGCTCACCCTCAGTCCCTCACAGTTCCACACTGCCTGCAGAGTGAGTTTCCCACGTCTTCACCAGAGACTTTTGCCAGAGGCCTCTGAGACGCAAGTTAACAATGCAGACCTGAACGGTATCTCCAGGTGCCGGAGAGTGGCAATCTGGGAACCTCCTTACTCAGAATACTGCTACCTTCACACTGTCATAAGAATGCAGCTAGTTGAGAGCTGGCTTCTAGGCATGCTTCCCTGTGAGAGTTGAGGACAGGGCAGAACCCTCCCGCATCCTGCCTGACTGTAGACGTACCTGCTAACCTCCTTATGTTAGGGGCCGGGATAGGTTGTGGGAAAAGCATGTGTAAGCATTGGGCCTGAACTCCCGTGTATCTGAGTTGAATACAGCGATTTCCAACATCCTTCTTCAATAGGAGTGTAGCTAGGTTCCAACTCCCATGTCCGAGTGGGTAGCAGACATCTGCCTCCCATGCATACACACTTCTGAGAGTTGAGCTCATGGCGTGTAACCCTACATCGTGCCTGCCGCTACCTTTCGCTTCCAAAAGGCCTAGGCTCACTGCTTGACGCAAGTGTTGGGAGAGGTAACTGGAATCTCCCGGCACACAAGACTAGTGCCTCCAAGCTCAATCCAGCGATTTCCCAGTAATTCCTGGGGTAGACTGGTGCTACATACTAAGTTCCATATGTGAGAAGGTAGCTGAACGCCTTGTCCAAAATCATTTTACTTCTGAGAGTTGAGCTCACCCTCAGTCCCTCACAGTTCCACACTGCCTGCAGAGTGAGTTTCCCACGTCTTCACCAGAGACTTTTGCCAGAGGCCTCTGAGACGCAAGTTAACAATGCAGACCTGGACGGTATCTCCAGGTGCAGTAGAGTGGTAATCTGGGAACCTCCTGTCTCAGAATACTGCTACCTTCACACTGTCATAAGAATGCAGCTAGTTGAGAGCTGGCTTCTAGGCATGCTTCCCTGTGAGAGCTGAGGACAGGGCAGAACCCTCCCGCATCCTGCCTGACTGTAGACATACCTGCTAACCTCCTTATGTTAGTGGCCGGGATAGGTTGTGGGAAAAGCATGTGTAAGCATTGGGCCTGAACTCCCGTGTATCTGAGTTGAATACAGCGATTTCCAACATCCTTCTTCAATAGGAGTGTAGCTAGGTTCCAACTCCCATGTCCGAGTGGGTAGCAGACATCTGCCTCCCATGCATACACACTTCTGAGAGTTGAGCTCATGGCCTGTAACCCTACATCGTGCCTGCCGCTACCTTTCGCTTCCAAAAGGCCTAGGCTCGCTGCTTGACGCAAGTGTTGGGAGAGGTAACTGGAATCTCCCGGCACACAAGACTAGTGCCTCCAAGCTCAATCCAGCGATTTCCCAGTAATTCCTGGGGTAGACTGGTGCTACATACTAAGTTCCATATGTGAGTAGGTAGTTGAACGCCTTGTCCAAAATCATATTACTTCTGAGAGTTGAGCTCACCCTCAGTCCCTCACAGTTCCACACTGCCTGCAGAGTGAGTTTCGCACGTCTTCACCAGAGACGTTTGCCAGAGGCTATGAGACGCAAGTTAACAATGCAGACCTGGAGGGTATCTCCAGGTGCAGTAGAGTGGTAATCTGGGAACCTCCTGTCTCAGAATACTGCTACCTTCACCCTGCCATAAGAATGCAGCTAGTTGACAGCTGGCTTCAAGGCATGCTTCCCTGTGAGAGCTAAGGACAGGGCACAACCCTCCCGCATTCTGCTTGACTGTAGAAGGAGCTGCTAACGTCCTCATGTTAGTGGCAGGGAAAGGTTGTGAGAAAAGCATGTGGAATCGTTGTGCCTGAACCCACGTGTATCTGAGTTGAATACAGCGATTTCCAAAGTCCTTCTTCATCAGAGTGTAGCTAGGTTCCCACTCGCATGTCCGAGTGGGTAGCAGACATCTGCCTCCCATGCATACCCACTTCTGAGAGTTGAGCTTATGGCCTGTAACCCTACCTCCTGCCTGCAGCTACCTTTCGCTTCCAAAAGGCCTAGGCTCGCTGCTTCACCGAAGTGTTGGGAGAGGTAACTGGAATCTGCCGGCACACAAGACTAGTGCCTCCAAGCTCAATCCAGCGATTTCCCAGTAATTCCTGGGGTAGACTGGTGCTACATACTAAGTTCCATACGTGAGAAGGTAGCTGAACGCCTTGTCCAAAATCATCTTACTGCTGAGAGTTGAGCTCACCCTCAGTCCCTCACAGTTCCACACTGCCTGCAGAGTGAGTTTCCCACGTCTTCACCAGAGACTTTTGCCAGAGGCCTCTGAGACGCAAGTTAACAATGCAGACCTGAACGGTATCTCCAGGTGCCGGAGAGTGGCAATCTGGGAACCTCCTTACTCAGAATACTGCTACATTCACACTGTCATAAGAATGCAGCTAGTTGAGAGCTGGCTTCTAGGCATGCTTCCCTGTGAGAGTTGAGGACAGGGCAGAACCCTCCCGCATCCTGCCTGACTGTAGACGTACCTGCTAACCTCCTTATGTTAGGGGCCGGGATAGGTTGTGGGAAAAGCATGTGTAAACATTGGGCCTGAACTCCCGTGTATCTGAGTTGAATACAGCGATTTCCAACATCCTTCTTCAATAGGAGTGTAGCTAGGTTCCAACTCCCATGTCCGAGTGGGTAGCAGACATCTGCCTCCCATGCATACACACTTCTGGGAGTTGAGCTCATGGCGTGTAACCCTACATCGTGCCTGCCGCTACCTTTCGCTTCCAAAAGGCCTAGGCTCGCTGCTTGACGCAAGTGTTGGGAGAGGTAACTGGAATCTCCCGGCACACAAAACTAGTGCCTCCAAGCTCAATCCAGCGATTTCCCAGTAATTCCTGGGGTAGACTGGTGCTACATACTAAGTTCCATATGTGAGAAGGTAGCTGAACGCCTTGTCCAAAATCATTTTACTTCTGAGAGTTCAGCTCACCCTCAGTCCCTCACAGTTCCACACTGCCTGCAGAGTGAGTTTCGCACGTCTTCACCAGAGACGTTTGCCAGAGGCTATGAGACGCAAGTTAACAATGCAGACCTGGACGGTATCTCCAGGTGCAGTAGAGTGGTAATCTGGGAACCTCCTGTCTCAGAATACTGCTACCTTCACCCTGCCATAAGAATGCAGCTAGTTGACAGCTGGCTTCAAGGCATGCTTCCCTGTGAGAGCTAAGGACAGGGCACAACCCTCCCGCATCCTGCTTGACTGTAGAAGGAGCTGCTAACGTCCTCATGTTAGTGGCAGGGAAAGGTGGTGAGAAAAGCATGTGGAATCGTTGTGCCTGAACCCACGTGTATCTGAGTTGAATACAGCGATTTCCAAAGTCCTTCTTCATCAGAGTGTAGCTAGGTTCCCACTCGCATGTCCGAGTGGGTAGCAGACATCTGCCTCCCATGCACACCCACTTCTGAGAGTTGAGCTTATGGCCTGTAACCCTACCTCCTGCCTGCAGCTACCTTTCGCTTCCAAAAGGCCTAGGCTCGCTGCTTCACCGAAGTGTTGGGAGAGGTAACTGGAATCTGCCGGCACACAAGACTAGTGCCTCCAAGCTCAATCCAGCGATTTCCCAGTAATTCCTGGGGTAGACTGGTGCTACATACTAAGTTCCATATGTGAGAAGGTAGCTGAACGCCTTGTCCAAAATCATCTTACTGCTGAGAGTTGAGCTCACCCTCAGTCCCTCACAGTTCCACACTGCCTGCAGAGTGAGTTTCCCACGTCTTCACCAGAGACTTTTGCCACAGGCCTCTGAGACGCAAGTTAACAATGCAGACCTGGACGGTATCTCCAGGTGCAGTAGAGTGGTAATCTGGGAACCTCCTGTCTCAGAATACTGCTACCTTCACACTGTCATAAGAATGCAGCTAGTTGAGAGCTGGCTTCTAGGCATGCTTCCCTGTGAGAGCTGAGGACAGGGCAGAACCCTCCCGCATCCTGCCTGACTGTAGACGTACCTGCTAACCTCCTTATGTTAGTGGCCGGGATAGGTTGTGGGAAAAGCATGTGTAAGCATTGGGCCTGAACTCCCGTGTATCTGAGTTGAATACAGCGATTTCCAACATCCTTCTTCAATAGGAGTGTAGCTAGGTTCCAACTCCCATGTCCGAGTGGGTAGCAGACATCTGCCTCCCATGCATACACACTTCTGAGAGTTGAGCTCATGGCCTGTAACCCTACATCGTGCCTGCCGCTACCTTTCGCTTCCAAAAGGCCTAGGCTCGCTGCTTGACGCAAGTGTTGGGAGAGGTAACTGGAATCTCCCGGCACACAAGACAAGTGCCTCCAAGCTCAATCCAGCGATTTCCCAGTAATTCCTTGGGTAGACTGGTGCTACATACTAAGTTCCATATGTGAGTAGGTAGTTGAACGCCTTGTCCAAAATCATATTACTTCTGAGAGTTGAGCTCACCCTCAGTCCCTCACAGTTCCACACTGCCTGCAGAGTGAGTTTCGCACGTCTTCACCAGAGACGTTAGCCAGAGGCTATGAGACGCAAGTTAACAATGCAGACCTGGAGGGTATCTCCAGGTGCAGTAGAGTGGTAATCTGGGAACCTCCTGTCTCAGAATACTGCTACCTTCACCCTGCCATAAGAATGCAGCTAGTTGACAGCTGGCTTCAAGGCATGCTTCCCTGTGAGAGCTAAGGACAGGGCACAACCCTCCCGCATTCTGCTTGACTGTAGAAGGAGCTGCTAACGTCCTCATGTTAGTGGCAGGGAAAGGTTGTGAGAAAAGCATGTGGAATCGTTGTGCCTGAACCCACGTGTATCTGAGTTGAATACAGCGATTTCCAAAGTCCTTCTTCATCAGAGTGTAGCTAGGTTCCCACTCGCATGTCCGAGTGGGTAGCAGACATCTGCCTCCCATGCATACCCACTTCTGAGAGTTGAGCTTATGGCCTGTAACCCTACCTACTGCCTGCAGCTACCTTTCGCTTCCAAAAGGCCTAGGCTCGCTGCTTCACCGAAGTGTTGGGAGAGGTAACTGGAATCTGCCGGCACACAAGACTAGTGCCTCCAAAATCAATCCAGCGATTTCCCAGTAATTCCTGGGGTAGACTGGTGCTACATACTAAGTTCCATACGTGAGAAGGTAGCTGAACGCCTTGTCCAAAATCATCTTACTGCTGAGAGTTGAGCTCACCCTCAGTCCCTCACAGTTCCACACTGCCTGCAGAGTGAGTTTCCCACGTCTTCACCAGAGACTTTTGCCAGAGGCCTCTGAGACGCAAGTTAACAATGCAGACCTGAACGGTATCTCCAGGTGCCGGAGAGTGGCAATCTGGGAACCTCCTTACTCAGAATACTGCTACCTTCACACTGTCATAAGAATGCAGCTAGTTGAGAGCTGGCTTCTAGGCATGCTTCCCTGTGAGAGTTGAGGACAGGGCAGAACCCTCCCGCATCCTGCCTGACTGTAGACGTACCTGCTAACCTCCTTATGTTAGGGGCCGGGATAGGTTGTGCGAAAAGCATGTGTAAGCATTGGGCCTGAACTCCCGTGTATCTGAGTTGAATACAGCGATTTCCAACATCCTTCTTCAATAGGAGTGTAGCTAGGTTCCAACTCCCATGTCCGAGTGGGTAGCAGACATCTGCCTCCCATGCATACACACTTCTGAGAGTTGAGCTCATGGCGTGTAACCCTACATCGTGCCTGCCGCTACCTTTCGCTTCCAAAAGGCCTAGGCTCGCTGCTTGACGCAAGTGTTGGGAGAGGTAACTGGAATCTCCCGGCACACAAAACTAGTGCCTCCAAGCTCAATCCAGCGATTTCCCAGTAATTCCTGGGGTAGACTGGTGCTACATACTAAGTTCCATATGTGAGAAGGTAGCTGAACGCCTTGTCCAAAATCATATTACTTCTGAGAGTTGAGCTCACCCTCAGTCCCTCACAGTTCCACACTGCCTGCAGAGTGAGTTTCGCACGTCTTCACCAGAGACGTTTGCCAGAGGCTATGAGACGCAAGTTAACAATGCAGACCTGGACGGTATCTCCAGGTGCAGTAGAGTGGTAATCTGGGAACCTCCTGTCTCAGAATACTGCTACCTTCACCCTGCCATAAGAATGCAGCTAGTTGACAGCTGGCTTCAAGGCATGCTTCCCTGTGAGAGCTAAGGACAGGGCACAACCCTCCCGCATCCTGCTTGACTGTAGAAGGAGCTGCTAACGTCCTCATGTTAGTGGCAGGGAAAGGTGGTGAGAAAAGCATGTGGAATCGTTGTGCCTGAACCCACGTGTATCTGAGTTGAATACAGCGATTTCCAAAGTCCTTCTTCATCAGAGTGTAGCTAGGTTCCCACTCGCATGTCTGAGTGGGTAGCAGACATCTGCCTCCCATGCACACCCACTTCTGAGAGTTGAGCTTATGGCCTGTAACCCTACCTCCTGCCTGCAGCTACCTTTCGCTTCCAAAAGGCCTAGGCTCGCTGCTTCACCGAAGTGTTGGGAGAGGTAACTGGAATCTGCCGGCACACAAGACTAGTGCCTCCAAGCTCAATCCAGCGATTTCCCAGTAATTCCTGGGGTAGACTGGTGCTACATACTAAGTTCCATATGTGAGAAGGTAGCTGAACGCCTTGTCCAAAATCATCTTACTGCTGAGAGTTGAGCTCACCCTCAGTCCCTCACAGATCCACACTGCCTGCAGAGTGAGTTTCCCACGTCTTCACCAGAGACTTTTGCCAGAGGCCTCTGAGACGCAAGTTAACAATGCAGACCTGGACGGTATCTCCAGGTGCAGTAGAGTGGTAATCTGGGAACCTCCTGTCTCAGAATACTGCTACCTTCACACTGTCATAAGAATGCAGCTAGTTGAGAGCTGGCTTCTAGGCATGCTTCCCTGTGAGAGCTGAGGACAGGGCAGAACCCTCCCGCATCCTGCCTGACTGTAGACGTACCTGCTAACCTCCTTATGTTAGTGGCCGGGATAGGTTGTGGGAAAAGCATGTGTAAGCATTGGGCCTGAACTCCCGTGTATCTGAGTTGAATACAGCGATTTCCAACATCCTTCTTCAATAGGAGTGTAGCTAGGTTCCAACTCCCATGTCCGAGTGGGTAGCAGACATCTGCCTCCCATGCATACACACTTCTGAGAGTTGAGCTCATGGCCTGTAACCCTACATCGTGCCTGCCGCTACCTTTCGCTTCCAAAAGGCCTAGGCTCGCTGCTTGACGCAAGTGTTGGGAGAGGTAACTGGAATCTCCCGGCACACAAGACTAGTGCCTCCAAGCTCAATCCAGCGATTTCCCAGTAATTCCTGGGGTAGACTGGTGCTACATACTAAGTTCCATATGTGAGTAGGTAGTTGAACGCCTTGTCCAAAATCATATTACTTCTGAGAGTTGAGCTCACCCTCAGTCCCTCACAGTTCCACACTGCCTGCAGAGTGAGTTTCCCACGTCTTCACAAGAGACTTTTGCCAGAGGCCTCTGAGACGCAAGTTAAAAATGCAGACCTGGACGGTATCTCCAGGTGCAGTAGAGTGGTAATCTGGGAACCTCCTGTCTCAGAATACTGCTACCTTCACCCTGCCATAAGAATGCAGCTAGTTGACAGCTGGCTTCAAGGCATGCTTCCCTGTGAGAGCTAAGGACAGGGCACAACCCTCCCGCATTCTGCTTGACTGTAGAAGGAGCTGCTAACGTCCTCATGTTAGTGGCAGGGAAAGGTTGTGAGAAAAGCATGTGGAATCGTTGTGCCTGAACCCACGTGTATCTGAGTTGAATACAGCGATTTCCAAAGTCCTTCTTCATCAGAGTGTAGCTAGGTTCCCACTCGCATGTCCGAGTGGGTAGCAGACATCTGCCTCCCATGCATACCCACTTCTGAGAGTTGAGCTTATGGCCTGTAACCCTACCTCCTGCCTGCAGCTACCTTTCGCTTCCAAAAGGCCTAGGCTCGCTGCTTCACCGAAGTGTTGGGAGAGGTAACTGGAATCTGCCGGCACACAAGACTAGTGCCTCCAAAATCAATCCAGCGATTTCCCAGTAATTCCTGGGGTAGACTGGTGCTACATACTAAGTTCCATACGTGAGAAGGTAGCTGAACGCCTTGTCCAAAATCATCTTACTGCTGAGAGTTGAGCTCACCCTCAGTCCCTCACAGTTCCACACTGCCTGCAGAGTGAGTTTCCCACGTCTTCACCAGAGACTTTTGCCAGAGGCCTCTGAGACGCAAGTTAACAATGCAGACCTGAACGGTATCTCCAGGTGCCGGAGAGTGGCAATCTGGGAACCTCCTTACTCAGAATACTGCTACCTTCACACTGTCATAAGAATGCACCTAGTTGAGAGCTGGCTTCTAGGCATGCTTCCCTGTGAGAGTTGAGGACAGGGCAGAACCCTCCCGCATCCTGCCTGACTGTAGACGTACCTGCTAACCTCCTTATGTTAGGGGCAGGGATAGGTTGTGGGAAAAGCATGTGTAAGCATTGGGCCTGAACTCCCGTGTATCTGAGTTGAATACAGCGATTTCCAGCATCCTTCTTCAATAGGAGTGTAGCTAGGTTACAACTCCCATGTCCGAGTGGGTAGCAGACATCTGCCTCCCATGCATACACACTTCTGAGAGTTCAGCTCATGGCGTGTAACCCTACCTCCTGCCTGCAGCTACCTTTCGCTTCCAAAAGGCCTAGGCTCGCTGCTTGACGCAAGTGTTGGGAGAGGTAACTGGAATCTCCCGGCACACAAAACTAGTGCCTCCAAGCTCAATCCAGCGATTTCCCAGTAATTCCTGGGGTAGACTGGTGCTACATACTAAGTTCCATATGTGAGAAGGTAGCTGAACGCCTTGTCCAAAATCATCTTACTGCTGAGAGTTGAGCTCACCCTCAGTCCCTCACAGTTCCACACTGCCTGCAGAGTGAGTTTCCCACGTCTTCACCAGAGACTTTTGCCAGAGGCCTCTGAGACGCAAGTTAACAATGCAGACCTGGACGGTATCTCCAGGTGCAGTAGAGTGGTAATCTGGGAACCTCCTGTCTCAGAATACTGCTACCTTCACACTGTCATAAGAATGCAGCTAGTTGAGTGCTGGCTTCTAGGCATGCTTCCCTGTGAGAGCTGAGGACAGGGCAGAACCCTCCCGCATCCTGCCTGATTGTAGACGTACCTGCTAACCTCCTTATGTTAGTGGCCGGGATAGGTTGTGGGAAAAGCATGTGTAAGCATTGGGCCTGAACTCCCGTGTATCTGAGTTGAATACAGCGATTTCCAACATCCTTCTTCAATAGGAGTGTAGCTAGGTTCCAACTCCCATGTCCGAGTGGGTAGCAGACATCTGCCTCCCATGCATACACACTTCTGAGAGTTGAGCTCATGGCCTGTAACCCTACATCGTGCCTGCTGCTACCTTTCGCTTCCAAAAGGCCTAGGCTCGCTGCTTGACGCAAGTGTTGGGAGAGGTAACTGGAATCTCCCGGCACACAAGACTAGTGCCTCCAAGCTCAATCCAGCGATTTCCCAGTAATTCCTGGGGTAGACTGGTGCTACATACTAAGTTCCATATGTGAGTAGGTAGTTGAACGCCTTGTCCAAAATCATATTACTTCTGAGAGTTGAGCTCACCCTCAGTCCCTCACAGTTCCACACTGCCTGCAGAGTGAGTTTCGCACGTCTTCACCAGAGACGTTTGCCAGAGGCTATGAGACGCAAGTTAACAATGCAGACCTGGAGGGTATCTCCAGGTGCAGTAGAGTGGTAATCTGGGAACCTCCTGTCTCAGAATACTGCTACCTTCACCCTGCCATAAGAATGCAGCTAGTTGACAGCTGGCTTCAAGACATGCTTCCCTGTGAGAGCTAAGGACAGGGCACAACCCTCCCGCATCCTGCTTGACTGTAGAAGGAGCTGCTAACGTCCTCATGTTAGTGGCAGGGAAAGGTGGTGAGAAAAGCATGTGGAATCGTTGTGCCTGAACCCACGTGTATCTGAGTTGAATACAGCGATTTCCAAAGTCCTTCTTCATCAGAGTGTAGCTAGGTTCCCACTCGCATGTCCGAGTGGGTAGCAGACATCTGCCTCCCATGCATACCCACTTCTGAGAGTTGAGCTTATGGCCTGTAACCCTACCTCCTGCCTGCAGCTACCTTTCGCTTCCAAAAGGCCTAGGCTCGCTGCTTCACCGAAGTGTTGGGAGAGGTAACTGGAATCTGCCGGCACACAAGACTAGTGCCTCCAAAATCAATCCAGCGATTTCCCAGTAATTCCTGGGGTAGACTGGTGCTACATACTAAGTTCCATACGTGAGAAGGTAGCTGAACGCCTTGTCCAAAATCATCTTACTGCTGAGAGTTGAGCTCACCCTCAGTCCCTCACAGTTCCACACTGCCTGCAGAGTGAGTTTCCCACGTCTTCACCAGAGACTTTTGCCAGAGGCCTCTGAGACGCAAGTTAACAATGCAGACCTGAACGGTATCTCCAGGTGCCGGAGAGTGGCAATCTGGGAACCTCCTTACTCAGAATACTGCTACCTTCACACTGTCATAAGAATGCAGCTAGTTGAGAGCTGGCTTCTAGGCATGCTTCCCTGTGAGAGTTGAGGACAGGGCAGAACCCTCCCGCATCCTGCCTGACTGTAGACGTACCTGCTAACCTCCTTATGTTAGGGGCCGGGATAGGTTGTGGGAAAAGCATGTGTAAGCATTGGGCCTGAACTCCCGTGTATCTGAGTTGAATACAGCGATTTCCAACATCCTTCTTCAATAGGAGTGTAGCTAGGTTCCAACTCCCATGTCCGAGTGGGTAGCAGACATCTGCCTCCCATGCATACACACTTCTGAGAGTTGAGCTCATGGCGTATAACCCTACATCGTGCCTGCCGCTACCTTTCTCTTCCAAAAGGCCTAGGCTCGCTGCTTGACGCAAGTGTTGGGAGAGGTAACTGGAATCTCCCGGCACACAAAACTAGTGCCTCCAAGCTCAATCCAGCGATTTCCCAGTAATTCCTGGGGTAGACTGGTGCTACATACTAAGTTCCATATGTGAGAAGGTAGCTGAACGCCTTGTCCAAAATCATATTACTTCTGAGAGTTGAGCTCACCCTCAGTCCCTCACAGTTCCACACTGCCTGCAGAGTGAGTTTCGCACGTCTTCACCAGAGACTTTTGCCAGAGGCTATGAGTCGCAAGTTAACAATGCAGACCTGGAGGGTATCTCCAGGTGCAGTAGAGTGGTAATCTGGGAACCTCCTGTCTCAGAATACTGCTACCTTCACCCTGCCATAAGAATGCAGCTAGTTGACAGCTGGCTTCAAGGCATGCTTCCCTGTGAGAGCTAAGGACAGGGCACAACCCTCCCGCATCCTGCTTGACTGTATTAGGAGCTGCTAACGTCCTCATGTTAGTGGCAGGGAAAGGTTGTGAGAAAAGCATGTGGAATCGTTGTGCCTGAACCCTCGTGTATCTGAGTTGAATACAGCGATTTCCAAAGTCCTTCTTCATCAGTGTAGCTAGGTTCCCACTCGCATGTCCGAGTGGGTAGCAGACATCTGCCTCCCATGCATACCCACTTCTGAGAGTTGAGCTTATGGCCTGTAACCCTACCTCTTGACTGCAGCTACCTTTCGCTTCCAAAAGGCCTAGGCTCGCTGCTTCACCGAAGTGTTGGGAGAGGTAACTGGAATCTGCCGGCCTACAAGACTAGTGCCTCCAAGCTCAATCCAGCGTTTTCCCAGTAATTCCTGGGGTAGATTGGTGCTACATACTAAGTTCCATATGTGAGAAGGTAGCTGAACGCCTTGTCCAAAATCATTTTACTGCTGAGAGTTGAGCTCACCCTCAGTCCCTCACAGTTCCACACTGCCTGCAGAGTGAGTTTCCCACGTCTTCAACAGAGACTTTTGCCAGAGGCCTCTGAGACGCAAGTTAACAATGCAGACCTGGACGGTATCTCCAGGTGCAGTAGAGTGGTAATCTGGGAACCTCCTTCCTCAGAATACTGCTACCTTCACACTGTCATAAGAATGCAGCTAGTTGAGAGCTGGCTTCTAGGCATGCTTCCCTGTGAGAGCTGAGGACAGGGCAGAACCCTCCCGAATCCTGCCTGACTGTAGACGTACCTGCTAACCTCCTTATGTTAGTGGCTGGGACAGGTTGTGGGAAAAGCATGTGTAAGCATTGGGCCTGAACTCCCGTGTATCTGAGTTGAATACAGCGATTTCCAACATCCTTCTTCAATAGGAGTGTAGCTAGGTTCCAACTCCCATGTCCGAGTGGGTAGCAGACATCTGCCTCCCATGCATACACACTTCTGAGAGTTGAGCTCATGGCCTGTAACCCTACATCGTGCCTGCTGCTACCTTTCGCTTCCAAAAGGCCTTGGCTCGCTGCTTGACGCAAGTGTTGGGAGAGGTAACTGGAATCTCCCGGCACACAAGACGAGTGCCTCAAAGCTCAATCAAGCGATTTCCTAGTAATTCCTGGGGTAGACTGGTGCTACATACTAAGTTCCATATGTGAGAAGGTAGCTGAACGCCTTGTCCAAAATCATCTTACTTCTGAGAGTTGAGCTCACCCTCAGTCCCTCACAGTTCCACACTGCCTGCAGAGTGAGTTTCGCACGTCTTCACCAGAGACTTTTGCCAGAGGCTTCTGAGACGCAGGTTAACAATACAGACCTGGAGGGTATCTCCAGGTGCAGTAGAGTGGTAATCTGGGAACCTACTGTCTCAGAATACTGCTACCTTCACCCTGCAATAAGAATGCAGCTAGTTGACAGCTGGCTTCAAGGCATGCTTCCCTGTGAGAGCTAAGGACAGGGCACAACCCTCCCGCATCCTGCTTGACTGTAGAAGGAGCTGCTAACGTCCTCATATTAGTGGCAGGGAAAGGTTGTGAAAAAAGCATGTGGAATCGTTGTGCCTGAACCCACGTGTATCTGAGTTAAATACAGCGATTTCCAAAGTCCTTCTTCATCAGAGTGTAGCTAGGTTCCCACTGGCATGTACGAGTGGGTAGCAGACATCTGCCTCCCATGCATACCCACTTTTGAGAGTTGAGCTTATGGTCTGTAACCCTACCTCCTGCCTGCAGCTACCTTTCGCTTCCAAAAGGCCTAGGCTCGCTGCTTCACCGAAGTGTTGGGAGAGGTAACTGGAATCTGCCGGCACACAAGACTAGTGCCTCCAAGCTCAATCCAGCGATTTCCCAGTAATTCCTGGGGTAGACTGGTGCTACATACTAAGTTCCATACGTGAGAAGGTAGCTGAACGCCTTGTCCAAAATCATCTTACTGCTGAGAGTTGAGCTCACCCTCAGTCCCTCACAGTTCCACACTGCCTGCAGAGTGAGTTTCCCACGTCTTCACCAGAGACTTTTGCCAGAGGCCTCTGAGACGCAAGTTAACAATGCAGACCTGGACGGTATCTCCAGGTGCCGGAGAGTGGCAATCTGGGAACCTCCTTACTCAGAATACTGCTACCTTCACACTGTCATAAGAATGCAGCTAGTTGAGAGCTGGCTTCTAGGCATGCTTCCCTGTGAGAGTTGAGGACAGGGCAGAACCCTCCCGCATCCTGCCTGACTGTAGACGTACCTGCTATCCTCCTTATGTTAGTGGCTGGGATAGGTTGTGGGAAAAGCATGTGTAAGCATTGGGCCTGAACTCCCGTGTATCTGAGTTGAATACAGCGATTTCCAACATCCTTCTTCAATAGGAGTGTAGCTAGGTTCCAACTCCCATGTCCGAGTGGGTAGCAGACATCTGCCTCCCATGCATACACACTTCTGAGAGTTGAGCTCATGGCGTGTAACCCTACATCGTGCCTGCCGCTACCTTTCGCTTCCAAAAGGCCTAGGCTCGCTGCTTGACGCAAGTGTTGGGAGAGGTAACTGGAATCTCCCGGCACACAAGACTAGTGCCTCCAAGCTCAATCCAGCGATTTCCCAGTAATTCCTGGGGTAGACTGGTGCTACATACTAAGTTCCATATGTGAGAAGGTAGCTGAACGCCTTGTCCAAAATCATATTACTTCTGAGAGTTGAGCTCACCCTCAGTCCCTCACAGTTCCACACTGCCTGCAGAGTGAGTTTCGCACGTCTTCACCAGAGACGTTTGCCAGAGGCTATGAGACGCAAGTTAACAATGCAGACCTGGACGGTATCTCCAGGTGCAGGAGAGTGGTAATCTGGGAACCTCCTGTCTCATAATACTGCTACCTTTCACCCTGCCATAAGAATGCAGCTAGTTGACAGCTGGCTTCACGGCATGCTTCCCTGTGAGAGCTAAGTACAGGGCACAACCCTCCCGCATCCTGCTTGACTGTAGAAGGAGCTGCTAACGTCCTCATGTTAGTGGCAGGGAAAGGTTGTGAGAAAAGCATGTGGAATCGTTGTGCCTGAACCCACGTGTATCTGAGTTGAATACAGCGATTTCCAAAGTCCTTCTTCATCAGAGTGTAGCTAGGTTCCCACTCGCATATCCGAGTGGGTAGCAGACATCTGCCTCCCATGCATACCCACTTCTGAGAGTTGAGCTTATGGCCTGTAACCCTACCTCCTGCCTGCAGCTACCTTTCGCTTCCAAAAGGCCTAGGCTCGCTGCTTCACCGAAGTGTTGGGAGAGGTAACTGGAATCTGCCGGCACACAAGACTAGTGCCTCCAAGCTCAATCCAGCGATTTCCCAGTAATTCCTGGGGTAGACTGGTGCTACATACTAAGTTCCATATGTGAGAAGGTAGCTGAACGCCTTGTCCAAAATCATCTTACTTCTGAGAGTTGAGCTCACCCTCAGTCCCTCACAGTTCCACACTGCCTGCAGAGTGAGTTTCGCACGTCTTCACCAGAGACGTTTGCCAGAGGCTATGAGACGCAAGTTAACAATGCAGACCTGGAGGGTATCTCCAGGTGCAGTAGAGTGGTAATCTGGGAACCTCCTGTCTCAGAATACTGCTACCTTCACCCTGCCATAAGAATGCAGCTAGTTGACATCTGGCTTCAAGGCATGCTTCCCTGTGAGAGCTAAGGACAGGGCACAACCCTCCGGCATCCTGCTTGACTGTAGAAGGAGCTGCTAACGTCCTCATGTTAGTGGCAGGGAAACGTTGTGAGAAAAGCATGTGGAATCGTTGTGACTGAACCCACGTGTATCTGAGTTGAATACAACGATTTCCAAAGTCCTTCTTCATCAGAGTGTAGCTAGGTTCCCACTCGCATGTCCGAGTGGGTAGCAGACATCTGCCTCCCATGCATACCCACTTCTGAGAGTTGAGCTTATGACCTGTAACCCTACCTCCTGCCTGCAGCTACCTTTCGCTTCCAAAAGGCCTAGGCTCGCTGCTTCACCGAAGTGTTGGGAGAGGTAACTGGAATGTCCCGGCACACAAGACTAGTGCCTCCAAGCTCAATCCAGCGATTTCCCATTAATTCCTGGGGTAGACTGGTGCTACATACTAAGTTCCATACGTGAGAAAGTAGCTGAACGCCTTGTCCAAAATCATCTTACTGCTGAGAGTTGAGCTCACCCTCAGTCCCTCACAGTTCCACACTGCCTGCAGAGTGAGTTTCCCACGTCTTCATCAGAGACTTTTGCCAGAGGCCTCTGAGACGCAAGTTAACAATGCAGACCTGGACGGTATCTCCAGGTGCCGGAGAGTGGCAATCTGGGAACCTCCTTACTCAGAATACTGCTACCTTCACACTGTCATAAGAATGCAGCTAGTTGAGAGCTGGCTTCTAGGCATGCTTCCCTGTGAGAGTTGAGGACAGGGCAGAACCCTCCCGCATCCTGCCTGACTGTAGACGTACCTGCTATCCTCCTTATGTTAGTGGCTGGGATAGGTTGTGGGAAAAGCATGTGTAAGCATTGGGCCTGAACTCCCGTGTATCTGAGTTGAATACAGCGATTTCCAACATCCTTCTTCAATAGGAGTGTAGCTAGGTTCCAACTCCCATGTCCGAGTGGGTAGCAGACATCTGCCTCCCATGCATACACACTTCTGAGAGTTGAGCTCATGGCCTGTAACCCTACATCGTGCCTGCCGCTACCTTTCGCTTCCAAAAGGCCTAGGCTCGCTGCTTGACGCAAGTGTTGGGAGAGGTAACTGGAATCTCCCGGCACACAAGACTAGTGCCTCCAAGCTCAATCCAGCGATTTCCCAGTAATTCCTGGGGTAGACTGGTGCTACATACTAAGTTCCATATGTGAGAAGGTAGCTGAACGCCTTGTCCAAAATCATATTACTTCTGAGAGTTGAGCTCACCCTCAGTCCCTCACAGTTCCACACTGCCTGCAGAGTGAGTTTCGCACGTCTTCACCAGAGACGTTTGCCAGAGGCTATGAGACGCAAGTTAACAATGCAGACCTGGACGGTATCTCCAGGTGCAGGAGAGTGGTAATCTGGGAACCTCCTGTCTCATAATACTGCTACCTTCACCCTGCCATAAGAATGCAGCTAGTTGACAGCTGGCTTCACGGCATGCTTCCCTGTGAGAGCTAAGTACAGGGCACAACCCTCCCGCATCCTGCTTGACTGTAGAAGGAGCTGCTAACGTCCTCATGTTAGTGGCAGGGAAACGTTGTGAGAAAAGCATGTGGAATCGTTGTGACTGAACCCACGTGTATCTGAGTTGAATACAACGATTTCCAAAGTCCTTCTTCATCAGAGTGTAGCTAGGTTCCCACTCGCATGTCCGAGTGGGTAGCAGACATCTGCCTCCCATGCATACCCACTTCTGAGAGTTGAGCTTATGACCTGTAACCCTACCTCCTGCCTGCAGCTACCTTTCGCTTCCAAAAGGCCTAGGCTCGCTGCTTCACCGAAGTGTTGGGAGAGGTAACTGGAATCTGCCGGCACACAAGACTAGTGCCTCCAAGCTCAATCCAGCGATTTCCCAGTAATTCCTGGGGTAGACTGGTGCTACATACTAAGTTCCATACGTGAGAAGGTAGCTGAACGCCTTGTCCAAAATCATCTTACTGCTGAGAGTTGAGCTCACCCTCAGTCCCTCACAGTTCCACACTGCCTGCAGAGTGAGTTTCCCACGTCTTCACCAGAGACTTTTGCCAGAGGCCTCTGAGACGCAAGTTAACAATGCAGACCTGGACGGTATCTCCAGGTGCCGGAGAGTGGCAATCTGGGAACCTCCTTACTCAGAATACTGCTACCTTCACACTGTCATAAGAATGCAGCTAGTTGAGAGCTGGCTTCTAGGCATGCTTCCCTGTGAGAGTTGAGGACAGGGCAGAACCCTCCCGCATCCTGCCTGACTGTAGACGTACCTGCTATCCTCCTTATGTTAGTGGCTGGGATAGGTTGTGGGAAAAGCATGTGTAAGCATTGGGCCTGAACTCCCGTGTATCTGAGTTGAATACAGCGATTTCCAACATCCTTCTTCAATAGGAGTGTAGCTAGGTTCCAACTCCCATGTCCGAGTGGGTAGCAGACATCTGCCTCCCATGCATACACACTTCTGAGAGTTGAGCTCATGGCGTGTAACCCTACATCGTGCCTGCTGCTACCTTTCGCTTCCAAAAGGCCTTGGCTCGCTGCTTGACGCAAGTGTTGGGAGAGGTAACTGGAATCTCCTGGCACACAAGACTAGTGCCTCAAAGCTCAATCAAGCGATTTCCTAGTAATTCCTGGGGTAGACTGGTGCTACATACTAAGTTCCATATGTGAGAAGGTAGCTGAACGCCTTGTCCAAAATCATCTTACTTCTGAGAGTTGAGCTCACCCTCAGTCCCTCACAGTTCCACACTGCACACAGAGTGAGTTTCGCACGTCTTCACCAGAGACTTTTGCCAGAGGCTTCTGAGACGCAGGTTAACAATGGAGACCTGGAGGGTATCTCCAGGTGCAGTAGAGTGGTAATCTGGGAACCTACTGTCTCAGAATACTGCTACCTTCACCCTGCAATAAGAATGCAGCTAGTTGACAGCTGGCTTCAAGGCATGCTTCCCTGTGAGAGCTAAGGACAGGGCACAACCCTCCCGCATCCTGCTTGACTGTAGAAGGAGCTGCTAACGTCCTCATATTAGTGGCAGGGAAAGGTTGTGAAAAAAGCATGTGGAATCGTTGTGCCTGAACCCACGTGTATCTGAGTTGAATACAGCGATTTCCAAAGTCCTTCTTCATCAGAGTGTAGCTAGGTTCCCACTCGCATGTACGAGTGGGTAGCAGACATCTGCCTCCCATGCATACCCACTTTTGAGAGTTGAGCTTATGGTCTGTAACCCTACCTCCTGCCTGCAGCTACCTTTCGCTTCCAAAAGGCCTAGGCTCGCTGCTTCACCGAAGTGTTGGGAGAGGTAACTGGAATCTGCCGGCACACAAGACTAGTGCCTCCAAGCTCAATCCAGCGATTTCCCAGTAATTCCTGGGGTAGACTGGTGCTACATACTAAGTTCCATACGTGAGAAGGTAGCTGAACGCCTTGTCCAAAATCATCTTACTGCTGAGAGTTGAGCTCACCCTCAGTCCCTCACAGTTCCACACTGCCTGCAGAGTGAGTTTCCCACGTCTTCACCAGAGACTTTTGCCAGAGGCCTCTGAGACGCAAGTTAACAATGCAGACCTGGACGGTATCTCCAGGTGCCGGAGAGTGGCAATCTGGGAACCTCCTTACTCAGAATACTGCTACCTTCACACTGTCATAAGAATGCAGCTAGTTGAGAGCTGGCTTCTAGGCATGCTTCCCTGTGAGAGTTGAGGACAGGGCAGAACCCTCCCGCATCCTGCCTGACTGTAGACGTACCTGCTATCCTCCTTATGTTAGTGGCTGGGATAGGTTGTGGGAAAAGCATGTGTAAGCATTGGGCCTGAACTCCCGTGTATCTGAGTTGAATACAGCGATTTCCAACATCCTTCTTCAATAGGAGTGTAGCTAGGTTCCAACTCCCATGTCCGAGTGGGTAGCAGACATCTGCCTCCCATGCATACACACTTCTGAGAGTTGAGCTCATGGCGTATAACCCTACATCGTGCCTGCCGCTACCTTTCGCTTCCAAAAGGCCTAGGCTCGCTGCTTGACGCAAGTGTTGGGAGAGGTAACTGGAATCTCCCGGCACACAAGACTAGTGCCTCCAAGCTCAATCCAGCGATTTCCCAGTAATTCCTGGGGTAGACTGGTGCTACATACTAAGTTCCATATGTGAGAAGGTAGCTGAACGCCTTGTCCAAAATCATATTACTTCTGAGAGTTGAGCTCACCCTCAGTCCCTCACAGTTCCACACTGCCTGCAGAGTGAGTTTCGCACGTCTTCACCAGAGACGTTTGCCAGAGGCTATGAGACGCAAGTTAACAATGCAGACCTGGACGGTATCTCCAGGTGCAGGAGAGTGGTAATCTGGGAACCTCCTGTCTCAGAATACTGCTACCTTCACCCTGCCATAAGAATGCAGCTAGTTGACATTTGGCTTCAAGGCATGCTTCCCTGTGAGAGCTAAGGACAGGGCACAACCCTCCCGCATCCTGCTTGACTGTAGAAGGAGCTGCTAACGTCCTCATGTTAGTGGCAGGGAAACGTTGTGAGAAAAGCATGTGGAATCGTTGTGACTGAACCCACGTGTATCTGAGTTGAATACAACGATTTCCAAAGTCCTTCTTCATCAGAGTTGTAGCTAGGTTCCCACTGGCATGTCCGAGTGGGTAGCAGACATCTGCCTCCCATGCATACACACTTCTGAGAGTTGAGCTCATGGCGTGTAACCCTACATCGTGCCTGCTGCTACCTTTCGCTTCCAAAAGGCCTTGGCTCGCTGCTTCACCGAAGTGTTGGGAGAGGTAACTGGAATCTCCCGGCACACAAGACGAGTGCCTCAAAGCTCAATCAAGCGATTTCCTAGTAATTCCTGGGGTAGACTGGTGCTACATACTAAGTTCCATATGTGAGAAGGTAGCTGAACGCCTTGTCCAAAATCATCTTACTTCTGAGAGTTGAGCTCACCCTCAGTCCCTCACAGTTCCACACTGCCTGCAGAGTGAGTTTCGCACGTCTTCACCAGAGACTTTTGCCAGAGGCCTCTGAGACGCAGGTTAACAATGCAGACCTGGAGGGTATCTCCAGGTGCAGTAGAGTGGTAATCTGGGAACCTACTGTCTCAGAATACTGCTACCTTCACCCTGCAATAAGAATGCAGCTAGTTGACAGCTGGCTTCAAGGCATGCTTCCCTGTGAGAGCTAAGGACAGGGCACAACCCTCCCGCATCCTGCTTGACTGTAGAAGGAGCTGCTAACGTCCTCATATTAGTGGCAGGGAAAGGTTGTGAAAAAAGCATGTGGAATCGTTGTGCCTGAACCCACGTGTATCTGAGTTGAATAAAGCGATTTCCAAAGTCCTTCTTCATCAGAGTGTAGCTAGGTTCCCACTGGCATGTACGAGTGGGTAGCAGACATCTGCCTCCCATGCATACCCACTTTTGAGAGTTGAGCTTATGGTCTGTAACCCTACCTCCTGCCTGCAGCTACCTTTCGCTTCCAAAAGGCCTAGGCTCGCTGCTTCACCGAAGTGTTGGGAGAGGTAACTGGAATCTGCCGGCACACAAGACTAGTGCCTCCAAGCTCAATCCAGCGATTTCCCAGTAATTCCTGGGGTAGACTGGTGCTACATACTAAGTTCCATACGTGAGAAGGTAGCTGAACGCCTTGTCCAAAATCATCTTACTGCTGAGAGTTGAGCTCACCCTCAGTCCCTCACAGTTCCACACTGCCTGCAGAGTGAGTTTCCCACGTCTTCACCAGAGACTTTTGCCAGAGGCCTCTGAGACGCAAGTTAACAATGCAGACCTGGACGGTATCTCCAGGTGCCGGAGAGTGGCAATCTGGGAACCTCCTTACTCAGAATACTGCTACCTTCACACTGTCATAAGAATGCAGCTAGTTGAGAGCTGGCTTCTAGGCATGCTTCCCTGTGAGAGTTGAGGACAGGGCAGAACCCTCCCGCATCCTGCCTGACTGTAGACGTACCTGCTATCCTCCTTATGTTAGTGGCTGGGATAGGTTGTGGGAAAAGCATGTGTAAGCATTGGGCCTGAACTCCCGTGTATCTGAGTTGAATACAGCGATTTCCAACATCCTTCTTCAATAGGAGTGTAGCTAGGTTCCAACTCCCATGTCCGAGTGGGTAGCAGACATCTGCCTCCCATGCATACACACTTCTGAGAGTTGAGCTCATGGCCTGTAACCCTACATCGTGCCTGCTGCTACCTTTCGCTTCCAAAAGGCCTTGGCTCGCTGCTTGACGCAAGTGTTGGGAGAGGTAACTGGAATCTCCTGGCACACAAGACTAGTGCCTCAAAGCTCAATCAAGCGATTTCCTAGTAATTCCTGGGGTAGACTGGTGCTACATACTAAGTTCCATATGTGAGAAGGTAGCTGAACGCCTTGTCCAAAATCATCTTACTTCTGAGAGTTGAGCTCACCCTCAGTCCCTCACAGTTCCACACTGCACACAGAGTGAGTTTCGCACGTCTTCACCAGAGACGTTTGCCAGAGGCTTCTGAGACGCAAGTTAACAATGCAGCCCTGGAGGGTATCTCCAGGTGCAGTAGAGTGGTAATCTGGGAACCTCCTGTCTCAGAATACTGCTACCTTCACCCTGCCATAAGAATGCAGCTAGTTGACAGCTGGCTTCAAGGCATGCTTCCCTGTGAGAGCTAAGGACAGGGCACAACCCTCCCGCATCCTGCTTGACTGTAGAAGGAGCTGCTAACGTCCTCATATTAGTGGCAGGGAAAGGTTGTGAAAAAAGCATGTGGAATCGTTGTGCCTGAACCCACGTGTATCTGAGTTGAATACAGCGATTTCCAAAGTCCTTCTTCATCAGAGTGTAGCTAGGTTCCCACTCGCATGTACGAGTGGGTAGCAGACATCTGCCTCCCATGCATACCCACTTTTGAGAGTTGAGCTTATGGTCTGTAACCCTACCTCCTGCCTGCAGCTACCTTTCGCTTCCAAAAGGCCTAGGCTCGCTGCTTCACCGAAGTGTTGGGAGAGGTAACTGGAATCTGCCGGCACACAAGACTAGTGCCTCCAAGCTCAATCCAGCGATTTCCCAGTAATTCCTGGGGTAGACTGGTGCTACATACTAAGTTCCATACGTGAGAAGGTAGCTGAACGCCTTGTCCAAAATCATCTTACTGCTGAGAGTTGAGCTCACCCTCAGTCCCTCACAGTTCCACACTGCCTGCAGAGTGAGTTTCCTACGTCTTCACCAGAGACTTTTGCCAGAGGCCTCTGAGACGCAAGTTAACAATGCAGACCTGGACGGTATCTCCAGGTGCCGGAGAGTGGCAATCTGGGAACCTCCTTACTCAGAATACTGCTACCTTCACACTGTCATAAGAATGCAGCTAGTTGAGAGCTGGCTTCTAGGCATGCTTCCCTGTGAGAGTTGAGGACAGGGCAGAACCCTCCCGCATCCTGCCTGACTGTAGACGTACCTGCTATCCTCCTTATGTTAGTGGCTGGGATAGGTTGTGGGAAAAGCATGTGTAAGCATTGGGCCTGAACCCACGTGTATCTGAGTTGAATACAGCGATTTCCAACATCCTTCTTCAATAGGAGTGTAGCTAGGTTCCAACTCCCATGTCCGAGTGGGTAGCAGACATCTGCCTCCCATGCATACACACTTCTGAGAGTTGAGCTCATGCCCTGTAACCCTACATCGTGCCTGCCGCTACCTTTCGCTTCCAAAAGGCCTAGGCTCGCTGCTTGACGCAAGTGTTGGGAGAGGTAACTGGAATCTCCCGGCACACAAGACTAGTGCCTCCAAGCTCAATCCAGCGATTTCCCAGTAATTCCTGGGGTAGACTGGTGCTACATACTAAGTTCCATATGTGAGAAGGTAGCTGAACGCCTTGTCCAAAATCATATTACTTCTGAGAGTTGAGCTCACCCTCAGTCCCTCACAGTTCCACACTGCCTGCAGAGTGAGTTTCGCACGTCTTCACCAGAGACGTTTGCCAGAGGCTATGAGACGCAAGTTAACAATGCAGACCTGGACGGTATCTCCAGGTGCAGGAGAGTGGTAATCTGGGAACCTCCTGTCTCAGAATACTGCTACCTTCACCCTGCCATAAGAATGCAGCTAGTTGACAGCTGGCTTCACGGCATGCTTCCCTGTGAGAGCTAAGTACAGGGCACAACCCTCCCGCATCCTGCTTGACTGTAGAAGGAGCTGCTAACGTCCTCATGTTAGTGGCAGGGAAAGGTTGTGAGAAAAGCATGTGGAATCGTTGTGCCTGAACCCACGTGTATCTGAGTTGAATACAGCGATTTCCAAAGTCCTTCTTCATCAGAGTGTAGCTAGGTTCCCACTCGCATATCCGAGTGGGTAGCAGACATCTGCCTCCCATGCATACCCACTTCTGAGAGTTGAGCTTATGGCCTGTAACCCTACCTCCTGCCTGCAGCTACCTTTCGCTTCCAAAAGGCCTAGGCTCGCTGCTTCACCGAAGTGTTGGGAGAGGTAACTGGAATCTGCCGGCACACAAGACTAGTGCCTCCAAGCTCAATCCAGCGATTTCCCAGTAATTCATGGGGTAGACTGGTGCTACATACTAAGTTCCATATGTGAGAAGGTAGCTGAACGCCTTGTCCAAAATCATCTTACTTCTGAGAGTTGAGCTCACCCTCAGTCCCTCACAGTTCCACACTGCCTGCAGAGTGAGTTTCGCACGTCTTCACCAGAGACGTTTGCCAGAGGCTATGAGACGCAAGTTAACAATGCAGACCTGGAGGGTATCTCCAGGTGCAGTAGAGTGGTAATCTGGGAACCTCCTGTCTCAGAATACTGCTACCTTCACCCTGCCATAAGAATGCAGCTAGTTGACATCTGGCTTCAAGGCATGCTTCCCTGTGAGAGCTAAGGACAGGGCACAACCCTCCCGCATCCTGCTTGACTGTAGAAGGAGCTGCTAACGTCCTCATGTTAGTGGCAGGGAAACGTTGTGAGAAAAGCATGTGGAATCGTTGTGACTGAACCCACGTGTATCTGAGTTGAATACAACGATTTCCAAAGTCCTTCTTCATCAGAGTTGTAGCTAGGTTCCCACTGGCATGTCCGAGTGGGTAGCAGACATCTGCCTCCCATGCATACCCACTTCTGAGAGTTGAGCTTATGACCTGTAACCCTACCTCCTGCCTGCAGCTACCTTTCGCTTCCAAAAGGCCTAGGCTCGCTGCTTCACCGAAGTGTTGGGAGAGGTAACTGGAATCTCCCGGCACACAAGACGAGTGCCTCCAAGCTCAACCCAGCGATTTCCCAGTAATTCCTGGGGTAGACTGGTGCTACATACTAAGTTCCATATGTGAGAAGGTAGCTGAACGCCTTGTCCAAAATCATCTTACTGCTGAGAGTTGAGCTCACCCTCAGTCCCTCACAGTTCCACACTGCCTGCAGAGTGAGTTTCCCACGTCTTCACCAGAGACTTTTGCCAGAGGCCTCTGAGACGCAAGTTAACAATGCAGACCTGGACGGTATCTCCAGGTGCCGGAGAGTGGCAATCTGGGAACCTCCTTACTCAGAATACTGCTACCTTCACACTGTCATAAGAATGCAGCTAGTTGAGAGCTGGCTTCTAGGCATGCTTCCCTGTGAGAGTTGAGGACAGGGCAGAACCCTCCCGCATCCTGCCTGACTGTAGACGTACCTGCTATCCTCCTTATGTTAGTGGCTGGGATAGGTTGTGGGAAAAGCATGTGTAAGCATTGGGCCTGAACTCCCGTGTATCTGAGTTGAATACAGCGATTTCCAACATCCTTCTTCAATAGGAGTGTAGCTAGGTTCCAACTCCCATGTCCGAGTGGGTAGCAGACATCTGCCTCCCATGCATACACACTTCTGAGAGTTGAGCTCATGGCGTGTAACCCTACATCGTGCCTGCCGCTACATTTCGCTTCCAAAAGGCCTAGGCTCGCTGCTTGACGCAAGTGTTGGGAGAGGTAACTGGAATCTCCCGGCACACAAGACTAGTGCCTCCAAGCTCAATCCAGCGATTTCCCAGTAATTCCTGGGGTAGACTGGTGCTACATACTAAGTTCCATATGTGAGAAGGTAGCTGAACGCCTTGTCCAAAATCATATTACTTCTGAGAGTTGAGCTCACCCTCAGTCCCTCACAGTTCCACACTGCCTGCAGAGTGAGTTTCGCACGTCTTCACCAGAGACGTTTGCCAGAGGCTATGAGACGCAAGTTAACAATGCAGACCTGGACGGTATCTCCAGGTGCAGGAGAGTGGTAATCTGGGAACCTCCTGTCTCATAATACTGCTACCTTCACCCTGCCATAAGAATGCAGCTAGTTGACAGCTGGCTTCACGGCATGCTTCCCTGTGAGAGCTAAGGACAGGGCACAACCCTCCCGCATCCTGCTTGACTGTAGAAGGAGCTGCTAACGTCCTCATGTTAGTGGCAGGGAAAGGTTGTGAGAAAAGCATGTGGAATCGTTGTGCCTGAACCCACGTGTATCTGAGTTGAATACAGCGATTTCCAAAGTCCTTCTTCATCAGAGTGTAGCTAGGTTCCCACTCGCATATCCGAGTGGGTAGCAGACATCTGCCTCCCATGCATACCCACTTCTGAGAGTTGAGCTTATGGCCTGTAACCCTACCTCCTGCCTGCAGCTACCTTTCGCTTCCAAAAGGCCTAGGCTCGCTGCTTCACCGAAGTGTTGGGAGAGGTAACTGGAATCTGCCGGCACACAAGACTAGTGCCTCCAAGCTCAATCCAGCGATTTCCCAGTAATTCATGGGGTAGACTGGTGCTACATACTAAGTTCCATATGTGAGAAGGTAGCTGAACGCCTTGTCCAAAATCATCTTACTTCTGAGAGTTGAGCTCACCCTCAGTCCCTCACAGTTCCACACTGCCTGCAGAGTGAGTTTCGCACGTCTTCACCAGAGACGTTTGCCAGAGGCTATGAGACGCAAGTTAACAATGCAGACCTGGAGGGTATCTCCAGGTGCAGTAGAGTGGTAATCTGGGAACCTCCTGTCTCAGAATACTGCTACCTTCACCCTGCCATAAGAATGCAGCTAGTTGACATCTGGCTTCAAGGCATGCTTCCCTGTGAGAGCTAAGGACAGGGCACAACCCTCCCGCATCCTGCTTGACTGTAGAAGGAGCTGCTAACGTCCTCATGTTAGTGGCAGGGAAACGTTGTGAGAAAAGCATGTGGAATCGTTGTGACTGAACCCACGTGTATCTGAGTTGAATACAACGATTTCCAAAGTCCTTCTTCATCAGAGTTGTAGCTAGGTTCCCACTGGCATGTCCGAGTGGGTAGCAGACATCTGCCTCCCATGCATACCCACTTCTGAGAGTTGAGCTTATGACCTGTAACCCTACCTCCTGCCTGCAGCTACCTTTCGCTTCCAAAAGGCCTAGGCTCGCTGCTTCACCGAAGTGTTGGGAGAGGTAACTGGAATCTCCCGGCACACAAGACGAGTGCCTCCAAGCTCAACCCAGCGATTTCCCAGTAATTCCTGGGGTAGACTGGTGCTACATACTAAGTTCCATATGTGAGAAGGTAGCTGAACGCCTTGTCCAAAATCATCTTACT
This sequence comes from Canis lupus baileyi, assembly GCF_048164855.1. Lineage (NCBI taxonomy): Eukaryota > Metazoa > Chordata > Mammalia > Carnivora > Canidae > Canis > Canis lupus. Next base: position 287,523 of record NW_027326423.1, read on the forward strand.
GCTGAGAGTTGAGCTCACCCTCAGTCCCTCACAGTTCCACACTGCCTGCAGAGTGAGTTTCCCACGTCTTCACCAGAGACTTTTGCCAGAGGCCTCTGAGACGCAAGTTAACAATGCAGACCTGGACGGTATCTCCAGGTGCCGGAGAGTGGCAATCTGGGAACCTCCTTACTCAGAATACTGCTACCTTCACACTGTCATAAGAATGCAGCTAGTTGAGAGCTGGCTTCTAGGCATGCTTCCCTGTGAGAGTTGAGGACAGGGCAGAACCCTCCCGCATCCTGCCTGACTGTAGACGTACCTGCTATCCTCCTTATGTTAGTGGCTGGGATAGGTTGTGGGAAAAGCATGTGTAAGCATTGGGCCTGAACTCCCGTGTATCTGAGTTGAATACAGCGATTTCCAACATCCTTCTTCAATAGGAGTGTAGCTAGGTTCCAACTCCCATGTCCGAGTGGGTAGCAGACATCTGCCTCCCATGCATACACACTTCTGAGAGTTGAGCTCATGGCGTGTAACCCTACATCGTGCCTGCCGCTACATTTCGCTTCCAGAAGGCCTAGGCTCGCTGCTTGACGCAAGTGTTGGGAGAGGTAACTGGAATCTCCCGGCACACAAGACTAGTGCCTCCAAGCTCAATCCAGCGATTTCCCAGTAATTCCTGGGGTAGACTGGTGCTACATACTAAGTTCCATATGTGAGAAGGTAGCTGAACGCCTTGTCCAAAATCATATTACTTCTGAGAGTTGAGCTCACCCTCAGTCCCTCACAGTTCCACACTGCCTGCAGAGTGAGTTTCGCACGTCTTCACCAGAGACGTTTGCCAGAGGCTATGAGACGCAAGTTAACAATGCAGACCTGGACGGTATCTCCAGGTGCAGGAGAGTGGTAATCTGGGAACCTCCTGTCTCATAATACTGCTACCTTCACCCTGCCATAAGAATGCAGCTAGTTGACAGCTGGCTTCACGGCATGCTTCCCTGTGAGAGCTAAGGACAGGGCACAACCCTCCCGCATCCTGCTTGACTGTAGAAGGAGCTGCTAACGTCCTCATGTTAGTGGCAGGGAAAGGTTGTGAGAAAAGCATGTGGAATCGTTGTGCCTGAACCCACGTGTATCTGAGTTGAATACAGCGATTTCCAAAGTCCTTCTTCATCAGAGTGTAGCTAGGTTCCCACTCGCATATCCGAGTGGGTAGCAGACATCTGCCTCCCATGCATACCCACTTCTGAGAGTTGAGCTTATGGCCTGTAACCCTACCTCCTGCCTGCAGCTACCTTTCGCTTCCAAAAGGCCTAGGCTCGCTGCTTCACCGAAGTGTTGGGAGAGGTAACTGGAATCTGCCGGCACACAAGACTAGTGCCTCCAAGCTCAATCCAGCGATTTCCCAGTAATTCCTGGGGTAGACTGGTGCTACATACTAAGTTCCATATGTGAGAAGGTAGCTGAACGCCTTGTCCAAAATCATCTTACTTCTGAGAGTTGAGCTCACCCTCAGTCCCTCACAGTTCCACACTGCCTGCAGAGTGAGTTTCGCACGTCTTCACCAGAGACGTTTGCCAGAGGCTATGAGACGCAAGTTAACAAATGCAGACCTGGAGGGTATCTCCAGGTGCAGTAGAGTGGTAATCTGGGAACCTCCTGTCTCAGAATACTGCTACCTTCACCCTGCCATAAGAATGCAGCTAGTTGACATCTGGCTTCAAGGCATGCTTCCCTGTGAGAGCTAAGGACAGGGCACAACCCTCCCGCATCCTGCTTGACTGTAGAAGGAGCTGCTAACGTCCTCATGTTAGTGGCAGGTTAACGTTGTGAGAAAAGCATGTGGAATCGTTGTGACTGAACCCACGTGTATCTGAGTTGAATACAACGATTTCCAAAGTCCTTCTTCATCAGAGTGTAGCTAGGTTCCCACTCGCATGTCCGAGTGGGTAGCAGACATCTGCCTCCCATGCATACCCACTTCTGAGAGTTGAGCTTATGACCTGTAACCCTACCTCCTGCCTGCAGCTACCTTTCGCTTCCAAAAGGCCTAGGCTCGCTGCTTCACCGAAGTGTTGGGAGAGGTAACTGGAATGTCCCGGCACACAAGACTAGTGCCTCCAAGCTCAATCCAGCGATTTCCCATTAATTCCTGGGGTAGACTGGTGCTACATACTAAGTTCCATACGTGAGAAAGTAGCTGAACGCCTTGTCCAAAATCATCTTACTGCTGAGAGTTGAGCTCACCCTCAGTCCCTCACAGTTCCACACTGCCTGCAGAGTGAGTTTCCCACGTCTTCATCAGAGACTTTTGCCAGAGGCCTCTGAGACGCAAGTTAACAATGCAGACCTGGACGGTATCTCCAGGTGCCGGAGAGTGGCAATCTGGGAACCTCCTTACTCAGAATACTGCTACCTTCACACTGTCATAAGAATGCAGCTAGTTGAGAGCTGGCTTCTAGGCATGCTTCCCTGTGAGAGCTGAGGACAGGGCAGAACCCTCCCGCATCCTGCCTGACTGTAGACGTACCTGCTAACCTCCTTATGTTAGTGGCTGGGACAGGTTGTGGGAAAAGCATGTGTAAGCATTGGGCCTGAACTCCCGTGTATCTGAGTTGAATACAGCGATTTCCAACATCCTTCTTCAATAGGAGTGTAGCTAGGTTCCAACTCCCATGTCCGAGTGGGTAGCAGACATCTGCCTCCCATGCATACACACTTCTGAGAGTTGAGCTCATGGCCTGTAACCCTACATCGTGCCTGCTGCTACCTTTCGCTTCCAAAAGGCCTTGGCTCGCTGCTTGACGCAAGTGTTGGGAGAGGTAACTGGAATCTCCCGGCACACAAGACGAGTGCCTCAAAGCTCAATCAAGCGATTTCCTAGTAATTCCTGGGGTAGACTGGTGCTACATACTAAGTTCCATATGTGAGAAGGTAGCTGAACGCCTTGTCCAAAATCATCTTACTTCTGAGAGTTGAGCTCACCCTCAGTCCCTCACAGTTCCACACTGCCTGCAGAGTGAGTTTCGCACGTCTTCACCAGAGACTTTTGCCAGAGGCTTCTGAGACGCAGGTTAACAATGCAGACCTGGAGGGTATCTCCAGGTGCAGTAGAGTGGTAATCTGGGAACCTACTGTCTCAGAATACTGCTACCTTCACCCTGCAATAAGAATGCAGCTAGTTGACAGCTGGCTTCAAGGCATGCTTCCCTGTGAGAGCTAAGGACAGGGCACAACCCTCCCGCATCCTGCTTGACTGTAGAAGGACCTGCTAACGTCCTCATATTAGTGGCAGGGAAAGGTTGTGAAAAAAGCATGTGGAATCGTTGTGCCTGAACCCACGTGTATCTGATTTGAATAAAGCGATTTCCAAAGTCCTTCTTCATCAGAGTGTAGCTAGGTTCCCACTGGCATGTACGAGTGGGTAGCAGACATCTGCCTCCCATGCATACCCACTTTTGAGAGTTGAGCTTATGGTCTGTAACCCTACCTCCTGCCTGCAGCTACCTTTCGCTTCCAAAAGGCCTAGGCTCGCTGCTTCACCGAAGTGTTGGGAGAGGTAACTGGAATCTGCCGGCACACAAGACTAGTGCCTCCAAGCTCAATCCAGCGATTTCCCAGTAATTCCTGGGGTAGACTGGTGCTACATACTAAGTTCCATACGTGAGAAGGTAGCTGAACGCCTTGTCCAAAATCATCTTACTGCTGAGAGTTGAGCTCACCCTCAGTCCCTCACAGTTCCACACTGCCTGCAGAGTGAGTTTCCCACGTCTTCACCAGAGACTTTTGCCAGAGGCCTCTGAGACGCAAGTTAACAATGCAGACCTGGACGGTATCTCCAGGTGCCGGAGAGTGGCAATCTGGGAACCTCCTTACTCAGAATACTGCTACCTTCACACTGTCATAAGAATGCAGCTAGTTGAGAGCTGGCTTCTAGGCATGCTTCCCTGTGAGAGTTGAGGACAGGGCAGAACCCTCCCGCATCCTGCCTGACTGTAGACGTACCTGCTATCCTCCTTATGTTAGTGGCTGGGATAGGTTGTGGGAAAAGCATGTGTAAGCATTGGGCCTGAACTCCCGTGTATCTGAGTTGAATACAGCGATTTCCAACATCCTTCTTCAATAGGAGTGTAGCTAGGTTCCAACTCCCATGTCCGAGTGGGTAGCAGACATCTGCCTCCCATGCATACACACTTCTGAGAGTTGAGCTCATGGCGTGTAACCCTACATCGTGCCTGCCGCTACCTTTCGCTTCCAAAAGGCCTAGGCTCGCTGCTTGACGCAAGTGTTGGGAGAGGTAACTGGAATCTCCCGGCACACAAGACTAGTGCCTCCAAGCTCAATCCAGCGATTTCCCAGTAATTCCTGGGGTAGACTGGTGCTACATACTAAGTTCCATATGTGAGAAGGTAGCTGAACGCCTTGTCCAAAATCATCTTACTGCTGAGAGTTGAGCTCACCCTCAGTCCCTCACAGTTCCACACTGCCTGCAGAGTGAGTTTCGCACGTCTTCACCAGAGACGTTTGCCAGAGGCTATGAGACGCAAGTTAACAATGCAGACCTGGACGGTATCTCCAGGTGCAGGAGAGTGGTAATCTGGGAACCTCCTGTCTCAGAATACTGCTACCTTCACCCTGCCATAAGAATGAAGCTAGTTGACAGCTGGCTTCACGGCATGCTTCCCTGTGAGAGCTAAGGACAGGGCACAACCCTCCCGCATCCTGCTTGACTGTAGAAGGAGCTGCTAACGTCCTCATGTTAGTGGCAGGGAAAGGTTGTGAGAAAAGCATGTGGAATCGTTGTGCCTGAACCCACGTGTATCTGAGTTGAATACAGCGATTTCCAAAGTCCTTCTTCATCAGAGTGTAGCTAGGTTCCCACTCGCATATCCGAGTGGGTAGCAGACATCTGCCTCCCATGCATACCCACTTCTGAGAGTTGAGCTTATGGCCTGTAACCCTACCTCCTGCCTGCAGCTACCTTTCGCTTCCAAAAGGCCTAGGCTCGCTGCTTCACCGAAGTGTTGGGAGAGGTAACTGGAATCTGCCGGCACACAAGACTAGTGCCTCCAAGCTCAATCCAGCGATTTCCCAGTAATTCCTGGGGTAGACTGGTGCTACATACTAAGTTCCATATGTGAGAAGGTAGCTGAACGCCTTGTCCAAAATCATCTTACTTCTGAGAGTTGAGGTCACCCTCAGTCCCTCACAGTTCCACACTGCCTGCAGAGTGAGTTTCGCACGTCTTCACCAGAGACGTTTGCCAGAGGCTATGAGACGCAAGTTAACAAATGCAGAGCTGGAGGGTATCTCCAGGTGCAGTAGAGTGGTAATCTGGGAACCTCCTGTCTCAGAATACTGCTACCTTCACCCTGCCATAAGAATGCAGCTAGTTGACAGCTGGCTTCAAGGCATGCTTCCCTGTGAGAGCTAAGGACAGGGCACAACCCTCCCGCATCCTGCTTGACTGTAGAAGGAGCTGCTAACGTCCTCATGTTAGTGGCAGGGAAACGTTGTGAGAAAAGCATGTGGAATCGTTGTGCCTGAACCCACGTGTATCTGAGTTGAATACAACGATTTCCAAAGTCCTTCTTCATCAGAGTGTAGCTAGGTTCCCACTCGCATGTCCGAGTGGGTAGCAGACATCTGCCTCCCATGCATACCCACTTCTGAGAGTTGAGCTTATGACCTGTAACCCTACCTCCTGCCTGCAGATACCTTTCGCTTCCAAAAGGCCTAGGCTCGCTGCTTCACCGAAGTGTTGGGAGAGGTAACTGGAATGTCCCGGCACACAAGACTAGTGCCTCCAAGCTCAATCCAGCGATTTCCCATTAATTCCTGGGGTAGACTGGTGCTACATACTAAGTTCCATACGTGAGAAGGTAGCTGAACGCCTTGTCCAAAATCATCTTACTGCTGAGAGTTGAGCTCACCCTCAGTCCCTCACAGTTCCACACTGCCTGCAGAGTGAGTTTCCCACGTCTTCATCAGAGACTTTTGCCAGAGGCCTCTGAGACGCAAGTTAACAATGCAGACCTGGACGGTATCTCCAGGTGCCGGAGAGTGGCAATCTGGGAACCTCCTGTCTCAGAATACTGCTACCTTCACACTGTCATAAGAATGCAGCTAGTTGAGAGCTGGCTTCTAGGCATGCTTCCCTGTGAGAGTTGAGGACAGGGCAGAACCCTCCCGCATCCTGCCTGACTGTAGACGTACCTGCTAACCTCCTTATGTTAGGGGCCGGGATAGGTTGTGGGAAAAGCATGTGTAAGCATTGGGCCTGAACTCCCGTGTATCTGAGTTGAATACAGCGATTTCCAACATCCTTCTTCAATAGGAGTGTAGCTAGGTTCCAACTCCCATGTCCGAGTGGGTAGCAGACATCTGCCTCCCATGCATACACACTTCTGAGAGTTGAGCTCATGGCGTGTAACCCTACATCGTGCCTGCCGCTACCTTTCGCTTCCAAAAGGCCTAGGCTCGCTGCTTGACGCAAGTGTTGGGAGAGGTAACTGGAATCTCCCGGCACACAAAACTAGTGCCTCCAAGCTCAATCCAGCGATTTCCCAGTAATTCCTGGGGTAGACTGGTGCTACATACTAAGTTCCATATGTGAGAAGGTAGCTGAACGCCTTGTCCAAAATCATATTACTTCTGAGAGTTGAGCTCACCCTCAGTCCCTCACAGTTCCACACTGCCTGCAGAGTGAGTTTCGCACGTCTTCACCAGAGACGTTTGCCAGAGGCTATGAGACGCAAGTTAACAATGCAGACCTGGACGGTATCTCCAGGTGCAGTAGAGTGGTAATCTGGGAACCTCCTGTCTCAGAATACTGCTACCTTCACCCTGCCATAAGAATGCAGCTAGTTGACAGCTGGCTTCAAGGCATGCTTCCCTGTGAGAGCTAAGGACAGGGCACAACCCTCCCGCATCCTGCTTGACTGTAGAAGGAGCTGCTAACGTCCTCATGTTAGTGGCAGGGAAAGGTGGTGAGAAAAGCATGTGGAATCGTTGTGCCTGAACCCACGTGTATCTGAGTTGAATACAGCGATTTCCAAAGTCCTTCTTCATCAGAGTGTAGCTAGGTTCCCACTCGCATGTCCGAGTGGGTAGCAGACATCTGCCTCCCATGCACACCCACTTCTGAGAGTTGAGCTTATGGCCTGTAACCCTACCTCCTGCCTGCAGCTACCTTTCGCTTCCAAAAGGCCTAGGCTCGCTGCTTCACCGAAGTGTTGGGAGAGGTAACTGGAATCTGCCGGCACACAAGACTAGTGCCTCCAAGCTCAATCCAGCGATTTCCCAGTAATTCCTGGGGTAGACTGGTGCTACATACTAAGTTCCATATGTGAGAAGGTAGCTGAACGCCTTGTCCAAAATCATCTTACTGCTGAGAGTTGAGCTCACCCTCAGTCCCTCACAGTTCCACACTGCCTGCAGAGTGAGTTTCCCACGTCTTCACCAGAGACTTTTGCCAGAGGCCTCTGAGACGCAAGTTAACAATGCAGACCTGGACGGTATCTCCAGGTGCAGTAGAGTGGTAATCTGGGAACCTCCTGTCTCAGAATACTGCTACCTTCACACTGTCATAAGAATGCAGCTAGTTGAGAGCTGGCTTCTAGGCATGCTTCCCTGTGAGAGCTGAGGACAGGGCAGAACCCTCCCGCATCCTGCCTGACTGTGGACGTACCTGCTAACCTCCTTATGTTAGGGGCCGGGATAGGTTGTGGGAAAAGCATGTGTAAGCATTGGGCCTGAACTCCCGTGTATCTGAGTTGAATACAGCGATTTCCAACATCCTTCTTCAATAGGAGTGTAGCTAGGTTCCAACTCCCATGTCCGAGTGGGTAGCAGACATCTGCCTCCCATGCATACACACTTCTGAGAGTTGAGCTCATGGCCTGTAACCCTACATCGTGCCTGCCGCTACCTTTCGCTTCCAAAAGGCCTAGGCTCGCTGCTTGACGCAAGTGTTGGGAGAGGTAACTGGAATCTCCCGGCACACAAGACTAGTGCCTCCAAGCTCAATCCAGCGATTTCCCAGTAATTCCTGGGGTAGACTGGTGCTACATACTAAGTTCCATATGTGAGTAGGTAGTTGAACGCCTTGTCCAAAATCATCTTACTGCTGAGAGTTGAGCTCACCCTCAGTCCCTCACAGTTCCACACTGCCTGCAGAGTGAGTTTCGCACGTCTTCACCAGAGACGTTTGCCAGAGGCTATGAGACGCAAGTTAACAATGCAGACCTGGAGGGTATCTCCAGGTGCAGTAGAGTGGTAATCTGGGAACCTCCTGTCTCAGAATACTGCTACCTTCACCCTGCCATAAGAATGCAGCTAGTTGACAGCTGGCTTCAAGGCATGCTTCCCTGTGAGAGCTAAGGACAGGGCACAACCCTCCCGCATCCTGCTTGACTGTAGAAGGAGCTGCTAACGTCCTCATGTTAGTGGCAGGGAAAGGTTGTGAGAAAAGCATGTGGAATCGTTGTGCCTGAACCCACGTGTATCTGAGTTGAATACAGCGATTTCCAAAGTCCTTCTTCATCAGAGTGTAGCTAGGTTCCCACTCGCATGTCCGAGTGGGTAGCAGACATCTGCCTCCCATGCATACCCACTTCTGAGAGTTGAGCTTATGGCCTGTAACCCTACCTCCTGCCTGCAGCTACCTTTCGCTTCCAAAAGGCCTAGGCTCGCTGCTTCACCGAAGTGTTGGGAGAGGTAACTGGAATCTGCCGGCACACAAGACTAGTGCCTCCAAGCTCAATCCAGCGATTTCCCAGTAATTCCTGGGGTAGACTGGTGCTACATACTAAGTTCCATACGTGAGAAGGTAGCTGAACGCCTTGTCCAAAATCATCTTACTGCTGAGAGTTGAGCTCACCCTCAGTCCCTCACAGTTCCACACTGCCTGCAGAGTGAGTTTCCCACGTCTTCACCAGAGACTTTTGCCAGAGGCCTCTGAGACGCAAGTTAACAATGCAGACCTGAACGGTATCTCCAGGTGCCGGAGAGTGGCAATCTGGGAACCTCCTTACTCAGAATACTGCTACCTTCACACTGTCATAAGAATGCAGCTAGTTGAGAGCTGGCTTCTAGGCATGCTTCCCTGTGAGAGTTGAGGACAGGGCAGAACCCTCCCGCATCCTGCCTGACTGTAGACGTACCTGCTAACCTCCTTATGTTAGGGGCCGGGATAGGTTGTGGGAAAAGCATGTGTAAGCATTGGGCCTGAACTCCCGTGTATCTGAGTTGAATACAGCGATTTCCAACATCCTTCTTCAATAGGAGTGTAGCTAGGTTCCAACTCCCATGTCCGAGTGGGTAGCAGACATCTGCCTCCCATGCATACACACTTCTGAGAGTTGAGCTCATGGCGTGTAACCCTACATCGTGCCTGCCGCTACCTTTCGCTTCCAAAAGGCCTAGGCTCGCTGCTTGACGCAAGTGTTGGGAGAGGTAACTGGAATCTCCCGGCACACAAAACTAGTGCCTCCAAGCTCAATCCAGCGATTTCCCAGTAATTCCTGGGGTAGACTGGTGCTACATACTAAGTTCCATATGTGAGAAGGTAGCTGAACGCCTTGTCCAAAATCATATTACTTCTGAGAGTTGAGCTCACCCTCAGTCCCTCACAGTTCCACACTGCCTGCAGAGTGAGTTTCGCACGTCTTCACCAGAGACGTTTGCCAGAGGCTATGAGACGCAAGTTAACAATGCAGACCTGGACGGTATCTCCAGGTGCAGTAGAGTGGTAATCTGGGAACCTCCTGTCTCAGAATACTGCTACCTTCACCCTGCCATAAGAATGCAGCTAGTTGACAGCTGGCTTCAAGGCATGCTTCCCTGTGAGAGCTAAGGACAGGGCACAACCCTCCCGCATCCTGCTTGACTGTAGAAGGAGCTTCTAACGTCCTCATGTTAGTGGCAGGGAAAGGTGGTGAGAAAAGCATGTGGAATCGTTGTGCCTGAACCCACGTGTATCTGAGTTGAATACAGCGATTTCCAAAGTCCTTCTTCATCAGAGTGTAGCTAGGTTCCCACTCGCATGTCCGAGTGGGTAGCAGACATCTGCCTCCCATGCACACCCACTTCTGAGAGTTGAGCTTATGGCCTGTAACCCTACCTCCTGCCTGCAGCTACCTTTCGCTTCCAAAAGGCCTAGGCTCGCTGCTTCACCGAAGTGTTGGGAGAGGTAACTGGAATCTGCCGGCACACAAGACTAGTGCCTCCAAGCTCAATCCAGCGATTTCCCAGTAATTCCTGGGGTAGACTGGTGCTACATACTAAGTTCCATATGTGAGAAGGTAGCTGAACGCCTTGTCCAAAATCATCTTACTGCTGAGAGTTGAGCTCACCCTCAGTCCCTCACAGTTCCACACTGCCTGCAGAGTGAGTTTCCCACGTCTTCACCAGAGACTTTTGCCAGAGGCCTCTGAGACGCAAGTTAACAATGCAGACCTGGACGGTATCTCCAGGTGCAGTAGAGTGGTAATCTGGGAACCTCCTGTCTCAGAATACTGCTACCTTCACACTGTCATAAGAATGCAGCTAGTTGAGAGCTGGCTTCTAGGCATGCTTCCCTGTGAGAGCTGAGGACAGGGCAGAACCCTCCCGCATCCTGCCTGACTGTAGACGTACCTGCTAACCTCCTTATGTTAGTGGCCGGGATAGGTTGTGGGAAAAGCATGTGTAAGCATTGGGCCTGAACTCCCGTGTATCTGAGTTGAATACAGCGATTTCCAACATCCTTCTTCAATAGGAGTGTAGCTAGGTTCCAACTCCCATGTCCGAGTGGGTAGCAGACATCTGCCTCCCATGCATACACACTTCTGAGAGTTGAGCTCATGGCCTGTAACCCTACATCGTGCCTGCCGCTACCTTTCGCTTCCAAAAGGCCTAGGCTCGCTGCTTGACGCAAGTGTTGGGAGAGGTAACTGGAATCTCCCGGCACACAAGACTAGTGCCTCCAAGCTCAATCCAGCGATTTCCTAGTAATTCCTGGGGTAGACTGGTGCTACATACTAAGTTCCATATGTGAGTAGGTAGTTGAACGCCTTGTCCAAAATCATATTACTTCTGAGAGTTGAGCTCACCCTCAGTCCCTCACAGTTCCACACTGCCTGCAGAGTGAGTTTCGCACGTCTTCACCAGAGACGTTTGCCAGAGGCTATGAGACGCAAGTTAACAATGCAGACCTGGAGGGTATCTCCAGGTGCAGTAGAGTGGTAATCTGGGAACCTCCTGTCTCAGAATACTGCTACCTTCACCCTGCCATAAGAATGCAGCTAGTTGACAGCTGGCTTCAAGGCATGCTTCCCTGTGAGAGCTAAGGACAGGGCACAACCCTCCCGCATCCTGCTTGACTGTAGAAGGAGCTGCTAACGTCCTCATGTTAGTGGCAGGGAAAGGTTGTGAGAAAAGCATGTGGAATCGTTGTGCCTGAACCCACGTGTATCTGAGTTGAATACAGCGATTTCCAAAGTCCTTCTTCATCAGAGTGTAGGTAGGTTCCCACTCGCATGTCCGAGTGGGTAGCAGACATCTGCCTCCCATGCATACCCACTTCTGAGAGTTGAGCTTATGGCCTGTAACCCTACCTCCTGCCTGCAGCTACCTTTCGCTTCCAAAAGGCCTAGGCTCGCTGCTTCACCGAAGTGTTGGGAGAGGTAACTGGAATCTCCCGGCACACAAAACTAGTGCCTCCAAGCTCAATCCAGCGATTTCCCAGTAATTCCTGGGGTAGACTGGTGCTACATACTAAGTTCCATACGTGAGAAGGTAGCTGAACGCCTTGTCCAAAATCATCTTACTGCTGAGAGTTGAGCTCACCCTCAGTCCCTCACAGTTCCACACTGCCTGCAGAGTGAGTTTCCCACGTCTTCACCAGAGACTTTTGCCAGAGGCCTCTGAGACGCAAGTTAACAATGCAGACCTGAACGGTATCTCCAGGTGCCGGAGAGTGGCAATCTGGGAACCTCCTTACTCAGAATACTGCTACCTTCACACTGTCATAAGAATGCAGCTAGTTGAGAGCTGGCTTCTAGGCATGCTTCCCTGTGAGAGTTGAGGACAGGGCAGAACCCTCCCGCATCCTGCCTGACTGTAGACGTACCTGCTAACCTCCTTATGTTAGGGGCCGGGATAGGTTGTGGGAAAAGCATGTGTAAGCATTGGGCCTGAACTCCCGTGTATCTGAGTTGAATACAGCGATTTCCAACATCCTTCTTCAATAGGAGTGTAGCTAGGTTCCAACTCCCATGTCCGAGTGGGTAGCAGACATCTGCCTCCCATGCATACACACTTCTGAGAGTTGAGCTCATGGCGTGTAACCCTACATCGTGCCTGCCGCTACCTTTCGCTTCCAAAAGGCCTAGGCTCGCTGCTTGACGCAAGTGTTGGGAGAGGTAACTGGAATCTCCCGGCACACAAAACTAGTGCCTCCAAGCTCAATCCAGCGATTTCCCAGTAATTCCTGGGGTAGACTGTTGCTACATAC